>NC_133335.1:203460497-203812372 GCF_042186555.1 Aquarana catesbeiana | reverse complement strand
ATATTCCTTACATGTCCCCCTCAGATATACAGCGACTGCACTTCCAAGTACACTTGCAGTGCAAAGTGTATTTGCCTTTAGTAAATAATCCCCAGTGTGTGTTTTAAGGTTTCAAAAACGTATCACCAATAACATTTTCTTTTTTTTACAGAACATTCTTTTTTGAAGAAAGAGCAGAGCACTAGTCTTTCCTTTTTTAGGCCATATGCAGCCCTACAAAGCGGCCAGGAGAGGGTGATCAATAGCGCTCCCATTTTATTCATATGCATACAACGGTTTCTTCAAATATTCAGCTCTATTTTACTATATTTTTTTTCAGTACAGCAGTTAAACCACTTCACCTCCAGAAGATTTACCCCCCTTCATGACCAGGACAATTTTTTGTGATACAGCACTGTGTTGCTTTAACTGACAATTGCGCGGTCATGCGACGTTGTACATAAAATATGTAATTTTTCCCCCATAAATAGAGCTTTCTTTTGGTGGTATTTGATCACCACTGCGTTTTTTATTTTTTGCGCTATAAACAAATAAGACTGACAATTTTGGGGGGGGGGGGGGACCCTGCGTTTTTTACTTTCTGCTATAAAACACATCCAATAAATGTTTTAGGCCAATATGTATTCTGCTACATATTTTTGGTAAAAAAGCGTATATTGATTGGTTTACGCATACGTCATAGCGTCTACAAACTAAGGGATATATTTATGGAATTTTTTTTTATACTAGTGATGGCGATCAGCAACCTATAGCAGGACTGTGATATTGAGGTGGACAAATGGACACTGACACTTTTGAAACTTTGTGGGAACCAGTGACAGTAACACAGTGATCAGTGTTAAAAATATGCACTGTCACTGTACTAATGACACTGGCTGGAAAGGGCTTAAACATCTAGGGCAATCAGTCGGGTTAACTGTGTGCCTAGCCAGTGTTTTTGTGTAAACAGTGAGGCGCTTTCAATAGGGGAAGAGATGGATTGATTCTATTCCTTCTTTGCAGGAACACACAATTCATCACTTCGCCTGTGTCAGGACGGTGATCTGCCTTGTTTACATAGGCAGATCCCTTTTCTGTGTGCATTACCGATGATCGGTGTATGCCGGAAGACATTGAGTGCCTGGCACCTGCTATGAATATTCACAACAGAAGTGCAGAATCACGTATATATACACACAGAAGTGATTCTGCACAGAAGAGCCGCCCTGTAACTGTCATGGGGAGGACTGGAAGTGGTTAAAGGAGAAGTATAGCCAAAGTTATTTTGGCTATGCCTCTCCTATGGATTACAGGAGTGCAGTTTGTTCTGCACCCCTGTGACCAGTTTTCAGCAGGCTAAAACAGTCACTCAGCTGGTCCAGGCCTATGTAAAATACCAACTTTACAGTTGGGATCCACCCAGATGTCTGGACCAGCAGCTTGCTTAGTATCTCAGCGATTCACTGGGAGAATGAGCCAGCTGCTCCCACCCCTTACACAGCTCGGCGCTCCAGCTGACAGTCACCAGCACTCTGCAGTCTGAAGGCTGAGTACTGAGCGATCGGCTGTGTTTTTCGCTCAGTTCTTGGTCTTAGAGGAGGTGGGGGAACAGCTGCAGCTGAGATCGGTGCTGCAGCCATCAAGGTGAGAAGCCATACTTCTCTTTTAACGTTAGCCGACACAATAGAGAACTCTAGCTGCTGGGTAGAAATGACAAATTTAACATTTCTCAACACTTCTGTGAAACAGATCCCAAAGCTCAACAGCCTTTCTTCCCTTGTGCAACCGTGTTGTGCAAAAAAGGGGAAAAAAAAAAAAAAAAAAAAAAAAAAAAAAACTTTAAAAGCACACTTTTTATTTTTGTGCAAAATTTTTATATTTCCCAGTGCAAAGAAATACAAAAATGTAACATTACTTTTGCAGCCAGGACCATAAGAATTGACACCTACATGCAAGATGTCTCTTAGGCTAGGATCAAACTTGTGCGGCTCCGAGAGCCGCGTTTTGCGCTGTGCTCCTGAAAACGCAGGGAAAAGATCCCTGCACCATTTTTTAAAAATGGTGTCCGCAGGGAAAACCGCAAGCGCAGTGCGGGAAGCTGTGCTGCGGTTTCCAGTGCATGGGGGTGCCATTAGGATTAGGGTTGCACGTACTACATTCGGTGCGGTGTAGTGTTTTTTCTAGGCTGAACTCCCACTGCACACAACTGCATGTAAAACAGAGGATCCGCACAGCGTTCCTGTGTGACTCACATGTAGTTCCTAGTGTGAACCAGCCCTTAAGGGTGTCCTCTCTCGATCCAGCACTGTCCCTTCTGCAGCAGCACTGCTCCCTCTTCCTGCATTCACAGGAGGCTCTGCGAGCAGCAGGAGCCATTGTCTGTCAGACAAATCATGTGAAGAGAGAGCAGGGAACACACAGCCCTGGCTCGGGAGAAAGCCCACACATGCCTCCTCAGCGCATAGCTTGCTGAGGGGGGCACTGGTTGTAGAGCAGAAGCAGAGAACGCTGGTGGGGGGAGTCCGGAAGAGGAAGTAAAAGACCGCTATGTGCACAGAGCAAGTAAGTTCACCCTTTTATTTTAATGTAAAAAAATAAAAAAAATAGGCATTACAACTACATGAAATTCAGTCCAACAATGAGAAAACCTAACTTTATGAAACAGTGGGCTTAGCTGACCTCCCCCCATAACATCTGTAGGTAAAGGTGTAAATACTACCAATATCAGCCACATTTTAGGCAAGTGTTTTCTACACCAGGCAGAAAAACTACAGCTCCTCCACTGTTATCTACAATTAGCACAATGCATGCTACAGAGTTACTTACGCCAAGACATTCTCTTCCTTGCTCAGTCTGGTGGTGAGGGCACCGACTACTTCCTGCGAAGTCAGAGGGAGGCCAAAGCCAGCGAGGGCACCCACTGCGTGGTATATCTGGGTGACTGAGGAGTCCTCACTGATGGCACCATGAATCAAATCACGGGTTTCATTGGAGATTGGTACCTATAAAGAGAGTTAGAGGACATATTGCACATTTTATATCATACTACCACGCAATAGAAATATAAGTAAATCAACTGATTCTACCGTGTTACCCACCTCACAGTTGTTCAGGCCTTGACTGGACTGAGCGGCATAGAACAGCGAATCCACGTTACTGGTGTCTACATTTGAGCGGATGAAATCACAGGCAGCCTGTGGAAGAGAGCGGATGCAATGCTTACAATATACTATGTAAACATCAATATACCAATTAGATTTATAGTCTGATAGTTACAATATAGAGTAAGGACCAGTCCACCTGTGTGTGGCGTGTTTTACATGCATTCCCACTGAATTCTACATAACATGCCTTTTCACAATTTAACCAGCGCATCAAAAATGCAGCAAGTGTGATGCACAAAAAAAAAAAAAAAAAAAAAAAAAAAAAAAACACACAACACACTTTTTTTTTTTTTACCCTTAGACTTTGAGTCATTGATCCAAAGAAGTATACAGATCAAGAAAATCATTAAAGTGTTACTAAAGTCAGATCTTTTTTTTTTTTAAATAATAAACATGTCATACTTACCTGCTCTGTGCAGTGGTTTTGCACAGAATAGCCCCTGATCCTCCTCTTCTGGGGTCCCCGGCGGCAATCTTGGCTCCTCGTCTTTTTATGTCTACCATAGCCAGCCGCTTACACAGCGGTACTTAGGCCTGCCCCCCACTTCCTCTTCACTGCATTTGATTGACAGCAGCAATGGCTCCTGCTGCTTCTTGAATGCTGTGTGAAGAGGAAGTAAAGGGAGAGTAGATGCAGCCGTGCACAGTGCTGATCTCTTCTCCCCTCTCTTACTCTACATACAGGGGAGGGGTGGGGAGGGCGGGGGGGCTCAGCAAAATTGAAAACGTTTAGCTTAATGCAAACAATCCATTAAGGTAAAAGACGTTTTTAGGTTTAGCAAAACTTTAAAAAAACAAAACAAATAAAAAAGGTCCTTATCTGAATGTTTAATTCAGGTCAGTGGCTCAAAGTCATGTTTCTCTTCAAGGCACAAAACACTTCCAGCACATAGAGTTCTGCCTCCGAGTCTACTTGTGCAGTTCATCATTCAAAATCAATGGAATAACATCCTTCAGGTTTGCATCGTCAATGCTGCCCTCCTCAGATCAGGGAATCTAGCAGACAATTGTAAAAGCGCACACAGGGCGCACTAGTGCATTACAAAACATACAGCCGCTGTATGACACTAAAGCCTGGTACACACTACTAGTTTTCGTTCAACACAGCAGGGCTGAACGAAAAAAAAAAAAAAAAAAAAAAAAAAAAAACGAAAAAAAAAAACCTGACAGCTCAGGAGGAGCCGCTGTACTAACCATGCAATGTTAGTACAGTGATCTCTCCTGCTGTTCTATTGTGTTCTGACAGGGGCCCCCCTACTGTCAGAACACTCTGGTCAGCGCTCTTAGCCATTGGATTAGAGTGCTGGTCAGAAGCCGATCAGCAGACCTTTTTTGGTCACGCCCCTTCCACAGAAGCTGGCTTCTGTACACACGGTCTGAACGTCGGACGGTTTCTATTATACCGTCCAACATTCGGCCTGTATGAACTAGGCTTAAATCTCAATTCAGTGCAGAAATAGCATGGCCAAACACACCATAATGCTGCACTGGCAATCTGACGTGTTTCGGGGAACACACCCACTTCTTCAGAGCTCTAACGGGGTTGCCTCCCCCAAAACGCATTAGTGTGGCAGCGCAGCGTTACAGTGTGTTTGGGCATGTTATTCCTGCACTGGATTGAGTTTTAACATTATGCAATGCCTGTATACATTTGGCTGTATGTTTTGTTTCAAATAATAAACCTTCAGTAATGCACTAGGCGTGTACGCCCTTTTACAGATGTTAATCCCTAATACTTTATCCAAAAAAAAAAAAAAAAAACCCACAACACTTTCCTTTAGATATGGTTTAAGTAGGGGATGGTTAAGTAGTAGTCCTGTATTGTACTTAATGTCACCACAATGCGATCGCAGTCCAGATCGCCAGATTTGCTTATGCAGTATACAGTCCCCAATTTTAAAGTGATCCTAAAGTCTTTTTTTTTTTATGGTTTAAAAATAACAAACATGTTATACTTACCTGCTCTGTGAAGTGGTTTTGCACAGAGCACCCATGATCCTCCTCTTCTCGGGTCCCTAGCCGGCGATCCTGGTCCCTACCTCCTGCCCGCACGGCAAGCAGCTTGCTATGAGGGCACCCGAGCTGAGCTGCTGCTGTGTGTGTGTCCATTCAGACACAGAGCCGCAGCTCGGCCCCATCCCCCCTCCTCATTGGCTCACCGACTTAGATTGAAAGGAGAGGGAGCCAATGGTGCCCACTGTGTGCCTCAGCCAATCAGGGGGGAGAGCCCCAGACAGTAGAGTCTCTTGTGTAACATCACTGGATCGAACTAGGGAACAGGTAAGTATTAGGGGGCCGTGAGGGGCTACTGCACACAGAAGGTTTTTTATCTTAATGCACAGTCTGCTTTAAGATACAAAAAAAAAAAAAAAAAAACCTTCCGCCTTTACAACCACTATAAGTATCAGGTATGCAAAAAAGATGCCACAGTACTTTGGTTATGACTTTCAACCTGAAGCCACAGCAACAGTGCAGATAGTAGCGGATGTCAACAATATCCATCCATGTAAATGAACTCTACAAGGCGCTGAGGCTTAACTTTTATAGCTGATGGGTATACATTCTGGTTAGTAAATTGCCTCTAGATTCCCTCCCTTGTTAAATTGAACTGACAAAGTAATGTGGACCAAACTTCACAGGTTAGATTCACATTAAAAAAACTATCGTGAAAATTATATATATATATATATATATATATATATATATATATATATATATATATATACACACATATACATATATACTATTTATATATCAGTCAGAACTAATGCTTAATAATCAAAGCCCACAGCTTGCTCAGCACACTCACTTTTTCATCGGAGATGCTGGCACCCAGGTGCTCAAATCCCACAATGTAATAATAAGCATTCTCCAAGTTAGACAATGGGTGTTCTAGAACCCCTTTAAGCCTTTCCACATCTGTCTGACTCAGGTAGTGGCTTGGAGTCAAGGCCTGGACACTGGCAAGAAGGGCAAATGCCTGGAAGAACACCAAACGTGGATCTGTAGAAAACAAAAAACAGTGTGTTTATTGAAAAGAAAACATATATATCAGAACCCAGTCTCATGGCGGTGCACACAAAGGAAGATCAATTATTGAAACAAATGTCAACATACACAAGCGTTTCAGGTTGCTTTATCCTAATGTAGACATTTTGACTATACAGCACCTTTTTAATGTGGGGGGGCCGACAACGCGTCTGTATTACTTACAGACCGGTGACATCACCCACTACTGGGTGGGTGTTCTTTGCTCTAGGCGTTGTCGGAGGGGGTCAGAGTTCCCTCCCACCAGCTGCAACTTACAAAGGGGAGATGGAGAGATTAGGTGTATTTCCACCTAAACTCTGATCCTCGATCACACCAGATCACATGACCTGTTGCCACAAGAGCCCACATGCATGTCTTTACTTTTCCTTCAAAAGGTTGGACTCCACCTCACCCTCCTAAGGGCCTGTCTCCGCCAGTGTTGCATATTTAATGGTCGCAAATGGTTTGAAACACAGTTCATGTTTTTAAGGCCCTCAAAAACACTCATGGCTCACCCCTGGAAATGTGCAGGAGATTCTTTGGTGCCTTTGTCACACGTAGGGCAGCCCATTAAAATGACTGGACTGCCCAATGCTTTTGCATAAAAAACACCCAAAAAGAGCACGTTAGCTCAAAGCACAGGTGTGAATGGGGCCTCATAGCATTTGCAACCAGTTTATGAACATGTGTGACTTCTCTTGGGTTGGAAAGTTGGATGGTTGCACCCTGTTGCTGCTCTTTTTGACATGCCGCAAAGCTACCATTTTTATGGTTACCATGCCTATCAATTGCCCCGTAGTGGTTGTACGAGATGTTTTTTGGTATTTTAGGGGCAGAAAAAAAAAAACCCACCATGTTTGATTCCAGTGGAGACAAACCCTAACTCCTGCACCTTTTCTGTTGGGTCCTTGAATGCGATAAGAAACATTCCTGGCACTGAAAGAGTTAAGTTTTGGTGGAGGAAAAGAATGGGGAGGTGAACACTTCACTGCCACGACCACCAATTGGGCAGAAGGGGGGGGGGGGTTCAATAATTTCACTGTCATGATCATGATCACTAATGCGGGGAGTACTATTAATAATTCCCCCATACAAGCAATGTACAGAGAAGGGTTAATAGTGCTGACGTCAATGCTGGGGGCTTTTATTGCGTCCGCTGACGTCAATGATGGGGGCTTTTATTGCGTCCGCTGACGTCAATGCTGGGGGCTTTTATTGCGTCCGCTGACGTCAATGCTGGGGGCTTTTATTGCGTCCGCTGACGTCAATGCTGGGGGCTTTTATTGCGTCCGCTGACGTCAATGCTGGGGGCTTTTATTGCGTCCGCTGACGTCAATGCTGGGGGCTTTTATTGCGTCCGCTGACGTCAATGCTGGGGGCTTTTATTGCGTCCGCTGACGTCAATGCTGGGGGCTTTTATTGCGTCCGCTGACGTCAATGCTGGGGGTTTTTATTGCGTCCGCTGACGTCAATGATGGGGGTTTTTATTGCGTCCGCTGACGTCAATGATGGGGGTTTTTATTGCGTCTGCTGACACCAATAATGGGGGTTTTTATTGCGTCCGCTGACACCGATGGGGTTATTGTACTCCAACTTCTTCAGTGTGCATTGGGATACACTAAAAAATGAAGCAGGGCCAAAGTTTTAGAGCATTAAAGTGGATGTAAACCCAATGTCACCCTTTCTAAACTGCTGCCAAAGGGGTTATCTATAAGGATATACACGCCTCCTGCATGTATCTTTACCTGTCAAATGTCTCCCCTCTGTCTGTTATGAGAGCTGAAAAACTGCAGATTCTGTGGGTGGGTCTGTTGTCTGGAGCTCGGTGGGTGGAGTCGTGATGTCAGTAGACTCCCCGCCCACCTCTACACTCCCCTTGTCAATATGCATTTTCTCCTGTGTATTTCTAACTGAACTTCTCTAACATCCAGTGAAAAGACAGGAAAGTAACCACATGACTTCCGCATGCCAAATCATGCTGAGGTGTGGAACAGCCAATCCTTGCAGAGCTGCTGAAGAAAGGAGTGGGGGAGGGAATTAAAAAATAATGCATGTGTCTTAAGCTGTCACTCACAGCAAGGGGGAGGATTTGACAAAGTTTGTCAAGATTTCTCTCACTGAACAATAATGGATGGATTAACTGTGTGGCAAGACTGGGCTCAAATGATAGGAAATCTTATACTCTAGTCTACATAATGATATAAAAAAAAAATAAAAAATTTCGGGTAAACATCCACTTTAAAGTAGCAAAATGCACTGCCATTGTGCAGCCCTCCAGAAGTGTCGGGGGCTAAACTTAAGACCCTCTATCATTTTCAAGTTGACCACCACTGCATAAACGTATCAAACAAATTAAAATGTGTTACAGTATAGCTAAACCCATCAATCCTTCACAGGTAAGAAAGCTGCCATCTTATCCTCTGATCTGCAGTTATCATGGCCCTGCACATGTGATAAGTTAGGATACCAGCCAATGATGGCTTGATAGTTCAGCTGAGAGCACAGGCAACTGTGAATGTTATTATGTGACAGGTATTTACGGCACTTCTTGAATGTCGCGGTTTTGGGAAACCGCAAATAGGTGGGCTTGGTTCCTCTTTAAAAGAAAAAAAATAAAATAATAATAATAATAATAATAATAAGATACTACCAAGTTGATATTAAACACCCCTCCGCCTTTTTATTTAATAAAGGGATGAAAATTTACAAACTGTCAGTTTTTTAAAGCTGTGTCCCTGTTAGGTTGACCACACACACTACAATCCGATTGTACAATCTCCTTTAGAACTACCATCAACTTAGGTTTGTCCTCATTTTATATAGTTTTGGTAAATCTCAAGGGGATTGTACAATCATACAGTAGCATGTATGGCAATAAAATTGCTTTACTGGTAGCTTCAATGAGATTTCTCCTTCCCTTTTTCAGAAGAGTGGAGAACGATTTATAAAGCTATAAGGTTTCAAATGGTGTCTCCGATTAGTGAGGTTTTCCCCTTCTCATTCGGGTGACACTAAGGTCTGTTTATAAATGCTTTAAGGACGGGTTCACACTATTGCGACAATCGCTCTGACTTTACATGCTGCATGACATGTAAAAATCTATGTTTCCCTATGAGAGCCGTCTTAACTGATCTGACTCGTGCCGGTCCGACTTTGGAGAAGGTTCCTGCACTACTTTGGTCTGACTTCAGCCCATAGAATTGAATGGAAGTCGCATTCAAGTCGAATCCTCACCTTAATTGATGTGATTTGGATCTAACATTACAGGAAGATTACACAGGCATTACCCAAAGTTGCTTCAAAGTCACGTCGAAGTTGCCTGGCATTGTCGCATGACTTTCACGTCGGAGCAGTGTGAACCCGGCCTTACATAAGATTCACCCAACTTTTACTTAGGATTCGCACATTTCTCCAACCAAATCCGATTAGAAAAATGTGTAAATCTGGTGTGAAAGATGTGTGAATCTTGTGTAAAAGCCAATTATAAATAGACCCATGTGTGTTAAAATCCAGAAGAAAATATCCAACTATTCCCCCCTCTAGCTAAAAGTGAAAAAAAAAAAGTTTGGGTTTCAATCGAAACAATTTCTTTTGCTAACTAACTGATGTGCCCACTGAGTGTGCTGTATAAACTATACATACCCTCAGCTACATAGAGTGCTGGGTTCTGGCAGCAGGACATGAGTAATGCCCCGTACACACGGTCGGATTTGTCGGTAATTCCGACCGTGTGTGGGCTCCATCGGACATTTTCCATCGGATTTTCCGACACACAAAGTTGGAGAGCAGGCTATAAAATTTTCCGACAACAAAATCCGTTGTTGGAAATTCCAATCGTGTGTACACAAATCCGATGGACAAATTGCCATGCATGCTCAGAATAAATAAAGAGATGAAAGCTATTGGCCACTGCCCCGTTTATAGTCCCGACGTACGTGTTTTACGTCACCGCGTTCAGAACAATTGGATTTTCCGACAACTTTGTGTGACCGTGTGTACGCAAGACAAGTTTGAGCCAACATCCGTCAGAAAAAATCCTAGGATTTTGTTGTCGGAATGTCCGATCAATGTCCGACCGTGTGTACGGGGCAATAGGCTGAAGATCATGACGTCATCCACCTGCCTCTGCCAATCAGAAGAAGCCTTGTATTTACTCACAGAATACAAAGCTTTATGTGAATAGTGGAGCAGCACTCAGCAAAAGCAACTGTGTAGCGATCGAAATTTCGGCTGCCAAAAATTATCAGCTGAAAATAGGATTTTCGGTGTTGAGTCGAAAGAAAGTAAAAAAAGTGCAGATGATGGCTGCCGAAAACGCCTGAGATTTTGCCTTGCTTATGGTGTTTTTCATAGGTCATGTGACTCAAAAATGCATCAAAAACACAACACAGGAGCATTTTTGATGTGTTCTTGCTGTGTTTTCAATGGGGAGGTGTTGTTTTGGTGCAGTTTGCCAAATATGCACCAAGCAAGATTTTTAACACCGCTTTAAAAAGGTGCCGATAATAAATTCATGACAATTACAAAGTCGACTAAAATATCTAAATATATACACACACTAATAAATATATATATATATATATATATATATATATATATATATATATATATATATATATATCAGTTTCGGCCACGTGCATCCTGAATTTTCGGTGCAGAAATTTTGGGGCACCACTACAACTGTTATTAATGTAAATAGTTAAAGAGGAACTTCAGTCTGCTCACATAATTTGTAATAAAAACATCTTTGCCATTCTGAAGCTTCCCTCCAACCACTTTGCATTTTTTTTTTTTATATACACAGTGGAACTTCGGATTGTGAGCAACACGGTTTACGAGCGTTATGCAATACAAGCTGTTTTCTTTAAAAAAATCCTGACTGTTTGCGAGCGTTGTCTCGCAAGACCAGCAGGATTCAAGTTAGGAGCCGCTCGGAAACACTCGGTTCCTGAGTGTCTCCGCACCTCTGGCCACATGCGGTACTGCATAGACAAGCAGTGGAACGCATTATCTGAGTTTCCATTATTTTCTATAGGGAAACTTGCTTTGATATTTAAGAGCCCTTGCACACTGGGGCGGTTTGCAGGCGCTATTGCGCTAATAATAGCGCCTGCAAACCGCCCCAAAAGTGCCGCTGCATGTATTCCTGTGTGAAAGCCCCGAGGGCTTGCACACTGGAGCGATACGCTG
The DNA here is from genome assembly GCF_042186555.1 of Aquarana catesbeiana. NCBI lineage: Eukaryota > Metazoa > Chordata > Amphibia > Anura > Ranidae > Aquarana > Aquarana catesbeiana. The sequence continues at coordinate 203,801,009 of NC_133335.1, read as the reverse complement.
GCAGGACGGTAATAAAAGTCCTGCTAGCAGCATCTTCGGAGCGGTGAAGGAGCGGTGTGTATACCGCTCCTTTACCGCTCCTGCCCATTGAAATCAATGGGACGGCGCGGCTATACCGCCGGCAATGCGCCTCTGCAGAGGCGCTTTGCGGTGGTTTTTAACCCTTTCTCGGCCGCTAGCGGGGGTAAAACCGCCCCGCTAGCGGCCGCATACCGACGGTAAAACGCCGCTATTAATAGCGGCGTTTTACCGCCGACGCCGCCCCCGCCCCAGTGTGCAAGGGCTCTAAGTGTTTTTGGATTACAAGCATTCTTCTGGAACGAATTATGCTCGTAATCCAAGGTATTACTGTACTGTGATTCTGTACTTGTCAAATATGCTGCAGAAATTTCCCTCCACCAAGTCTGGCTGCATCCATTTTAACTGTGGGCAGCTGAAGCTGCTGCCTTTTCACTTTCTGGATTTACACAGACAAACATACAGTGCCTTGCAAAAGTATTCACCCCCCCCACCCCCCTGGCTTTTTACCTATTTTGTTACATTACAGCCTTTAGTTCAATTTTTTTAATACGAATTATATGTGAGAGATCAAAACACAATAGTCTAAGTTGGTGAAGTAAAATCAGAAAAATATATACATAAAACTATTTTTTAGAAACTGATAATTGGCATGTGTGTATGTATTCACCCCCTTTGTTATGAAGCCCATAAAAAGCTCTGGTGCAACCAATTACCTTCAGAAGTCAATTAGTGAAATGATGTCCACCTGTGTGCAATCTAAGTGTCCCATGATCTGTCATTACATATACACACCTTTTTGAAAGGCCCCAGAGGCTGTAACACCTAAGCAAGAGGCACCACTAACCAAACACTGCCATGAAGACCAAGGAACTCTCCAAACAAGTAAGGGACAATGTTGTTGAGAAGTACAAGTCAGGGTTAGGTTATAAAAAAATATGCAAATCTTTGATGATCCCTAGGAGCACCATCAAATCTATCATAACCAAATGGAAAGAACATCGCACTACAGCAAACCTGCCAAGAGAAGGTCGCACACCAAAACTAACGGACCGGGCAAGGAGGGCATTAATCAGAGAGGCAGCACAGAGACCTAAGGTAATCCTGGAGTAGCTGCAGAGTTCCTCAGCAGAGAATGAAGTATCTGTACATAGGACGACAATAAGCCGTACGCTCCATAGAGTTGGGCTTTATGGCAGAGTGGCCAGAAGAAAGCCATTACTTTCAGCAAAAAACAAAATGGCACGTTTTGAGTTTGGGAAAAGGCATGTGGGAGACTCCCAAAATGTATGGAGGAAGGTGCTCTGGTCTGATGAGACTAAAATTGAACTTTTTGGCAATCAAAGAAAACACTATGTCTGGCGCAAACCCAACACATCACATCACATCACATCACCCAAAGAACACCATCCCCACTGTGAAACATGGTGGTGGCAGCATCATGCTGTGGGGATGTTTTTCAGCAGTCAGGACTGGGAAACTGGTCAGAGATGAGGGAAAGATGGATGGTGCTAAATACAGGGATATTCTTTAGCAAAACCTGTACCACTCTGTGTGTGATTTGAGGCTAGGACGGAGGTTCACCTTCCAGCAGGACAATGACCCCAGACACACTGCTAAAGCAACACTTGAGTGGTTTAAGGGGAAACATGTAAATATGTTGGAATGGCCTAGTCAAAGCCCAGACCTCAATCCAATAGAAAATCTGTGGTCAGACTTAAAGATTGCTGTTCACAACCATCCAACTCGAAGGAGGTGGAGCAGTTTTTCAAAAGGAGGAATGGGCAAAAATCCCAGTGGTAAGATGTGGTAAGCTCAGAGACTTCTCCAAAGTGACTTGGAGCTGTGATGGCCGCAAAAGGTGGCTCTACAAAGTATTGACTTTAGGGGGGTGAATAGTTATGCACATTGACTTTTTCTGTTATTTTGTCCTATTTGTTGTTTGCTTCACAATTAAGGAAAAAACATCTTCAAAGTTGTGGGCATGTTCTGTAAATGATGCAAATCCTCAAGCAATCCATGTTAATTCCAGGTTGTGAGGCAGCAAAACACAAAAAATGCCAAGGGGGGGGGGGGGGGGTGAATACTTTTGCAAGGCACTGTATATATACACAGACCGACACACTCACACTATTGCTTGCCTGCACATCTCTCCTCTCTTGATGAATACACATGGATCTCTGCGGTCTCCTATCTCATCCACCCCCCTCCAGCTCTCCTTGGCTCACCAATGACTCATCCCTCCCCCACTCCTCTGATCAGCTGGCGTGACGTCAACTCTGCGCAGATCATCAGAGGCATTATATGACGATCAGCAAAGCCCTGCAGTAAAGTAACTATCCGGATCGAACATGATGGCTGTATACGGCACACAGTGCCCCAATCAATAGGATGTCATGACGAAGAAGACCCAGATGTTGTCAATTGCTGCAGAGCTTTGCTGGTTGCCTCCAACGATCTGCGCATGCGCAGTGTTGACGTCACGCCAGCTGTTCGACAGAACACCGACTCCCACAAGGGGCAATGTGATGTGTGTTTACACTTTTTTTTTTCTTCTTAACTTTGTTTGAAGTGTCATATAAAGACAATTCATGTCCCTGTACAGAACTTCAATGCACTGTGCGGTGATATCCAGTGCAGAATAATGCAGACATGGTGCATTTTAACGCAGCTCGTCACACCAACGTTGAGATGTGAATGAGGCACATGAAAACCAATTGTTGTCTATATGTCCTTGCCAACCGAATATAAAAATATTTTTATTACACACACACACACTTATATACACACATACAATATGTGGTTTACGGAGATTTAGCTGAAGAGATCAGCCATAACCCTGGTAGTTTTTTTTTTTTAACAGGCGGCGGATGGCTTTTTCATGACACCACTCTGAGTGGCTCATGAGCTCCTGGAGCACGGTCAGAAGCGGCGGGAAGCATTACCATTTTTGCCAGCTCACCCAAGAAATGATCCGACGGTGCCACCGGATGACAAAAATAAACTGACAGCTGTTTTACGGCCAGTTCACACCGCATGCAGTCCAGTGTGGTTTTTTTTCTGCATCAAAAACGCATGGAAAGTAGGGGATATGGTTTTCAATGGCACAGTGTGCAGCTCCAGAAAAAAAAGTGGAACATGCTGCATTTTTTCTGTACTGGAACGCTATAAAACGCATCAAAAACGCACTGGAACGCACCTAAATGCACCAAAAACACACTGCAACACACTTGTCTTTAAGGTTAAGAAAAAAAGAGGGGGGGGGGGGGGGGGAGCACTGGACTGCATCAAAAACGCACCAAAAACGTGCATGTAGAAAAGCACCTGGAGCGCATCCGGACTGTTTCTATGATGTGAACTGGCCCACCAAAGAAACGCAGTCCAGATGCGTTCCAGGTGCTTTTCTGCATGCGCATTTTTTGATGCGTTCCAGTGCGTTTTTGACGCAGTCCAGTGATTTTTTTCCCCCTCTCTTTTTTCTTAACCTTAAGTGCTAGTTCACACCAGACACAGTTCCGTGCACTTTTTTTCTGCACTAAAATGAATGCAGTGTTTTCCATGTATTCCAATGGCTCTAGCTCACACCATGCAGTCAGGTTCCAGTGCAGAAACTGACTGCATGGTGTGAACTAGAGCCATTGGAATACATGGAAAACACTACATGCATTTTGTGCGGGAAAAAAAGCACACGGAACTTAGTCTGGTCACACCATAGAAACGCAGTCCGGATGCGTTCCAGGTGGTTTTCTGCATGGGCGTTTTTGATGCAGCCCAGTGTTTTTTTTCCTCCCTCTTTTTTCTTAACCTTAAATAAGGACAAGTGTGTTGCAGTGCGTTTTTTATGCATTTAGGTGTGCGTTTTACAGCGTTCCAGTACAGTCCAGTGCAGACAAAATGCAGCATGTTCTACTTTTTTTTTCTGGAACTGGAACGCACTGGAACTGCAAGCACTGGTGTGAACTATGCCATTGAAAACCATATAACCTACTTTCCATGCAATTTTGATGCAGAAAACTGCAGGACTGCATGTGGTGTGAACTGGAGTTCTACCCAAAAATGGAACTTCCACTTTTTGGATTCCTCCCCCCCCTCCGGTGTCACATTTGGCACCTTTCAGGGGGGAGGAGGGAGCAGATACCTGTCTAATACAGGTATTTGCTCCCACTTCCTGCCATGAACATATTTTGCAAGTAAAAAAAAAAAAAAAATAGTGTTTATGTATTTAAACCTTGGAGCCTGCAAAGCATGGCACCTGTGGTCAGTGGATGGCGGGTGCAATGTGAGGCTCCTGCAGACATCTCTCTGCCTGTACCTCTGTACAAGCAGACAGGTTCTCAGTTGCAGGATGTGTCAGTGAACTACGAGGGTGCAGATGACTGACCTGGTAACTCGTTAAGAACTACAAGCTGTCTGCTGCTGTGGCAGATGGGACATGTCGTTTTTTTTTCATTCACAGATTTCTGTCGATCAATGGCACGGCTGTGACAACGGGCTGGGGATCTTCTCCTTGCACCCGCTGTCTCCTATTGAAAAACAATGCAGCCATGTGGGGCTCTGCCATTGTGGCAGGCAGCTTGTAGTTTTCAATGCTGGTGAGCGATCTCGTAATCCATTGATCGTCCTGCTTTGAGGTAACTGCCTGCCAGCTTGGGTGGTGGTAAATCCGCAGCTCAGCCACCCATTTTTACAACCCCTCCTCCAACCTTCCGCGTAAAAGAAATCAATTTCATTAGCGGTTGTACCCAGTACTCCTAGCACCAGGTGTTTGTTTTCTACATATTTATCTACTTACAGACTTTCCCAGGTCCAAAATAATATTGGAGCAGAAATAAAGGGTTTGTTACCCCAACACTTCATATTCCTGATATGTGCCTGCTGTACCATCTACTTGTATGAACACATATCCTGTTCTCTTTGTATTGCTTCCTTTATGTGAAATCCCTGGTGTTCCTGCCAGTCCCACGGCTTTCCTATTAAAAACTGATCACACTAGCCAAGAGAGCACAGCATGGTCAGTTCTCTAGCTACACTGGGAACTCAGCCTGCTCTCCTCCTGGGCAGTATTGACCTGACACGCCCCCCCCCCCACACACACACACACACAAAGCCATTCACTGGGAAGCTCTGTGTGATGCTGTTTCTTCTCCCCCAGCTCTTATGCAGCTGAGAACAGAGGCAATGTGATCACGTATAATAAAAAAACACCTTACAGGCGTTATAAGTGTTGCCTATAGTTCTACTTTAAAGCGGAGTTCCGCCTAATTTTTTTTTTTTTTTTTTTTTTTTTTAAAGTCAGCAGCTGCTGACTTTTAAAATTAGGACACTTACCTGTCCTGGGCCCCTGCTATGTCGGCACCCGAATCCGACCCACCCCTCGGCTCTCAGGTGGAGGCGTCGCCATCTTCGGTAAGGGAATCAGGAAGTGAAGCCTTGTGGCTTCACTTCCCGATTCCCTACTGCGCATGTGCGACTTGTGCTGCGCGATCCCACTGGTCCTTGCTGTCTTCTGGGACCCGTGTGTCTCCCAGAAGACAGCGGGGGGACGGGAAGAGGCATAGACTCCTGTGGAAGTGTATGCTGGAAGTGGGTGCAAATACCTGTATTGGACAGGTATCTGCTCCCCCCCCTGAAAAGCGCAAGTTCCATTTTTGGGCGGAGCTCGGCTTTAAGTTCAACCCACCACAACAGTCCTGGTTTCTCATGCGGCTCCTTGGGATCGTTCGTTGCCCCGCCGCTCGGTGAGCGCAGGAGGAGGTCGGGCCGCTCGGCGCGGACGCCATTCTAAGAATGCTTCGCATTTTTTTGAAGGAATGCAGGTCGTTGTCTGATTGGATGAGGTGGAGAGGGAAGGGGAGTGACATCACACTCTACGCCTTGTCCAATCAGAGAACACTTTGCATTTGTCTCTTTCCCTTCAGGAAGGTTCCCCTTGTCTGTTCTATATAGTAGAAATCTGAGGCCTTGTCTGGACTGACCCTCCTTCTGCCTGTATGAGTCTCTATGACAATGTGACAAGTGAGGCCTCACACACACCGGGGAGAAGGCTGACCACTGACACACCACCACCGGCCACACACACAGCCGGCAGGGAAAGCTGGGACTTGTAGTACAGCAGCAGCTGGCCGCCCCACACAATATAAAACCCCCTCAATTCATTGTATCCCCCATACACTCAGCTACTCACTCGCTGCCATGTTGTCCGCTCCCCCTCACAGCGTCCTCCGCCCCCTCCTCACACGAGTTCCGGGGCTCACCGGGGGAGGACCCATACACTGGGCGGGATGGGGGTGATACCAATATTGAAAAAAGCTTTATTTATAATGAAACAACACGTTCAGGCGCCAGACATACAGACTACAAATAGTACACGTTTTCCAGTCATTTTATTATACTACAGCACAGAGAAATTTAGATACTGCCGCTGTGTGTGATCTACTCAACTAGGCGCACCCCCCCTGTATGTCAGGGAATGGTCGGCGCCAAATAAAGGCGGGGCGCGACGTGCATGTGTCTGTGTGTGATTGGTGCAATCGGCTGACAATCCGAGACAGAGGGGCGGGGATTAATGTTGTCCTCGTCACCACAGGAGCGTTAACCCGCTCAGGTTGGGGAGGTGGGATGTTGGCGCCTGAAGGGAGTGATTGGCAGGTGTGCTGACCAATGGGGTGACGTGTTGGCGCATAATGGGAGTGATTGGCAGGTGTGCTGACCAATGGGGTGACGTGTTTGCGCATGATGGGAATGATTGGCAGGTGTGCTGACCAATGGGGTGACGTGTTGGAGCCTGGCTGGGCTACCTCTGTAACTTCTGTCAGAGACAAGTTCTATGGAGAGGGACAGAGGAGTTTGTAAAAGTAAAGCATAGCTTCCATCTGTCCTTCTTTCCTCCTCATTTTGGTCTGATCTATATAGTTGTATATAAAATTCACTTTTTATCTTTTAAAATGTGTTTCTCAGCGCTAAACCTTTCATCCAATTTCTAAATTGCTGCATTTGTAAATTTTAAAATCTAGTATTAAGGAATAATAGTGGTAACAAAAAAAAAAAAAAGCACTCGTGGGTTCAACTAATCTTTTTGTTTGTATAATTCTCCTTTAAGGGGGTGTGGCAGGGGGCGTGTCTTATGACTATATACTTTTTCTGGTAGGTATCCCTCATTCCCATCTCAGAAAGTTTGGAGGTATGATAAAGTAGAGATATAACCAATTCAGCTGTAGAAGATTTTACCCCCCTTCCAACCAGGCCATTTTTTTACTATTGGGCACTGCACTACTTTAAAGTAGAGCTATGAGCAAAACTTTGTTTTATCATTTTGGATAGAGTAAGGGAGAGTTATAACCAATAGCGGCAGGTGCTCAATTTTCTTGGGGGGGGGGGCGGCCACCCCACCCCCCTCACTCGATCAATCGCTGCTCCCCCCTCATCGCTCGATCGATGCTTCGCTCGCCTGTCAGACCCCCTGCCAGCCCCGCACTTACCCCATCCAGGTCGCGGCTTCCCCCCTGCGTCTCCTCCAGAGTCCCGACGGTCGCTTCTCCTGCCAGCCAATCAGGGCTTAGGACTCGCGGCCAATCGGGTCTCAGGACCTGCTTCCTGATTGGCCAGAAGGAGAAGCAGGAAGACATTAGCGAATATTAATTCGCTAATGTAACACAACTTTTTGACGCCAATTAGAGCCTCATGCTTCAAATAATAATAAAAAAAAAAAAACATTGGTATCCATGCGTCCAGCACCCTACATGTAGACATACCTCCCAAAATTTTGAGATGGGAATGAGGGACACCTACTAACAAAATGAAGGTAGGCATAGGACACGCCCCCTGCCACACCCCCTTTAAAGGAGAACTAACCAAAAAAAAGGTTAATTAAATCCACAAGGACTTTTATTTACCACTACTATTCCTTTATATTGGCTTTTAAAATGTACAAATGCAGCAATTTAGAAATTGGATGAAAGGTTTAACACTGAGAAACAAGGGCAGATAAAAGATAAAAAGTGCATTTTATATTCAAGTATATGGATCAGACCAAAATGAGGGACAAATGAGGTGGAAAGATGGACAGAGGGACATTGCTCCAAATCAGGGACAGTCCCTCCAAATCAGGGACAGTTGGGGGCTATGTGTAGATTAGGGGCCAGGTGCATGGCTTAGGGGGGGGGGGCGGCACCCCTAATGTAGCGGCCCCCACTGGTTATAACCCCTGTCAGATTTTTTTTTTCACCATCTGTGTGCCATTGCGGAGATTTCCCTTCACTTCCTGTCCCATAGCCAAACAAGTGAGAGGAAATCCTTGTAAATGAAGGGAATTCCTTGGGGAACCCCCAGGTCACCAGAACTAGTGTCCCCAAAAGAAGGTTGAATACACTAAGGTAAGGGGTGGCTAATTTAAGGGGGAAACTTTATATCAGTGCCCCCTTACATTATTGTATTCACTCCCCCCTTACATCACTAACCCCCTTCAGACTGGCTTGACGGCGCTGATGCTGACCTCACCAGTGCCCACCAAATACAGCCTCACCAGTGCCCATCAAATGCACCCTCACCAGTGCCCACCAAATGCAGCTTATCAGTGCCCACCAAATGCAGCTTATCAGTGCCCATCAAATGCAGCTAATCAGTGCCCACCAAATGCAGCCTTATCAGTTCCCACCAAATGCAGCCCACCTGTGCAGTACCAACCAAATGCAACCCACCTGTGCAATGCCCACCAGATGCTGCTCACCAGTGCAATGCCCACCAATACATTGCCCATCAAATGCAGCCCACCTGTGCAGTGCCCATCAAATGCAGCCCACCTGCACAGTGCCAACCAGTGCAATGCCCACCAAATGCAGCCCACCTGTGCAGTGCCCATCAATGCAATTCTCACCAAATGCAGCCCACCTGTGCAGAGCCCACCAAATGCAGCCCACCAGATGCAGCCCACCAGTGCAATTCCCACCAATTGCAGCCCACCTGTATAGTGCCCACCAAATGCAGCCCACCTGAGCAGTGCCCACCAAATGCAGCCCACCAGTGTAATTCCCACTAAATGCAGAACACCAGATGCAGCCCACCAAATGCAGCCCACCTGTACAGTGCCCACCAGATGCAGCCCACCAGATGCAGCCCACCAAATGCAGCCAACCAGATGCAGCCCACCAAATGCAGCCCACCAAATGCAGAACACCAGATGCAGAATGCCAAATGCAGCCCGCCAGATGCAGCCCACAAAATGCAGCCCACCAGATGCAGCCCACCAGATGCAGAACACCAAATGCAGAATACCAGATGCAGAATACCAGATGCAGAACACCAAATGCAGCCCACCAGATGCAGCCCACCAGATGCAGAACACCAAATGGAGAACACCAGATGCAGGCCCCCAAATGCAGCCCACCAGATGCAGAACACCAAATGCAGCCCACCAGATGCAGCCCACCAAATGCAGAAGACCAAATGCAGCTCACCAGATGCAGAACACCAGATGCAGCCCACCAGATGCAGCCCACCAGATGCAGCCCACCAAATGCAGCCAACCAGATGCAGCCCACCAAATGCAGCCCACCAAATGCAGAACACCAGATGCAGAATGCCAAATGCAGCCCGCCAGATGCAGCCCACCAAATGCAGCCCACAAAATGCAGCCCACCAGATGCAGCCCACCAAATGCAGCCCACAAAATGCAGCCCACCAGATGCAGCCCACCAGATGCAGAACACCAAATGCAGAATACCAGATGCAGAATACCAGATGCAGAACACCAAATGCAGCCCACCAGATGCAGCCCACCAGATGCAGAACACCAAATGGAGAACACCAGATGCAGGCCCCCAAATGCAGCCCACCAGATGCAGAACACCAAATGCAGCCCACCAGATGCAGCCCACCAAATGCAGAAGACCAAATGCAGCTCACCAGATGCAGAACACCAAATGCAGCCCACCAGATGCAGAACACCAAATGCAGCCCACTAAATGCAGCCCACCAAATGCTGCCCACCAGATGCAGAACACCAAATGCAGCCCACCAAATGCAGCCCACCAAATGCTGCCCACCAGATGCAGAACACCAAATGCAGCCCACCAAATGCTGCCCTCCAGATGCAGAACACCAAATGCAGTCCACCAAATGCAGCGCACCAGATGCAGCCAACCTGTGTAGTGCCCACCAGTACCTGGATCACAATCTCCTGTGTAATGAAGCTTGGATTTTGGTTGCCCGCCTAGGCGGCTGCTGTAATTGGGGCCCGCCTCCTGTGACACACGTCACACTGATGCAATGCCCCATTGGATCAGTGTTCCGCCAATTACAGAAGCCGGTCTAGGAGGCGGGACTTTCTTACAGCGCCACCGAACAGCTCAGACGGACCCCCAGCTCCATGACACAGCAGGAGATCGCCGCTGTGTATGTGTGCCAAATACAAGGAGGAGGGAGGACAGCACAGAAGCTTTGGTGCGCAGTGCAGTCGCGCAGGATTGGCCCTGCTTGAGCCACAGCTCAAAGTGGCCCCAGGGCAGACGGCCCAGTATGCCATTAGGCCAGTCCTGCCCTGCCTATAGGTAAATCTATAATAAGGCTTACCTATAGGTATTGAAAATATCTCTTAAACCTGTACAGTTTAGGAGATATTTCCAGTGCATGCAGCCAGTGACATTACTGGCGCATGTGCTCTGAAGGAATGGCCTACAAGTGCCGTTCCTTCCTTCTGAGCCCGTGCCGTAAACGGCGGCTGCCAGGGTCAAAGGCCAAGGTCAAAAGTCAAGGTCAGGGTCAGTATTTTTATGCACACTATTGTTTCTGGGCTGTACTATGTGTACAAACAACAACTAACATATACTATATTACCAAAAGTATTGGGACACCTGCCTTTACACGCACATGAACTTTAATGGCATCCCAGTCTTAGTGCGTAAGGCTCAATATTGAGTTGGCCCACCCTTTGCAGCTATAACAGCTTCAACTCTTCTGGGGAGACTGTGAACAAGGTTTAGGAGTGTGTCTATGGGAATGTTTGACCATCCTTCCAAAAGCGCATTTGTGAGGTCAGGCACTGATGTGGATGAGAAGGCCTGGCTCGCAGTCTCTGCACTAATTCATACCAAAGGTGTTGCATTGGGTTGAGGTCAGGACTCTGTGCAGGCCAGTCAAGTTCCTCCACCGCAAATTTGCTCATCCGTGTCTTTATGGACCTTGCTTTGTGCATTGGTCCAAATCATTTGGTGGACGGGGGATTATGGTGTGGGGTTGTTTTTGTCAGGGGTTGGGCTTGGCCCCTTAGTTCCCGTGAAGGAAACTCTTAAGGCGTCAGCATACCAAGACATTTTGGACAATTTCATGCTCCCAACTTTGTGGGAACAGTTTGTGGATGACCCCTTCCTGTTCCAACTTGACTGCGTATCAGTGTACAAAGCAGGGTCGAGGAAAAAAGAGGATCCTGGACGGCCGCACACCATAGAAGGCATCTTTATTGATATGAAAAAGTAAAATCCAAATGCAGTCACTTCTTGTACAGGAAGAAGCAGGAAAAATAGTTAACGTGTTTCACGCCCTATTGTGGCGCTTATTCATAGCTAAATGACTAAAAGTTTGATCATTGGGCATATATAGAGACTTCAGGTCTCGATGGCCAACCAAAAAATGATCTCAAAAGGAGACCCGCCTAAACAATCAAACTCTAGGACAACACCCAAGAAATAGGATACACTTGGGATATGAAGTTGAATTTTAAATTAAAGTTTGAAGGTAAAGTAGTATAATAATGTGGTAATATAATGATATAATAAAGTATTTACACATCAATTTCATGTATATGTCATTTTGTGATTTTGTATAAATTCAGCAGGTTTTGCATTTTCATGAATTTTGTTTATTAATCATTTATATACAGGTTTCCTTTGAGATTATTTTTCATTTACAATTTGGAAATCAGTGTTGTTATTTTGATACTCTGCCATTGTTCTGTATTGTTTTAGTATTTATCATGGTCTTTATCCCAAGGTTATGGATGCACACAATGGGAGAATTTGAATTATGCAAATAATGAAAACAATCATGTGTCTAGTACACATGTATATATGTATGCGTATTGGTTCACTTAATAAACTTTTTTAGTTTGGTGGACCTTTGCAGGCATTATTATATCATTATATTACCACATTATTATACTACTTTGCCTTCAAGCTTTAATTTAAAATTCAGCTTCATATCCCAAGTGTATCCTATCTCTTGGGTGTTGTCCTAGAGTTTGATTGTGTAGGCCATCAAAACCTGAAGTCTGATCAAACTTTTATTCATTTAGCTATGAATAAGCGCCACAATAGGGCATAAAACGCGTTAGCTATTTTTCCTGCTTTTCCCTGTACATGAAGTGACTGCATTTGTATTTTACTTTTTCATATCAATATAGATGCCTTCTATGGTGTGCGGCCGTCCAGGATCCTCTTTTTTTTCCTCAAGCTTGTGCAGAGCCAGCACCCGTGAGTTCTATTAGGGTGGGTGTTTTCTTACAGATTTGGGAGATTGAAGCGGCAATCTTTTGCTTTGGGTTGGGGTGGAGGAACTTGACTGGCCTGCACAGAGCCCTGATCTTAACCCGATAGAACACCTTTGGGATGAATTAGAGCAGAGACAGCGAGCCAGGCCTTCTTGTCCAACATCACTGCCTGACCTCACAAATGTTCTTCCAGAAGAATGGTCAAACATTCCCATAGATACACTCCTAAACCTTGTGGACAGCCTTCCCAGAAGAGATGAAGCTGTTATAGCTGAAAAGGGTGGACCAACCCAATATTGAACCCTGCGGACTAAGACTGGGATGCCCTTAAAGTTCAGGTGTGTGTAAAGGCAGGTGTCCCACTACTTTTGGTATAATAGTGTATGTGGTTATGGTAGTAGCAAGAAATATACAGTTACATTTTTTTACTTTTTTGGGCCAGTTTTCCTTATGTAGCACCCTCTACCTTAGGTAGGTAGGTGCTAGAGTAGTGTTTGTGTTTTTGCTGCCAGTGCAAGTAAATTTAGGCAGGCCTAGCTGTGAGCTAGGCCTGTTTGTTTTTGATCTGGGGACAGGGGAGTGGTTTAGTGTAGCAGTAGGTGACTGACGTGTGCTTCAGCTCTTGGGCGCCTCCTCTGTTTCCAGTAAGAAGGTTCTGGAAAAGAGGCAGGGCAGGGTGCTGGAGTGACATGGGGTGTATTTGGGAGCCCTGACCAATCCCCAACTAGGATTGGTAGGGGGCAGGCCTCCTATATATACCCATGGTCAGCCTGTTGTTTGAGGAGTTGTCGGGTGGAAGAACTGAGATGATGACGTGTTAGGCTGTGGTGGCCCTTGAGGGACCCCCTTTCTGGGGAGGAGGGGTGTACCTCGGGCCTGGAGCTTGGGACCTGGGAATGAGCCTCTCTCTACACGGTCATTGAGAGGTGTCCTGGAACAGGAGCAGGAAGAATACAGCAGGGAACACAGCCAGGAAAGACATTCAGGAGGGATCCATGCCGGGGTTGGTGAGTGAGAAGCACAGTGAGAAGCTCTGGGAGAGATAGGCCAGGATTGGATGTGGAGCCAGAAGGAGAGACTGTGGTGTTGTTGAAGTTAAGTCGCTGCAGCCAGGAGGGTTGGAGGGATTTGCATCGGATGTGCCGGGAGCAGTGGTCCACTAAGGATCAGTTAGCATAATTATCTTCTTCATCTAAAATGGCTACTAGGAAAATGTTATGAATTATTGAGAGTGAGGCCTAGCCATGTGCTAACGGTGACAGGAATCTAGAATTGGACAGTAAGAGGCAAGCAAGTGATCTCAAGTATTGTGCTGGAGGGGATATGAAGTAGCAGAGACTGTCAGTTTGGATTCAACTACCTTTATTCTATTAAGAAAGATTTATCATTTGGGCATCCCATGTCCCTTTTCCCCATCCAAGTTTAATCCCCTAATAAAAACAACAAAAACAAACAAGAAACTGTTCATTGATTGGAGAAGTGTGTCTAAAATGGATGTCTGACCAGCAGGTTGATATGTGGATGCTGAAACACGCAGCGACCCCACGGGGGCACCGCTACACTTAAAAAAAATAAATTAAAAAAAACCCAGGAGATATCATTACCATTTACCACCAAATTAAAGCCCAATTTATCCTGAAAAAAGGTATAATCCACCTGGATGCACAAAGTAGTTGTGATGATATCACGCAACAATCATGGTAAAAGTGCACCGCGTTTAGGTGCCATTGAACACACGTGGTGCATTTTGCCACTATTGCAATGTGATTTGAGATCCCAAAATGCCACATGTGAAAGGGGCCTCAAGCAGGACTTTGAGTTTAGTCTATTTCCTAATAATACAGGCCCTGCATCCAGGAACAAAAAGCAGACACTTTTAGGTGTATTTATAAAGCACTGAATGTGGCTTTCACTAAACATTCTTGTGCGCATAATCAATCAAACATTTAGCCCTGGTTCACACCAGTGCAGCTTTAAAATCACGCTACTTCAGCACGATTTCAAAGCCGCAGTTTAATGCGATTTGGATCTCCGAATACAGAAGTCAATGCAAGTCGCAATGAAATCGCAGAAAAGTAGTGTAGGGACCTTTTTAAAAGTCACTGCGACTTGAGTCACAAAAATTTGAACGGTTCCTTTTCCAAAAATAGGGTGCGACTTGTCATGCGATTTTGAACTGTCAAATCAAATAGGTGTGAATGAAGGCTTAGAACACATGGACCTAGAAGATTCACCTGCAGAAGATGATTGCTGAATAGGGATGAGCCCGATGTTCATGTCGAACATCAGGCGTTCGCCCATTCGCTGAACTGTGAACAATATGTGGCGTTCGCTGCAAATTCCAAAGCCGCGAATCGCCGTTAAAGTCTATGGGACACGAACATAAAAAATCAAAAGTGCTCATTTTAAAAGCTTATATGCAAGTTGTTGCCATAAAAAGTGTTTGGGGACCCGGGTCCTGCCCCAGGGGACATGTATCAATGCAAAAAAAGTTTTAAAAATGGCATTTTTTTCAGGAGCAGTGATTTTATTAATGCTTAAAGTGAAACAATAAAAATTAAATAGTCCTTTAAATATCGTGCTTGGGGGGTGTCTATAGTATACCTGTAAAGTAGCACATTTTTCCTGTGTTTATAACAGTACCACAGCAAAATGACATTTCTAAAGGAAAAAAAGTAATTTAAAACTGCTCGTGGCTGTAATGTATTGTCGGGTCCCGGCAATATAGAGAAAAATCATTGAAAAAAAACAGCAAAACCCGCACCCAAATTAAAAAAATAATTGCGTGGGGGTCCCCCAAAAATCCATACCAGGCCCTTCAGGTCTGGTATGGATATTAAGGGGAGCCCTGCGCCAAAATTTAAAAAAATGGCATAGGGGTCCCCCCAAAATCCATACCAGGCCCTTCAGGTCTGGTATGGATTTTAAGGGGAACCCCGAGCTAAAATTGAAAAAAAAAATGGCGAAGGGGTCCCCCCCAAAATCCATATCAGACCCTTATCCGAGCACGCAACCTGGCAGGCGGCAGGAAAAGGGGGGGTCCGAGAGAGCGCACCCCCTCCTGAGCCGTACCAGGCCACATGCCCTCAACATGGGGAGGATGCTTGTGGTCCCCCCCAAAGCACCTTGTCCCCATGTTGATGGGGACAAGGGCCTTATCCCCACAACCCTTGCCTGGTGGTTGTGGGGGTCTGCGGGTGGGGGGCTTATCAGAATCAGGAAGCCCCCTTTAGCAAGGGGACCCCCTAGATCCCGGCCCCCCCTTTGTGAATGGGTATCGGGTACATTGTACCCTTACACATTTACACATTCACCAAAAAAAGTGTCAAAATGGTAAAAATGAGAGTAGACAATTTGGGACAAGTCCTTTATTAAAAAAAAAAACTGTCCCGCGATGTCCATTCATCTTGGATCACAGCGTCCGACGACCTGATAAAAAAAAAAAACGGAAAAACTCCGCCTCCATGGGAGGCTCCCGCTGACTGAAGCCACTTTGCGATGACAGCTGTTATATAGCTGAGGGCGGGGCCACCTGGTGACGTAAACGGGTGACCCCACCTCCTTCTGACATTATGTGATGTCACAGGGTGGCCCCGCCCTCAGCTATATAACAGCTGTCATCGCAAAGAAATGACTGCAGAGCTATTTTCCATTTTTTTTTTTTATCGAGTCGTTGGACGCTGTGATTGAAGATGAATGGACATCGCGGGACAGTTTTTTTCTTTTTTAATAAAGGACTTGTCCCAAATTGTTTTTTATTTTGGCTCGGGGTTCCCCTGAAGGGGGAAGTTCACCTGAAGGGCCTGGTATGAATTTTGGGGGGGACCCCTATGCCATTTTCTTTTAAAATTTTGGCACAGGGTTCCCCTTAATATCCATACCAGACATGAAGGGCCTGGTATAGATTTTGTGGGGACCCCCATACAATTTTTTTTAAATTTGGGTGTGCGGTTCCCCTTAATATCCATGCCAGACCCAAAGGGCCTGGTAATGGACTTGGGGGGACCCATGCCATTTTTTTCAGTGGTTTTTATCTATATTGCTAAGACCTGACAAAACATTACAGTCGCGAGTAGTTTTAAATTACTTTTTTTCCTTTAGAAATGTAATTTTGCTGTGGTACTGTTATAAAGACTGGAAAAATGTTCCACTTTACAGGCATACTATAGACACCCCCAAGGCACGATATTTAAAGGAATATTTAATTTTTATTGTTTCACTTTAAGCATTAATAAAATCACTGCTCCTGAAAAAAATGCAGTTTTTAAAACTTTTTTTTGCATTGATACATGTCCCCTGGGGCAGGACCCGGGTCCCCAAACAATTTTTATGACAATAACTTGCATATAAGCCTTAAAATGAGCACTTTTGATTTTTCATGTTCGTGTCCCATAGATTTTAGCGGTGTTCGAGTAAACTTTTTGCCTGTTCGCAAGTTCTAGTGCGAACTGAACCGGGGGGTGTTCGGCTCATCCCTATTGCTGAATGTCAGATTTTCTGCTTTATAAATATGCCCCATTGACAAGTGTTTGACTCAATTTTTTCCTTTTGACGATGTGTTTTCTGCATTTACCTGTTGCTTAACTGTTTTGCCCCAATCTTCCAGCAGGGGGCGTAGATGTTCTCTTCTGTGATACTTTTGTGCTTCTGTTTTCTACATTTGTAGAAATGACTTTGCTTGTTTATACATTCTTGCATTGAAAGTCTTCTGTTCTTTGAATAATGGTGAGTATGTTGTAATTAGCATAGACAAGCTCATTTCCTACAAGTAACTTAGAAACAAAATGTACATTTTTAAGCTCATGCTTTAAAGGAGAACTACAGCAAAGGTAAAAAAATAAATTTCTATAATATCTGGTCGTGTGCACTTTTTGGTTTTGAATTATATGCTACGGCAATAACTCACATCTTCAATCTTTTCCTCTCTTCTGGCTTCTTCCCCAACTCGCTAAGACCCCTTTCACACTGAAGACCGCACCGTGTTAGCGGTAAAGTGCAGCTAGTTTTAGTGGCGCTTTACCGGTGCTGTGCGGGTGGGAGCAGGGTGCTTTTAACCCCCAAAGAAGGGGTTAACAAAAGCTTAAAAGTGCGTGAAAAGTGCATACAAGCGTATACACTGCTCCCGCACCGCCCCAAAGATGCTGCTTGCAGGACTTTTTTTTCCGTTTTGCAAGTGCACTGTCCCAGTGTGAAAGCACTCGGGCTTTCACACTGGGGAGGCATGAGAGGCAGTTTACAGGCACTATTTTTAGCGCTAAAACATCTGTAATGCACCTTCAGTGTGAAAGGGGTCTTAAACATGCACTAGTCACCCCATACCTAAAGTGGAATTCCACCCAAAAATGGAACTTCCACAGATCTAATTCCGCCCCCCTCTCCAGTGCCACACTTGGCTCCTTTTGGGGGGGGGGGGGGAGCAGACACCTGTCAAACCCAGGTACCTACTCCCAGGGAAAGATCCCTGCAATCTTGTGCGTCGATCTACGCGATGTCCAGCCCCCCCCCCCCCCACTGCTGCTTCTGGGAGACACACAGGTCCCAGAAGACAGCAGGGACCATTCAGAAAGCGCAGCGTGACTCGCGCATGCACAGTAGGAAACAGGCTGTTTCCCTTAGTAAGGATGCTGACACCCGCACCCGGCGCCGATGGACAGGTCAGCCTTGGGTGCCGACATTGCGGGCCCCCAGGGCAGGTAAGAGTCCTTGTATTAAAAGTCGGCAGTTATAGTATTTGTAGCTGCTGACTTTTAATATTTTTTCACCTAGGTGGAACTCTGCTTTAAAAAGCCCTCACTGGACCCCACCAATTTTAAAAACCTATGCCCCATCTCCTTACTCCCCTTTTCTTCCAAACTCCTTGAACGTCTGGTCTACAACCAACTGATTGACCATCTCACTGAGAACGACCATCTTGATCCCCTTCTGTCTGGATTTTGCCCTCAACACTCCACGAAAACTGCTCCCTTAAACTCACAAGCGATCTACTAATGGCTAAAACCAATGGACACTATTCTGTACTCCCACTCCTGGACCTCTGACTCCTGCCTTTGACATGGTGGACCACTCCCTCCTCCTCAAAAATCTCTATTCCTTTGGTCTTTGCGACTGTACTCTTTGCTGGTTCTCATCCTACGTATCCTGCTGCACCTTCAGTGTCACTTACAATTCTACTTCCTCTTCTCTTGGACCTCTCCTATTCTTGATCTACACCTCCTCCCTGGGTCAGCTGATTGCCTCCTATGGCTTTCAATACCATTTCTATGCTGATAACACCCAAATCTATCTTTCTTCTCCTCAGCTCACTTCATCAGTCTCCTCACGCATCACCAATTTAATAACAGACATATCAGCCTGGATGTCACACCACTTTCTCAAACGCAATCTATCCAAAACCGAGCTCATAATATTTCTTCCCCCACATGCCTCTTCCCCTAACTTCTCCATCAAGATAAATGGCACAACTATCAACCCATTCCCCC
This sequence comes from Aquarana catesbeiana, assembly GCF_042186555.1. Taxonomy (NCBI): domain Eukaryota; kingdom Metazoa; phylum Chordata; class Amphibia; order Anura; family Ranidae; genus Aquarana; species Aquarana catesbeiana. Next base: position 203,782,034 of record NC_133335.1, on the reverse strand, counting down.
ATGCCGAGGTTCTAATTGTAATCCTTATGTATATTGCATTAGGAGGGACGTGCTGAGCTTGCGTCCAGTGCTGGATTTAGACCTTGGAGGGCCTGGGGCACTTCAAGTTTGGGGGCCTCTCAACATAGAAATTAAATTATATGACAAATAAAAAAGTAGCTGAAATAAATGATAAACCACATTAAAAAAAAAGTTAGGTTCCGAAGAAGACACTTGCCTGATTTTTTTTATTGCCTGTAAGAATACACATTACACAAGTGGCAAGTCATGCATCACAGTTATCCGTCACACTACAAAATTTAAAATAGTCTTTCTTCTTGTCTTGCAAAATCTTTAACTTAAGTTGGCCATAGAATGATCAAATCTCAGCCGGTTCAGTAGGGACCAGCCAAGATTCCAATTATCTGTGGACAGGCTTGTTACATCTAGATCACATGCAAGGATTTTTGTCCACACAGACAAAGCTGCACGTTACCGCCCCCTCTATCCTGGCACACTATGGTGGCTGCCTAAGTAGCCTTATGCTTGTACCGGAGTGACCCCATCATTTATAGAAAGCTAGAATGTAGCGCCCACTATCATATATACACAGGCAGCATGTAGTGACCCCCATCATATATAAACAAACAGCATGTAGTGACCCCCATCATATATACACAGGAAGCATATAGTGACCCCCATCATCTACAAATAAACAACTTGTAATAACCCCTATCATATACAGTGCCTTGAAAAAGTATTCATACCCCTTAACATTTTTCACATTTTGTCATGCTACAACAAAAAACATAAATGTATTTTATTGTGATTTTATGTGATAGACGAACACAAAGTAGCACATAATTGTGAAGTAGAAGGAAAATGATAAATGGTTTTCAGAATTTTTCACAAATAAATATGGGAAAAGTGTGGCGTGCATTTGCATTCAGCCCCCCTGAGTCAATACTTTTTTAGAACCACCTTTCACTGCAATTACAGCTGCCAGTCTTTTTGGAGATGTCTCTACCAGCTTTGCACATCTAGAGAGTGACATTTTTGCCCATTCTTCTTTGCAAAATAGCTCAAGCTCTGTCAGATTGGATGGAGGGCCTCTGTGAACAGCAATTTTCAAGTCTTGCCACAGATTCACAATTGGATTTAGGTCTGGACTTTGACTGGGCCATTCTAACACATGAATATGCTTTAATCTAAACCTTTCAATTGTAGCTCTGGCTGTATGTTTAGGGTCATTGTCCTGCTGAAAGGTGAACCTCCGCCCCAGTCTCAAGTCTTTTGCAGACTCTAACAGGTTTTCTTCAAAGATTGCCCTGTATTTGGCTCTATCCATCTTCCCATCAACTCTGACCAGCTTTCCTGTCCCTGCTGAAGAAAAGCATCCCCACAACATGATGCTGCCACCACCATGTTTCACGGTGGGGATGGTGTGTTCAGGGTGATGTGCAGTGTTAGTTTTTCGCCACACATAGCATTTTGCCTTTCAGCCAAAAGGTTAAATTTTGGTCTCATCTGACCAGAGCATCTTCTTCCACATGTTTGCTGTGTACCCCACATGGCTTCTCGCAAACAGCAAACGGGACCTCTTATGGCTTTCTTTTAACAATGGCTTTCTTTTTGCCACTCTGCCATAAAGGCCAGATTTGTGGAGTGCATGGCTAATAGTTGTCCTGTGGACAGATTCTCCCACCTGAGCTGTGGATCTTTGCAGCTCCTCGAGAGTTACCATGGGCCTCTTGGCTGCTTCTCTAATTATTGCTCTTCTTGCCTGGCCTGTCAGTTTAGGTGGACGGCCATGTCTTGATAGGTTTGCAATTTTGCCATACTCTTTCCATTTTCGGATGATGGCTTGAACAGTGCTCCATGAGATGTTCAAAGCTTGGGATATTTTTTTTTATAACCTAACCCTGCTTTAAAATTCTCCACAACTTTATCCCTGACATGTCTGGTGTGTTCCTTGGCCTTCATGATGCTGTTTGTTCATTAAGGTTCTCTAACAAACCTCTGGGGGTTTCACAGAACAGCTATGTTTATGTAAACATATGAGATCGTCTCTCATTGGCACCGCCGATCGTGCTGAAAACGGCCGCTATGATTGGCCGTTTTCAGCGATCTTTGACTGGCTGTGTCCAAGGGACACAGCCAGCACAAAACGTCCCCGATGCGCCCTCCCGCGGGAGCGCGCATCGCGGAAGTAAACATCAGGACGTCCAGGGACGTCCACCCGGCAGATAGCGTCCGCGCTGCAGCTGTCTTTCGGCTATAGCGCGGGCGCGAAGTGGTTAAAGAGTTCATCATCCGAACAAATCTGTCATAATCAGTTTCCTTGCGATATAGGATTTTTGCCATCCTTCTGGACTATCACTTTGGTATCCAGGAATGAGATTTGGGTTTTATAATGTTGCATAGTAAATTTTAAATTGTAAATATTGTTTCCTAGCTCAAGCATGAATTCAGCCAGTTCATCCGAGGTCCCTGTCCACAACATTAGCACGTCATCTATATATTGATTCCACATAAGGACATGAGCCCAGTGTTTTGCATACCTTATCCCTATTGCCATCCCTGTACCTGGAGGTAGTGGGAGCCATCAAATGTAAATACATTACAGTGCAAAATATTTTCCAGACTGGACAGAATGAATTGGCTGAATGACCATGAATCCTGATCTCTTTCTTTGAGAAAATCCTGTATGATGGCAAGACCCGAAGAATGGGGGATGCTACTATACAGTGCCTCGATATCATACGTCGTAGGAGGTCTGGTGTATCTTGAAGATAGGACGGAAGGGACACTACATAGAGGCATCAATACTTGTCAACTAGTTGACTAACTAACTCTGTATGGGTGCCATTGCCTGATATTATTGGCCTTCCAGGAGGACACATAACATCTTTGTGTGTTTTGGGTAGGGAATAGAAGGTTGGGGTTGGGATGTTTTACCAAATTGCTTCATATATGTCCTTCTCCAGTATGCCTTGATGGAAGGCATCCAAGAGAAGGAGACAGAAATCTTTTTGGAATTCTTCCACACATTCACCTGAAATCTTTTTGTACCAATCACCATTATTCAAAATCCTGTAACACATGGCAGTTTGTCTAACAAAACAATATTGCCTCATTTATCAGAGGGTTTGATGATAATCCCCCTCATCAGAGGTTAAACTTTTTAAGGCATGTTTTTATGATATAGATAGATTGTCAACATTATAGGAAGATTTCAATGTTTTTGATTTCCTTAGTGACATGTGTGTGGTTGTGTGGAATTGACCAATTATGTGGGAGCTAGGTGTACTACGTGTGCCTGTGGGTTGAGTCTCCTGTTGGAGCTCATATCTCTCATTCTCCTCTAGTAGATCTGTTAGATCTTTTAATGCTTTAAAATCTCTTACCGAGAAACTCTTCCATTGGTCCATTTGTTTTTTTATCTCTAAATTTTCTTTTTCTGTCTTTATCAAAAAGATACTTAAATGTCAGTTTTCGTGCAAACAAGTTTACGTCCTTAATTGTCTCGTATTGATCTATCTCCTGAGTGGGACAAAAAGTGAGTCCTAAACTGCAAACCTCAATCTCAGCTTCAGTAAGAATATGAGAAGATAGATTAATGACATTGCGGGTTATGTCCCCTGCGTCGCTTTCACTACATATTGGTCTATATTGTTGCTTAGTTTGCATTCTTTTGAGGGTGGAATCCCGTCTTCCTTGGGCCCGGAAAAAAACGTTGGTGTGGACATGCTAGATAGAGAGGAAAATTGTGCACTAGTAATGTCTATCAGTGTGCTCTTTAGTGGATCTATTAGTTGCAATACTGGGATCCCCTAGGGAAGGCATGTCCAAAGTCCGGCCCGCGGGCCAATCGGTCCGGTTTCGGGCGGCCCGCCTGGTAATTTTGACATATATATCTTTTGTGGCCCCCAACGAATCCCCGAGCACCGGCGGCCACAAAAGATAGATATGCTGGCTGCCTTGGAGGGGGTGGGACGAGCGCCGTACAGGATACAGGAGAATTTCCTGTTTACACGGCATCCTGTGTAAAAGGAAGTCCCATCACCTGCGCTGCCATTGGACAATTGTTTTGTCCATCATAGGAGGCGGGACTTTCAATTAAAGAGGCTGCCGATAAAAACAGGAGTTTCTCCTGTATATCTGTTGGCGCTCGTCCCGCCCCCTCCCTGTCTCCTCCAAGGCTGCAGATTGACATGAATCAGGCTGCACTGACGGCAATGGTGAGTCTGCATTCATGTCAATGTGGTGGGGGCTGCATTCATGTCAATGTGGTGGGGGCTGCATTCATGTCAATGTGGGGGCTGCATTCATGTCAATGTGGGGGCTGCATTCATGTCAATACGGTGGGGGCTGCATTCATGTCAATATGGTGGGGGCTGCATTCATGTCAATACAGTTGGGGCTGCATTCATGTCAATACGGTGGGGGCTGCATTCATGTCAATACGGTGGGGGCTGCATTCATGTCAATACGGTGGGGGCTGCATTCATGTCAATACGGTGGGGGCTGCATTCATGTCAATATGGAGGGGTCTGCATTCATGTCAATACGGTGGGGGCTGCATTCATGTCAGTACGGTGGGGGCTGCATTAATTTCAATGTGGGGGCTGCATTCATGTCAATGTGGGGGCTGCATTCATGTCAATACGGTGGGGGCTGCATTCATGTCAATATGGTGGGGGCTGCATTCATGTCAATACGCTGGGGGCTGCATTCATGGCAATGGAGTGGGGGCCGCATTCATGTCAATGTGGGGGCTGCATTCATGTCAATGTGGGGGCTGCATTCATGGCAATACTGTGGGGGCTGCATTCATGGCAATACTGTGGGGGCTGCATTCATGGCAATGGAGTGGGGGCTGCATTCATGGCAATGGAGTGGGGGCTGCAGATAGGCACTGATTAGGCTGCATTGATGGGCACTGTCCCTTATTTTGCTTCACAGTTCTTTATTTAAAATTTAAGATTTTTTTCCTGAAACTTCCTTTTTAAAGTGAAGGTGTGTGTTATAAGCCGATTAAATACGGTATATCCAAATAACACGCCCAAGCTCATCTATTCACCACACCCAGCACAAAGGCAAGAGTATTCTTGTTGGGCCGTGTATTAGCGCTCGGACAGACACACTTAGACCAAATTTTAATGGTTTAAGAATGTCAGGCAAAATGGTCGTCCCTCAAGCATGTTCTATTCATCAAATCTGGCCCTCTTTGAAAAAGTTTGGACACCCCTGCCCTAGGGAGAGGTTAATTCCCTGTTGAGAGGAAGGTCCTGCTGAGTGCAGATCGTCGAAAGGTCTTTTCTTACCACCACCAGTTTGTGTATGTCCATTCTCATGATTAAAAAGTTTCTTATGTGGATTGCGATTTCTCTGACGTAATCTGCCAGGACCCTGTGAAAAGCGAGAGTTAGTAGAAGTATTGGAAGAGTCAGAGTCTCTAACTTCCTGTTCGCTATTAGTTCCCTTTATATCCTGGTCCCCCCTCTTTCCCGGCCAGGAACATCTGGGGTTTTGAGAAGACCATTTGTATGCCTCATTATTAGCGAATGCAATTTTATCTCTGGCAAATTTTTGTTCCTTTTTCCTGATTAGCTCAGCATTAAATTTCTCAAGGTGGTCACTTAGCTCCGTATCTTTTGTGCCATATAGAGGATGGGAACAAAGGAGTTTATTTTGAGTATATAGCTGTTTTATTTCTTCATCTACCTCCTTGATGTTTTTCACATATTCTGCCACTAGTAAATTCCATCATTTTGCTAGAGCATTTCTGTAAATTCTGTTCCCAGGCATTTTTGAACGCCGGTAACATATTTGGTAAGTTCAGGAAGGTTTAGATTCTTATACTAGGGTTTATCTCATATCTCATCTATATATTGTGTCAGAAATGTATAATGCCAAGATAGGCTAGATTTCCTTTCAAGTGCGTTGTATAACTCATGCACAAATACCTCCAATTCCAATGATGCACCTTCTTCCCCCAAACAGTTTTTTTGAATTTTGAGCATCCAACCATCCCAGGCTGTGCCAACATAATCCGCCATAATGGATGTGTAAGCTATATAGAGCCACCAAGTGATATAAATGTAAACAATTAAACTAAAAAAAAAAATAAGGAAAGGTCTCCAAGATCACAAACAAAAATTGTAATGTTACATCAAATGTAAAATGTTAAAATCTTTAAAAGATAGATTAACACAAAGTCACTATGTAGATCAAATTGGTGAGGACACTGCCCAGAGGGAGACTTGGAAATGTGATTCATGCAATTTTTGCCCCTGGATTTTTGAAAACCATACCATGTATCTTTCTAATGGAAAGCTACATTCGATTCCACACCATGTCAACTGCCAGAGAACTGTTGTGGTGTATATTATGTTCTGCAAGTGCGGGAGCTTTTATGTCAGCAAAACGAAACAATGTTTCTGGCAAAGGATTAAAGTCATGTTTACTACATCGGCAGCAATTTATTATATACGCCCATTGGCCGACATGTAAACCTCAAGCACTCGGGGAACAATATGGTCATTAAATTTGCAGCCTTGGAACATAATGGAAAAAAATACTGCAAAGAGAGATGCGATGGATCCACACTTTAAGGGCTACTATGTTCCTGGAGTTACAAACCCTTTTTATAGAATTGAGGCTTTGCGACCACTGGGTTTTTTTTTTTTATATTTTGTTTGGTGTGTATTGTTGTTTATGTTTTATTTGTTTGTATATATGAAGTAAAGATTAATAAAGCGCTACCATCAACCTTAATATTGCACAGTGATCCTATAAAATCCTAGAAAAACCTAGAAAAACACTTAAAATATATAAATGTCCAGTGAACCCAACCAAAAAATGAATAAAATAAGTACAGTGCTTCCAAACATATATGAATAAATTGCTCATAGATTTCTGAAGAATTACTGAAAAATAATCAATACACCCATAGTTGGTGAAATAAAACACAGAGGGACAACGATACCCAGATGATCAGGTGTGGAGTCTCTGATAGTGTTCACATGTGATGGACTGCTTTCAAATCTTCATTCCTTTCAATCCTTTATAGACCTGTATTGCTCAAACAAGAAAAAATGACAAACTCATTGTGCAAATAAATAGGCTAAAATCAACATGTGTGTAATAAAAGCACAGTTACACTCACACATGCCCCGCAATGAAATCGCATCTAAGGCAGTCAGTTGCATATAACCAAAACAATCTCCTCATTTAGCTGTCCGTGCTCACACAGCACTAAGGTCTCTGACTCCTCCCTACGCGTTACATAACTGGATACGTGGCTTGAAAAAGTCACATGTTCAGTGACGTAACACGTAGGAACATATTCCAATACTCAAGGATCTTCCCTCTTTTTCTCTTCCCCTCTCTTTTTCCTTTCTAATGGATACATTTATCGATTATTTTATAGCCATCGATGGTGAGTCCCGATGTATAGTCCACTTTTCACTTTTGACAAAATGTGGAAAATTACAAGGGGTATGAATACTTTTTCAAGGTACTGTATACACGGGAAGCATGTAGCGACCCTCATCATCTGTAAACAAAGAGCATGTAGTGACCCCCATCATCTATAGATAGACAGCATGTAGCGCCCCCTATCATATATATATACAGGAAGCACATAGTGACTCCCATCATCTATGGACAGATAGCATGTAGTGACCCCCATCATCTATAGACAGGCAACATGAAGTGACCCCCTATTACCCATAGACGGGCAATATGTGGTTACTACCATCATAAATAAAAAAAGGCAGCATATAGTCACCCCAACATATAGATGTTCCATGTTGTGACCCCAATCATCTACAGACAGGCAGCATGCAGTGACCTCAAATATTTACACACAAGCAGCATGTAGTGACCCCCATTATTTACACAAAAGCACACTGTAGTGACCCCCATTATTTACACACAGGCAGCATGTGGTGACCCCCATTATTTACCCACTTACCGACCGGCCACTGTATATATACGTCATTACTCTGAAGATGGATATCTCGGTAACGGCAGCAGCTGTTGCCACAACCAAGGTATCCATCTTTAGGGCCGGCGGTTCTGTGTAAGATAATGGTGGTCTCTGCAGCGGGTTCACCGCGAGATCACCGTTATCGGCGGCGGGAGAGGTGCCACCCCCTCCCACCGCTCTCCCGCGCCCTCTGCCTCTTACGGGAGCCGTCGGTAGTGGCGGAGGCGATTGGGTCCTCTCACTTTCTAGGTATGGAGACGAGTGAGGCTAAGATGGCCCCCATCCGTCTCCATACCATAGGAGGGCGGAAGCAACGCCATGACGTCAGCTCCGCCCATTTGTCTTAAAGGCACTTTTTTTGTCATTTTTTTTTTTTGCATTAAAGTCCAAATATGAGATCTGAGGACTTTTTGACCCCAGATCTCATATTTAAGAGGACCTGTCATGCTTTTTTCTATTACAAGGGATGTTTACATTCCTTGTAATAGGAATAAAAGTGATCCAATTTTTTTTTTTTTTTAAACAGCGAAAAAAGAAATAAAATAAAGTAGAATAAATAAGAAAAAAAAATTTTTTAAAGCGCCATGTCCGACGAGCTCGCGCACAGAAGCGAACGCATACGTGAGTAGCACCTGCATATGAAAACGGTGGTCAAACCACACATGTGGGGTGTTGCTGCAATTGGTAGAGCGAGAGCAATAATTCTAGCCCTAGACCTCCTCTGTAACACAAAACATGCAACCTGTAGAATTTTTTAAATGTCGCCTATGGAGATTTTTAAGGGTAAAAGTTTGACGCCATTCCACCAATGGGCGCAATTTTGAAGTGTGACAAGTTGGGTATCAATTTACTTGGCGTAACATTATATTTAAAAAAAAATTGGGCTAACTTTACTGTTGTCTTATTTTTTATTCAAAAAAGTGAATTTTTTCCAAAAAAAGTGCGCTTACAAGACCGCTGCGCCAATACTGTGCAAAAAATAGTATTGCAATGACCGCCATTTTATTCTCTAGGGTGTTAGAAAAAAAAACAATATATAACGTTTGGGGGTTCTAAGTAATTTTTCTAGCAAAAAAAAACTGTTTTAAACATGTAAACACCTAAAATCCAAAACGAGGCTGGTCCTTAAGTGGTTACACAAAAGCAGCCTGTAGTGACCCCCATTATTTACACGCAGGCAGCATGTGGTGACCCCCCCAGGAGAGGGAGGAGAGGTAAGGGGAAAGCATCCACCCACCTCTCTGGGTCACCCGCTCAACTCTGCGCTCATCCAGCACTCTGCATCCTCCTCAAACACTCTGCTGTCTGTCCCATCTGTACACCGGGCCAGTGAATTGCTGTGTATATGGCACACTCAGCTGATCCCCCTGAACTACGTTGCTCTCGTGTGACTCTCTGCTCCTGCCCAGTGAACCCAGGGCCAGTGCAAAGATTTTTGTCCTAACAGATGAGGGTGCATTTTACCACCCCCTCCCCCATCCTGGCACCCTAAGAGAGCTGCCTAAACTGCCTTATACTAGCACCGGCCCTGACTGTAATCTGTAAAGGTAGAGCTGTTTAGTACAGAAAAGCCCTAATTCTAAAATAAATCAGAATTCCCACATATCATATCAGAATATTATCCGATAAAAAATTTGAAATATCAGACATGCATATCTCAGAATACTGACAACCCATCTAAGAACCCTCGGCAGGGCTGGTCCAAGGAATGTATATACAGTATATATATATATATATATATATATATATATATATATATATATATATATATATATATATACACAGTATCTCACAAAAGTGAGTACACCCCTCACCATTTTTGTAAATATTTTATTATATCTTTTCAAGTGACAACACTGAAGAAATAACACTTTGCTACAATGTAAAATAGTGAGTGTACAGCTTGTATAAAAGTGTAAATTTGCTGTCCCCTCAAAATAACTCAACACACAGCCATTAATGTCTAAATCTCTGGCAACAAGTACACCCTTAAGTGAAAATGTCTAAATTAGGCCCAATTAGCCATTTTCCGTTCCAATGTCATGTGACTCGTTAGTGTTACAAGGTCTCAGGTGTGAATGGGGAGCAGGTGTGTTCAATTTGATGTTATCGCTCTCACTCTCTCATACCGGTCACTGGAAGTTCAACATGGCACCTCATTTCAAAGAACTCTCTGAGTAACTGAAAAAAAGAATTGTTGCTCTACATAAAGATGGCCTAGGCTATAAAAAGATTATCAAGACCCTGAAACTGAGCTGCAGCACGGTGGCCAAGACCATACAGTGGTTTAACAAGACAGGTTCCACTCAGAACAGGCCTCGCCATGGTCGACCAAAGAAGTTGAGTGCACATGCTCAGCGTCATATCCAGAGGTTGTCTTTGGGAAATAGACATATGAGTGCTACCAGCATTGCTGCAGGGGTTGAAGGGGTGAGGGGTCAGCCTGTCAGTGCTCAGACTATACGCCACACACTGCATCAAATTGGTCTGCATGGCTGTCCTCCCAGAAGGAAGCCTCTTCTAAAGATGATTCACAAGAAAGCCCACAAACAGTTTGCTGAAGACAAGCAGACTAAGGACATGGATGGTTGATGGCAGTTTTGCTGTCAGTGAGGAGACCTGCACTTCACCATAATCTGATTTTGATCTGCTGGTTATGGACAACAAGTGGAACACGTCTGAGTTGGCAACGGAGGCTGAGCTGAGTGGATGACTGTGGTCTGGAGCCCACCTGTGACGGATTATCCAAGGGGACCATCCAGCACACATACATGCCTATTACCCCTGCAGGGGTATGAGGAGTCGGTGAGTGGGGACCTATAGGGGGAGCACCAAAGTCACCAGACTGTCTTTTTTTCAACCTTCTTTTCCATTGGATCATCATTTTTTAGCACCTGGATCATCCTTATATATATACCTCTATGACTCACTTCCTTTGTTTTGTTTGTTTATTTTTGGACTTTGAAGCACTGATTTACTGTTTTTTATGATTTTGGAGGCACTTGATATATATTTTCATGTTTATTTTTAATCCCATTTCAATTTTGGATTTGGTGATTATTTCACACAGATGTAGAAATATTATTTGTCTATGGTTGACAGATGCACACATGACAGATGCACTTTTAATCTTCTTTGTGATTATAAATTATGGTGACACATATGATTCACTATTCTTACTATAATTATATGTACACTTATATGTTTTCTTTTAGTCACACAATTGCGTTGTGACTAGGCATACACTTATATATTTTATCATTTGTTTATAGGGGTAACCATTTCAACTGGATATTTCATTTAATTTTTTTTTGCCATATTTCACATAGTGTTAGAGGTGTACGGTTATGTCTATTTGGGGTGTCTAATATAATATCACCCCCCATATTAGGGAGCGCCACGTACCCCACTTTTTGTATTTCTTTAAACTAGCCCTCTAGGGGGTCTATTAGGGGAGGCTGCATACCTTCACTCCTATCCTAAGCGCAGAGTTTTAGTTTGAATTTAGACATTGATTAATGGAACCATGTCCCGTGATCTGATGAGATTAAGATAAACTTATTTGGTTCAGATGTGTGGCGGAAACCAGTTGAGGAGTACAAAGACAAGTGTGTCTTGCCTACAGTCAAGCATGGTCGTGGGAGTGTAATGGTCTGGGGCTGCATTAGTTGCACTGGAAGCTACAGTTCATTGAGGGAACCATGAATGCCAATATGTACTGTGACATACTGAAGCAGAGCATGATCCCCTCCCTTCAGAGACTGGACAGCAGGGCAGTATTCCAACATGATAACAACCCCAAACCCACCTCCAAGATGACCACTGCCTTGCTAAAGAAGCTGAGGGTAAAATTGATGGACTGGCCAAGCATGTCTCAATAGACCCTATAGAGCATCTGTGGGGCATCCTCAAACGGAAGGTGGAGGAGCGCAAGGTCTCTACCATCCACCAGCTCCGTGATGTCGTCATGGAGGAGTGGAAGAGGACTCCAGTGGCAACCGGTGACGCTCTGGTGAACTCCATACCCAAGAGGGTTAAGCCAGCGCTGGAAAATAATGGTGGCCATACAAAACATTGACACTTTGGGCCCAATTTGGACATTTTCACTTACGAGTGTACTCACTTTTATTGCCAGTGATTTAGACATTAATGACTGTGTGTTGAGTTATTATGAGGGGACAGCAAATTTACACTGTTATACAAGCTGTACACTCACTACATTGTAGCAAATTGTCATTTCTTCAGTGTTAGAACAAAATATTACAGTGCACACATACAAAAATTACATTTAACGCCTGCAAGGCTATTTAAAACACCTGAACATTTACAAAAAATATGGGGATTTAGTCACACCATATGGCTATACAGTGCTTAAGCCCACTTACTGTGTCAAAGTACCCCATTGTCATTTCTTCAGTGTTGTCACATGAAAAGATATAATAGAATACAAAATTGTGAGAGGTGTACTCACTTTTGTGAGATACTGTGTATGTATATACAGTGGGGATGAAAAGTATTCACTCTTTGTTATATTGCAGCCATTTGCTAAAATCATTTAAGTTCATTTTTTTTCCTCATTAATGCACACACAGCACCCCATATTGACAGAAAAACACAGAATTGTTGACATTTTTGTAGATTTATTAAAAAAGAAAAACTGAAATATCACATGGTCCTAAGTATTCAGACCCTTTGCTCAGTATTTAGTAGAAGCACCCTTTTGATCTAATACAGCCATGAGTCTTTTTGGGAAAGTTTTCCACACCTGAATTTGGGGATCCTCTGCCATTCCTCCTTGCAGATCCTCTCCAGTTCTGTCAATTTATATGGTAAACGTTGGGGGACAGCCATTTTTTAGGTCTCTTCAGAGATGCTCAATTGGGTTTAAGTCAGGGCTCTGGCTGGGCCATTCAAGAACAGTCACAGAGTTGTTGTGAAGCCACTCCTTCGTTATTTTAGCTGTGTGCTTAGGGTCATTGTCTTGTTGGAAGGTAAACCTTTGGCCCAGTCTGAGGTCCTGAGCACTCTGGAGAAGGTTTTTGTCCAGGATATCCCTGTACTTGGCTGCATTCATCTTTCCCTCGATTGCAACCAGTCGTCCTGTCCCTGCAGCTGAAAAACACCCCTACAGCATGATGCTGCCACCACCATGCTTCACTGTTGGGACTGTATTGGACAGGTGATGAGCAGTGCCTGGTTTTCTCCACACATACCGCTTAGAATTAAGGCCAAAAAGTTCTATTTTGGTCTCATCAGACCAAAGAATCTTATTTCTCACCATCTTGGAGTCATTCAGGTGTTTTTTTAGCAAACTCCATGCAGGCTTTCATGTGTCTTGCACTGAGGAGAGCCTTCCGTCGGGCCACTCTGCCATAAAGCACCAACTGGTGGAGGGCTGCAGTGATGGCTGACTTTCTACAACTTTCTCCCATCTCCCGACTGCATCTCTGGAGCTCAGCCACAGTGATCTTTGGGTTCTTCTTTACCTCTCTCACCAAAGCTCTTCTCCCCCGATAGCTCAGTTTGGCCAGACGGCCAGCTCTAGGAAGGGTTCTGGTCATCCCAAACTTCTTCCATTAAAGGATTATGGAGGCCACTGTGCTCTTAGGAACCTTAAGTGCAGCAGAAATTTTTTTGTAACCTTGGCCAGATCTGTGCCTTGCCACAATTCTGCCTCTGAGCTCTTCAGGCAGTTCCTTTGACCTCATGATTCTCATTTGCTCTGACATACACTGTGAGCTGTAAGGTCTTATATAGACAGGTGGCTTTCCTAATCAAGTCCAATCAGTATAATCAAACACAGCTGGACTCAAATGAAGGTGTAGAACCATCTCAAGGATGATCAGAAGACATGGACAGCACCTGAGTTAAATATATGAGTGTCGCAGCAAAGGGTCTAAATACTTAGGACCATGTGATATTTCAGTTTTTCTTTTTTAATAAATCTGCAAAAATGTCAACAATTCTGTGTTTTTCTGTCAATATGGGGTGCCGTGTATACATTAATGAGGAAAAAAATGAACTTTGAGCATTTGAGAAAATGATTTTAACAAATGGCTGCAATATAACAAAGAGTGAAAAATTTAAGGGGGTCTGAATACTTTCCGTCCCCACTGTATATATATATATATATATATATATATATATATATATATATATATATAAATATATATACATATATATATACATATATTGTGGAAGGTATAGGAAGGTATATTATATTTACTTCTTTTATAGTATTAGTATAGTATTTATAGAGTTTAAAGTTCCTGAAACTTGAGGCAAGATTTACAACACTCCTCAACTGCTTTGTAAATACATAGGCAGAAAATGCTGCTCAATTCTCTCTCTTTTGTAATGCAACATCTAACTTACCACCCAGCACATGAGAATGGGTCAGATCCAATACCATCCTTATGTAAGACTGGAGAACCATCAGCTGCTCCACAACTTGCCTTCTTTACATAATACAGTAAGTCTTGGTATTTTTCAAAATGGGGGTATAGTAGGTTAACTTCTGGTTCTTGAGGTACCCCATTTATTGGAGGATTGTGGTCATTTGCATTGCCCTGTTTTCTACTCCAACATATAAAGAGTTTAGTATTACAGACTTTTTACCATGTCTTGATACAGTTAAAGGCCCCACTCAACATAACATTTGACTACTGCAGGCACTGCATTGGGGCCGAAAACCCATATTTGTGATAGAACTGGATTTGTTCTGAGTACGCAGGCATGTACTGGCCATCTGAGTTTCCCGGTGGGCCGATGGCTCAGTGGGCCAGTTTCAGTGACAGCGGACTGCCACCTCCCTCCAGTCCTCTGCCCCCCCCTGCAGCGCTCACCTCCTCTCCCTGGCTAGTTATGCAGCGCGCCTGAATACAGTCAGTCCATCCTGTCTGCTGCCACGGAGAATCTAGATGGAGAGCGGGGGAAGGAAAGAGCAGGAGAATGAGTGCCGAGGAAGGTTATGTTACAGCTGTGTGTGGCCGCCCTCCTTCTGGATCATATGATGAGCTTCTCAGTGTCGACTCCTGAGCATCATGTCTGTTATTGTATTCGGGCGCGCTGCATAACTAGCCAGGGAGAGGAGGTGAGAGCTGGGGGGAGGAGCATATGGGGGACCAGAGCAGCATGGGGGGAGAGGAGCATATGGGGGACCAGAGCAGCATCGGGGGGAGAGGAGCATATGGGGGACCATTGCAGCATGGGGGGGAACATATGGGGGACCAGAGCAGCATGGGGGGGGATGAGCATATGGGGGACCAGAGCAGCATGGGGGGGAGATGAGCATATGGGGGACCAGAGCAGCATGGGGGGGGAGAGATGAGCATATGGGGGACCAAAGCATCATGGGGGAGATAAGCATATGGGGGACCAGAGCAGCATTGGGGGGAGAGGAGCATATGGGGGACCAGAGCAGCATTGGGGGGAGAGGAGCATATGGGGGACCAGAACAGCATAGGGGGGAGAGATGAGCATATGGGGGACCAGAGCAGCACGAGGGGGGGAGGAGCATGGAGGGCCAGCAGAGCACATGGGGGGGACCAGAGGAGCATGGGGGACCAGCAGAGCACATGGGGGACCAGAGCAGCATGGGGGAATAGAGGAGCACGTGGAACACATGGGGGACAAGAGGAGCATGGGGGGACCAGAGGAGCATGGGGGGACCAGAGGAACATGGTGGGACCAGAGAAGCACACAGGGGACCAGAGGAGCACACGGGGGACTAGAGCAGCATGGGGGGCCAGAAGAGCATGCGGGGAACCAGAGCAGCATGGGCGGGACCAGAGGAGCATGCGGGGGACCAGAGCAGCATGGGGAGGACCAGAGCAGCATGGGGGGGACCAGAGCACCATTGGGGGACCAGAGAAGCATTGCGGGGCCAGAGCAGCATTGGGGGATAAAGGAACAGCAAGGGGGGACCAGAGGAGCACGGGGAGAACAGAGGAGCATGGGGAGGACCAGAAGGAGCATGGGGGAGGGTACAGACAGCTGACTTAACAGCTATGGCCTGGGAGTTTCTCACTTTCCTGCCTAATCTTGTCCCATTGGGGGGCGCCAAACTGATTCATTGCCACGGGTGAAATAATGTCTAGCTTCCCCACTGGTACTGCCTATAAGAGAAATAATGTAGCACAGCTAATGGCTAGTGAGGGGGGGCTTGGGTGGCACGTTGGGGGGGGGGGCGGGTTTGTCCGGCCGACATGGGAGAGACCTGTCAAAGTGGGCCAGTCTGGATGAAGTCCTGGGCCAAATTTTTGTCCCAGTCCAGCCCTGTGAGTATGTGTAAACACCATAGTCTTGAACCTCCAGCACTGCAACCACCTACCATGAACGTTCCTTTGAGAATGCATCAAGACCATGTTTATGTAGGGTCTGTTTGAATTTCCTGATATTTTCTGATAGTTTTTATGCTGTTTTAGGTCAGTGGTCTCTATCTAAACTATGGCCCAGGGGCCAGATGCAGCCCTTTCCTTGCCTTTATCTGTCCCTTGAGGCACTTTTCCTCCCACTGATGCAAGCCACTATTCCTCCCACTAACACCAACTATGGGGTATAATTCCTGTTAATGAAATCAACAACAGGGCACTATTCCTCCCACTGACCCTAATGATAAGGCACTATTCCTCCCACTGACACCAATGATGTGGCACTATTCCTCCCAAGGACACCAATGATGGGGCACTATTACTTTCACTGTAACCAATAATGAGGCACTTTTCCTCCCACTGTCATTGATGATGGGGCACAATTCTTCCCACTGATATCAATAATGGGGCACTATTCCTCCCACTGACATCAACGATGGGACACTATTCCTCCCACTGACATCAACGATGGGACACCATTCCTCCCACTGACATCAACGATTGGGTCACTATTCCTCCCACTGGCACCAACAATGAAGCACTATTCTTCCACTGACACCAACAATGTAGAACTATTCCTCCACTGACACCAATGATGGGGAACTATTCCTCCCCCTAATGACAAAGATGCATTGTTTAGTCCCACTCTCGCTAAGACAAATTCTACTCCTAGTGGCCATGGTCCGGCCCCCCTCAAGTCTAAAGGACAGTAAATGGGCTCTTTGTTTAGAAGTTTTGGAGACCCCTGTTTTAGGTGCTTCCAGTTGTCATTAAAATATCATTCAAAGTATATATTCAAAGTAAAAACAAGGAACTCTTTAACTTGTTGCATTGGAATGATTAATGTCAAAGTTTCAAATGTGCAACGAAGTTTACCAGAGAGATGAGCAAGTTTTAGTCCAAGGGCAAGCACACAGAACAATTTGTAGTCTAATGCAACAGCCACATTGATTTATTTTTTAAAGTAAACTTTTTCTAAGAGAAATATGTGGACACAGCTGACCTCCTTTTGAAAATACAAGCTGCCTGGTTGTTATGCTGACTCCCTGGCTTCAGTATTTTCTAACATTTGTTAGACTTTCTAGTTAGTGGGGTGTGAAAGTGGTTTTCATTCAGGAAAAATCATACAAATAGTAATAAAACCTGTTTAATATGCTTGGCATTTCATTCAAATAGCAAGAGTGGAAGAAATTTTAGGGGGCTCTCGAATGAAAATAGTATACTTAATGATAGCAAGAAAGGATTCTCTGGTGAACGATTTTTCAGAATTTCCATACGAATGAATGTTCATACAAAAATCTAACCGTGTTTGGCCAACTTTATTCTTGTTTCAGAAGGTTGGCTGAAAGTATTCAAGTAAAGTTTGCAGACAGACATTATTAATGGCACCTTCAATTTTATTCTAAGGAAAGCTTTCTTTTAAAGTAAGCCTATCATAAATCTGGATAGTTAAAGCCGTATTAAATCTAAAAACAAAAATGTATTTTAATCCACCTTACCAATTTTTTTTTTTTTCCTCAGAAAAAAAGTTTTATTGAAAAACTCACCTTACAAACATGTCAATAAATTCCAGTTCCAACAGCTCACTGTATACATGCATCAATTATTATCATCTCTACACCACTATCTAGGACGGTATAGTTTCAGCTTGCATATTGTTATTAATGTAGCCTGTAATCCTCTAGGCCCGCTGCTCTAACCATGGACTATCAACGTGACCTGGTGTGTTACCTTTTGTAATTTAGCAACCCAGTAATCTAATTAGTATGAGGTCCACTGGGGCTAAGACCGATGAGCTCAGACAAGGTGACCACTGATCATCAAATTTGCCCGGTCATCCCCTATGTTGGAATATAAACTTTTCCAACCGCAAGGTGTCACCCATCTGTCTGATCCATTCAGGGCTCTTGCAATGGGTGGTTTAAGGTTATCCTCCAGGGGGAGGTCCTCTAAGATACCCAGCAGGCATGGTTTGGGGTCCGTCGGGATGGAGACTGAAAAAGCATTGTTAATAGTATTCAGGACTCCTGTCCAGTATAGATGTAGCTTGGGGCAGTGCCATAGCATATGTATCAAGTCCCCTGGTCTCTTGCACATCTCGGGCACTCCGAGTCCGGTCTTGCCCCCATTCTGGCCAGCTTGGCTGGTGTGTAATACATTTTTAGTATAATGTACAACTGGGATAGTAGCTGTGCTACATTTAAGGAGGACATTCGTACTGCCTGGAAGCGCCTCTTCCCACTGCTCTCCCTCAAGGGCGCCCACGTCATTCTCCCACTTAGCCGTCGTCTTTAGGGGGAACCCTGTCAGGAATATCCCAAGCAGCATCAAATAGCAGTTAGAAATAAAGCCTTTAAGGCTGATCACCTCCTCCATGTAGTGAAATATGGGGGTCGGGATTAGAGTCCACGGAGTGCCATTGGTTTGAGCCCTTATTGTGTGTTGTAATTAAAGGTAAAAGAAGTGCATCGTCTGGGGGAGCCGAATCCGCTCTTTCAGATCGGAAAAGGTGCTCAATTTACCTGCCGTAAAAATGTGACGTAAGTGTGTGACTCTGTGCTTCTTCCACTGCACCCTGCACGTCAGCATCTGTAGTTCCGGGTAGTACCTGTTGTTCCATACAGGGCTGAATTTAGTGAAGCCTTCTGCCTGTAATTGTCTGGCCTTGTTCCAAACCTTTTGGACTAGGGCATGAGTGGGAAATCTCTTATTGGACTTTGCGTAAGCCAGGACCTCTAGGCCCTCCGCTACATCTGGGATCCCTGTGGCATGGCCCATCAGGGTTCTAATGGGGTCTGCCATGGTGTGGCCTTCCCCCTCCCCGTCCAGCGGGGTAAGGTCTTGGGCCACATGCTGCAGCTGAGCTGCAATGCAATAAAGCCATGGGTTAGGCAAAGCTAGACCGCCCTCATCTTTGGGTTTCTGAAATTGTTCCAGCTTGACTCTGGGGGACTTATCCTGCCACAGGAAGGACCTAAAAATGGAGTTTATTATGCAAAATATTTTAAGGGGAATCACCATGGGGGTGTTGTGCAGTATATAAAGGAGCTGGGGCATGAAAATTATTTTAATAAAGTTGACTCTTCCTACTAATGACATTTTTAGTCTCAACCATACTTTGATACTAGCACAAATTCATCCCAGTAGCGGTGACAGGTTAAGGGGGATATACTATAGTATTTTCTGGTGATTTGTATTCCTAGATATTTGAAACTAGAAGTTAGCGGCATTTGGAGTTCCTCAACATCCTGGGCGTCTGGGTCTGCATCTAGTACCATTAGGGAAGACTTATTCCAGTTGATCGTCAGCCCAGGATACTTCCCAAACTGCACTATGATCGACATCACTGCTCTCAGGGAGTCAGATGTGTCTCCCAGTCGCAGCATTGTATCATCTGCGTATAGCATAATTTTCTCTTGTAGTTCCCCAAACTTAAATCCCTGGACCTGCGGGTTAGACCTAATCAGGGCAGCCATTGGCTCAATTGCCACCGCAAACAGGAGCGGGGACAATGGGCAGCCCTGACGTGTCCCCCTACGGAGCCTAAAGGGTGGGGAAATGTGTCCTGCCTCTCTAATGACCACCTGTGGGGAGCTATAGAGCAGTTTGAACCAGGATAAAAACATATCTCCGAATCCGAACTTGCCCATAACCGCCCAGAGGTATTGCATTCTATGCTATAGAATGCTTTATGGGCATCCAAAGACAGTAGTGCCCTGTCCCCCGTATTATCTGGTTGGGCTTGAAGGTTAAGGAAGAGACTGCGGAGGTTTATGGCGGTGGATTTTTGAGGGATAAAGCCTGATTGGTCCGGGTGTATTATGGAGGAGATCACCTTGTTAAGTCTTAGGGCCAAGACCTTTGCCAGGATTTTGATGTCACTTTGTAAAACAGATATTGGACTATGTGAGCCCGGGTCTAGCGGGTCCTTCCCTGGTTTCAATATAAGCACAAAATTTGCTCTCGTCATGGATTCTGGCAGTCTTTGGCTGGTCCTAGCCGAGTTAAGCACTCTAAGAAGGTGGGGCAGGATAGACTCGCCACATTGCTTGTATATTTCAGTCGGGAGGCCGTCATCACCTGGGGCTTTAGAGTTGGGGGAGAGGGCTATCGCCTCTTGTAAGTCCTCTATAGTGATGGGGTCATCCAACATTGCTCTCTGGGAAGCAAAGAGGCAAGGCAGATCTACGGTCTGCAGGTATGTCTCCAGTTCTGCCTATGTTGGCTCTGGACCTGTAGAGGTCTGAATAGTATTCGACCAGCTCTTGCATAATTAGGTTAGGGGTGTTCACCATCCTCCCCTGCCTAGTGCGAAGAGCACCAATCGAAGGGGAGGTCTGGGAAGACCTCATAATCTTTGCCAGCAGGCAGCCGGTCTGTTCCCCCACCTCATAATAAGCTAGCCTGTTAAAAAAACTCTTTTTATCAGCTGGTGATTTGGTGATCTGAACCACTGCCTCTTGCGCTGCTAGCCACGCCTCCCTGTTTGAGTCGCTAGGGTCATCTGTAAACCTTGTCTCAAGCCGTTGAACAAGCTGTTCCGCCTGTTCCCATTGTGCCCTCGTTTTAGATTTAATATTTGTCACTTCCTTTATGAGAGATCCCCTCATATTCGCTTTAAAGGCATCCCATGCAATGTTAGGATCAGGGTGGTCTGCATTTCTCTCCCAGAATTCTCTAATTGCCTCTAGTAGGCCTTCGTGTGAGGGAATTAAGTTCAACCAAAAGGCATTGAGTTTCCCGGGAGCCCTTTGCAGGATCTTAGT
Source organism: Aquarana catesbeiana (assembly GCF_042186555.1). Taxonomy (NCBI): domain Eukaryota; kingdom Metazoa; phylum Chordata; class Amphibia; order Anura; family Ranidae; genus Aquarana; species Aquarana catesbeiana. Next base: position 203,760,921 of record NC_133335.1, on the reverse strand, counting down.
CAGTTTAGCAATTAGTTGGATGAGGATGGGGGAGTGGTCAGAGATGCCTCTGCCAAGGTATTGGATGTCCTGTAGAAAGCGGGACATTTGGGCTGTGCAAAGGCACAGATCTATCCTCGACAGAGACATGTGTGTCTTTGAAAAACATGAGAACTGCTTCTGCAGTGGGTTACAGTCCCGCCATGGATCCAACGATCCCACCTCCTCAGCGAACTTCCGCAGCGCCGTTCGGGCAATTTTGCAGCCGTTCCCTGGGGGCGGGTGCTTGTCCAGGATGGGGTCCATGTAGCAGTTCAAGTCCCCCACAACTATTAGCGGGAGGTCAGGGTGGCTTAATTGGAAGGCCAGGAGTGTTCTCAATGCCTCTGAGTTAAAGGGGGGTGGGATATACATAGCAGCTAAAATACATTTCAATTGGTACACTTTACATTCTAGAATAACATATCTCCCTTCAGTGTCAATCTGTTGGTCATATACCTGAAAGCCTACTGATCTGTGCACTAGAACGCTCACCCCCCCTTGAGTAGGAGGTGTGTGTGGAGTGATACCCCCCTCCCATCCATGCATAGTTTATACAAGATACAGTTTCGGGAACCAAATGAGTCTCCTGAAGGCAATAGATTGCCGGGGCATGTTTCTGAACAACCGTGAAAACCATGGTGCGTTTTAGTGGGTCCTGGAGACCTCTAATGCTCCAGGACAATATGGGGACAGTGTTCATCTGTACAAGTGGAAGTCATAAATGGGGTGGTATGGGGAGGCCTGGGCCTCTCGTTTTCTGGGTGTTGCTTGCTCTTGCTTAGCCACTAACAGAGCAGCGGGGCAGTAACCATCAGGCATGCATAGCATTGTGGTATAGGTGCGGTGGGTAGAGTTGAGGTAAATAGTTCTGGAACAATAACTTCAGATTATTTCAATCTTGGACTGGATACTTAGACAAAAAACTTTGGAGTCTTCATCATAAATGTGACTGGACAACCTGTTGCCTGCCTGCAATTTGCAAGTAAATCGGGCGGCTTGAACTACATAGAAAATTAAGGAGGAATCCCAAACAACAAACTTAGGGTTTCCATGGTTGGCATAGCCTGCATCCCTCGTGGGGGCCAAATAGTGCTTTCCAATTAAGTTTGCGTTAATCGCACAAATCACATTGCTCTCAACGCTGGGAGGAAAAAGTGTTGGGGCTCCCAGCCGGGTCGTCGGCATCTTGTGCAGGAAACAAAATAAAGATGGTGGTTATGTTGCTCACCTCTCTTTGAAGGGCCCTGTGTATGGCAGTCAGTTTCCCTCCTCTGCGGCTCTTCTGGTCTGGCGAATGGCGTGTTCATTAGCATCTACCCATAAGGATGCGTCTGTTGCTGATTCAAAAAAGTGTGCTTGGCCTCTTGCTGTGATGCGAAGTTGTGCTGGGAACAGCATGGCGTACGGTGCTTGCAGCTGCTGAAGTCGCCTCTTTACTTCTGCGAATCTCGCTCTGCGTCTCTGCACTTCTGCTGAGTAGTCAGGGTAAAAAGAAATGCGTGCCCCATTAAAAGTGATATTGTGCTTTTCCCTTGCTTGGGTATAATTTCCTTGTCCTTGTAATTGAGGAGCTTGGCCAGTAGTGTGCGGGGTGGATGGCCAGGTGGGAGAGGTCTAGACGGTACCCTGTGGGCTCTCTCCACTGAATAAAGTGAGGTGAAGTCTTTCTTCCTGAAGATATCCAGTAGCCATTTTCCCACAAATTCTGTGGGGTCCCTGCCCTCCATCTTCTCCGGCAACCCCACTATACGCACATTGTTTCTTCTCATGCGATTTTCGAGATAATCAGATTTGATCTCATTGGCCCTGGCCATTCACCTTACCAATTCCTAGATGTGGCAGTTGGATTCGTTTTCTCTTTTCATGCTTATTTTCTTTATATTCACCTGACAATCCAGCCAGTAAGTCAAATTTTTTCCAACTTCCTTTAACAGACTTAGAGAGTTGAATCAAACTCTTTGCCAATGACAGGGGTGCTTAAAATGATCTATTTTTTTATTATTTAAAAGTAAAAAAAAACCTGTGACTGTAGCTGTTTATATAGTGTTAGCTGGAGTTTGGCTTTAATTTGTTAGTCAAGTCCATCTAAATCTGTTAGTACATCTAACAATGCCCTTTCTCCAGATTGGCAATGCTGCTGTCCAAGGGTGGCTCCGTTGCTCCTCCATCCATAGTGGAGACAGCCCTCACCAAACTTTTACTTTATTTCTCTCCTCACTCTCCCTCTTCTCTTGTTATGTTTTTTCCACCTCCTCTCTTTCTCTCATTCTTCCTGTAGAATTCCTCCCTCCCAAAAGAAATTACTGTTACCTTTCAGTGCTCTGCAGACATGTGCTATGCATGTGTGCTACGTAACAGACCCTGGGCTGAATGAGAGCTCTGTATGAATACAACATGTGTGCACTTTATCGTTCCTGTGACAAATCTGTGTTTGCGTGTGGCGGCGCAATGTCTATACTTTGTATATCCTAATTATGCCCCCTCTGTATATCCAGTGATTGCCTATTAAGAAAATATGTATAGCATGCAAACAACCTATGTTGTTCTTGCTGCTCAGTTCCTTCTCCATAATAGTCCATAATTTGCTGTATTCAGATTTTTAAAGGGGAATTTTAATAATTTTGAGCTACTATTATTTTTTTTTTGGTTTATATGTTTCTAAACTGTCTTTCTTGTTTATAATACACTTGTTTTAAATACAGCTGTTCTGTGAAGCCCTCAGAAGTTTGTTAGAGAACTTAGTGAACAAACAGCATCAATAAAGCCAAGGAACACACCAGACATGTCAGGGATAAAGTTGTGGAGAAGATAAAAGCAGGCTTAGGTTAAAAAAAATCCCAAGCTTTGAACATCTCACGGTGCACTGTTCACTCCATTATCTGAAAATGGAAAGAGTATGGCACAACTGCAAACCTACCAAGACATTACTGTCCACCTAAACTGACAGGCCGGGCAAGGAGAGCAGTAATCAGAGAAGCAGCAAAAAGGCCCATGGTAACTCTGGAGGAGCTGCAAAGATCCACAGGACAACTATTAGTCCTGCACTCCCCAATTCTGGCCTTTATGGAAGAGTGGGAAGAAGAAAGTCCTGTTTGCAGTTTGCAAAAAGCCATGTGGGGGATACAGCAAACATGTGGAAGAAGGTGTTCTGGTCACAGGAGACCAAAATTGACCTTTTTGGCCGACAAGCGAAATGCTATGTGTTGTGGAAAACTAACACTGCACATGACATCACCCTGAACACACCATCCCCACCGTGAAACATGGTGGTGGCAGCATCATGTTGTGGAGTTGCTTTTCTTCAGCAGGGACAGGGAAGCTGGTCAGAGTTGATGGGAAGATGGATGGAGCCAAATACAGGGCAATCTTAGAAGAAAACCTGTTAAGAGTCTGCAGAAGACTTGAGACTGGGACGAGGTTCACCTTCCAGAAGAACAACGACCCTAAACATACAGCCAGAGCTACAATGGAATGGTTTATATAAAGCATATTTATGTGTTAGAATGGCCCAGTCAAAGTCCAGACCTAAATCCAATTGAGAATTTGTGTCAAGACTTGGAAATTGCTGTTCGGAGACACTCTCCATCCAATCTGACAGAGCTTGAGCTATTTTGCAAAGAAGAATGGGCAAAAATGTCACTCTCTAGATGTGCAAAGCTGGTAGAGACATCCCCAAAAAGACTTGCAACTGTAATTGCAGTGAAATGTGGGTCTACAAAGTATTGACTCCAGGGGGCTGAATACAAATGCACGCCACGCTTTTCACATATTTATTTGTAAATACTCTTTGAAAACCATTTATCATTTTCTTTCCACTTCACAATTATGTGCCACTTCGTATTGGTCTATCACATAAAATTCCAATAAAACACATTTATGGTTTTGGTTGTAACTTGCCAAAATGTGGAAAATTTCAAGGGGTCTGAATACTTTTTCAAGGCACTATAACTTTAGCAGTGTCTGTCAGTACAAAACCAATCCTGAACGCTTATGTTGACTGGTGTTGATTTCCTGTGTTTGATGAGGATTTGGAACACTCATTGAACGCAGGGCAGCAAAGTCCCATTGACTTTCATTGAGCAGTACACATGGCAGTTCAGAGGCTGCGGTTTACCTGCTTGGTATTGCTCTGCATTTCTTTGGATGCCCCATGTCCTATCGGGGTGTGTGTGAACTGTGGGTAATGCAGGTCAAGCACAGCCTTTTCTTGTCAAATGCTGCATTTTCTATTCAAACACATGCATTTGACAAGAACATACCTCGACATGAGCCCTAAAAGATTCATTCCTAAGATAAGAAATAACTGGCAAGATGGCAAATCCCCCCTATAATGTTTTTAATATTTTAAATGGGTAGTGAAGAATGAATCTCCATGTCTGCTTTTTATGTAAAAAAAAACCTCTCCTCTACACATCAGTGTGGACTAAAATATCTAAAGACAAAATATACAACTTTACCAGAATAAATGTGCCAATCTCTTGAAGGGATCATTTGAGATGGTGGTTTTAATAAAAATAGCAAAAGTGTATCATGGGGTGAGCTTGTATGCAAGAAGGCTGAACCCAAAAAACTGAACCAATTCCCCCCATCCACACGTTCAAGGTGGATGGGGAAACCTCTCAGCTGCACTATTGTATTCTGACAGCAGGGAAATTCCCCCACTGTCAGAATACACAGATTAGTGCTGCAGTCATTGGCTGATAGAGCGGCTTTTATCCGTCACAGCAGTTGAACAGAAGTCAATAAGTAGATCAACTTCTGTTCAGCTGCAGTGGTCATAGATTGAACTTCAGCCGGTCTCTACTGGGGAGTTCTCTACTGGGGAGATTCCCCCTCCCTCTTTGTCCTGATGCACATTATCACAGTGACACGAATGTTATTGTATGCTGACAGCAGGGACTCATCTCTTGTCAGAATACATTAATTAGTGATGCAACTGATTGACTGCCACCATTGATCACATGAAAATTTTCCAACATTCCATTCAACAAATGTAAACTGTTATGCCGCGTACACACGAGCGGACTTTTCGACCGGACTGGTCCGACGATCTATCCGACGGACTTTCAATAGACTTCCGACGGACTTTCCGAACAAACGGACTTGCCTACACACGATCACACCAAAGTCAGACAGATTCGTACGTGATGACGTACGACCGGACTAAAATAAGGAAGTTGATAGCCAGTAGCCAATAGCTGCCCTAGCATCCGTTTTCGTCCGTCAGACTAGCATACAGACGAGCGGACTTTTCGATAGGAACTGGGTCCGGTCGAGTTCAGACGTAAAAATTTGAAACATGTTCCAAATCTACAGATTTTCGACCGAAAAAGTCCGCTGCAAGTCCGATGAAGCCCACACACGGTCGAATTGTCCGCCGGACTCGGTCCGTCGGACCAGTCCGGTCAAAAAGTCCGCTCGTGTGTACGCGGCATTAGATCAACTTCTGTTGAGCGTGAATGGCCATAGATGGTCCTTTCTGAACTGGCTGAATTTCGATCTGTCTATGGCCAGCATAAATCTTACAATGAGGCCACCTATGCCAGTGACAACTTTTTAAGAGGGCACTTCCCTTCTCCCTGGAGAAATGTAATTTTCTGTTGTGTGTTGGGGACAGAACATCAAGGAAAATCTCACCAAGTGAAACACAAGCCAAAACATTGTCCAAAACTAAAAAAAGAAAAGAATTGGCTTTATATACACTTTAATAAATAAGGTCAGACTGCAATAATACCAGGTAGAGTGCATTAACCAATAACAACAGTTTAGATTTCAGCTTAACCACTTACCGCCCGTGCTATAGCCGAAAGACGGCTACAGTGTGGGTTTCCTTTGCCAGCAGGGCATACACTAACGTCCTCCTGTGATCGCGCTGCCCTTGCACCCCCCTGTGGCTCATAGGCGGCGCTCTCTGTGATCATTGAGTCCTTCGGACTGATCACAGATTGGGGTAAATGGCCAATCACAGCTACCCTTTACCACCAGCTGTGTCCAATGACAGCTGATCACAATTTAAACACAAGCTGGTTATCGGCTTTTCTTTCTTCATGCTGAAGCTGATAACCAGCTTGTGTTAAAGAGACATCTACACTGATAATCAGGGCAGTGAATATCAGTGTCCTGATTATCAGTGCAGTGCCAACAGTGCTGGCAATCAGTGCCTATCAGTGCTGCCAATCAGTGCCTCCTCATCAGTGTCACCTATCAGTGCTGCCTATTAGTGTCCATCAGTGCCACCCATCAGTGCCCTTCAGTGCCGCCTATTAGAGCACATCAGTGCCACCGATTAGTGCCCATCAGTGTCAGTTATCAGTGCCCATCAGTGCAGCAGCCTCATTAGTGCCGCCTCATCAGTGCCCACCAGTGCCACCTATCAGTGCCCATCAGTGCTGCCTCATCAGTGCCCATCAGTGTGGCCTATCAGTGACCATCACTGCAGCCTCATCAACATTTTCTGTCTTTTTTCATTTCTTTAGCAAAAAATAAAAAAACCCAGTGGTGATTAAATACCACCTAAAGTAAGCCCTAGTTTTGTAAAATAAAAGAAAGATATTTCATATGGGTACAGTGTTACATGACTGCGCAATTGTCATTCAAAGTGTGACAGTTCTGAAAGCTGAAAAATTGGCCTGGACAGGAAGGGGGTAAAAGTGCCCAATTAGGCAAGCAGTTAAATCAGTGAGATCTGTTAGAACAATTAACACAAGATATTGATTGGTCACTTGAAGTAACCTGTGCATTTTTTTTTTTTTTTTTTTTGTGCTTTACCGCACTACATTTCACTGCACCTATTATAGAGTTTGTCAGGTCACTCTGTTTAGACTATTAATTTGTCTCCTGAAGTATGTTGCTAATTATGCTTGCCCTGGTTTTACTAAGCTGTTGCTGCCTGACCTTCGATCTGTCTGACTACACTTCTTGGCTTCTTGGTTCACGTTCCCGCTCTGGAGCGCTTTCATTCTGACATTTTGGCTCCTAACCCCTGGCTTGGCTTCCAAGAACCCTCCTGCCAAGCCTGTCTGTACTTTGATGTGGTCATAGCTCCTCAAATGTACAGTAGCATGCATGCACATGAAAAAGATATATATATGGGTGGGTGTCACGAAGGCATACATGATATATCTATATAGATATATCTATATATATCTATATAGATATATCTATCATGTATGCCTTCGTGCCACCCACGTCGATGTGCCAAGAGAAGAGCTGTGCCAGAGAAAAGTCCATCACACAGCAATTGTTTTCTGTTTTTTGCTCTTCAATTTATTTCAGTCTAACAGCAGAAGAGGTACTAGGAAGTCATGTTCACTATGCAAGAATTATTGGGCAGAATGTCTTTGTTTTATCCCTCTGCTTTTTTTTGGCAAACACATGAGAGAAGAAGAATGACACAAAACATGCACACTTGCACATATAATAAAGTACATCTCTAGCCAAAACTTTTTTTTTTCTTTGGACAAAATTGCAGAAGAATAAGAACCCTTTCAAGTTAGTTTTATTGATCTCCATGTCAGACATCCCAACCTGCAAAAGCTCATTTCAGGGAGGTGGCAAACTCATTTCAAGGAGGTGATGCTTCGCGCCGGCGCCGACCCACCCAACCCCAATTAAATACAACCCAATCAGTGCCAATTAAATGGAGCTATACCAGTGCAGACATCTCAAGTCTCCTGCGACTCGTTGAGTCCCACATTTGACAGCGGGCTCACGGACACCCGCGAGTGCGGCACAATCTCCTGACTGAGCCTGCCTGCACTGTCACCCACTGCCACAGGAGGCGTTTGAAAAGTGGCTGCGAATGATGCTCCCGAGCTCGGCTCTCATTGGTCCATGGGCGGTGCCTGTGCCAGCGAAAGGAGGGAGGCGGGCCCATGCGGTAAAATCATTCCCGTGCGTGCGGCGCCATTGGTTGCTAGGCTCGGCTAATTTGCCTAGCAACTGAGCGTTTAGAGACAGGGTCACGTGATGTTTCTGCGCATGCGCCGCACATGCGCAGTACGGAGCCACAGAACAGCTGAGTTCACGTTCATGTAGGTGAGGGCAGATACATGAAGGGGGCGGATTTTTAAATGATGGGCAGTGGTGGGGTGGAGTTTTTATCGATGGCCAAACAAAGCTGCAAAAGAAATCTTTATCTAATATGGAAAAAGATGCCCTTCAATTGACTAAACACGCCCCGCAAGTGTTCAGAAAGGATAGCAGATAAAGATTTCTTTTGCAGATTTGTTTGGCCATCACACTGGATCCTTCATGTAAAGTCCAAACAACACATCTATCAAATTTACTGAATGAGTCCCAAGTGAAGTGGTATCCTTCATCATCAATAATAACAATCATCGGGCATTGTTCTCAATATACACACAACCCTCCTCATATCTTCTTACCCGGATTCACATACAGCTCAAGCATGGCTCCAGTCCCCTCCCTTTCCAGAAACTCTCACTGCTGCTTCGTGGCTACTTTTTTTTTTCCCTTCAAAGCTTTATTTGTAAGACCAAAACACTGTGCTGCTCCTGTGAGCGGCGCATGCACAGAAACATCACGTGACCCCGCCTCAATACGCTCAGTTGCTAGACAAATTAGCCGGGCCTAGCAACCAATAGCGGCACACACATGGGAATGATTTCACCGCATGGGCCCGCCTCACTCTTCCCTCCTTTCGCTGACGCAGGCACCGCCCATGATCCAATGAGAGCCGAGCTCAGGAGCTTCATTCGCAGCCGATGTTCAAACGCCTCCTGTGGCAGTGGGTGACAGTGCAGGCAGGCTCAGCCGGGAGATTGTGCCGCACTCGCGGGTGTCCGTGAGCCCGCTGTCAAATGCGGGAGACTTGAGATGACTGCCATGTCCCTGCTTGGAAGAGTTACCCTCTCTACTTGCCCCAGTGTCCATTGCTACCAGGACACAAAATATTGGGAAATCCACAATGTTACAGATGTAATTTGAGGGAGGGAAAAACTACCAGAAAGGACACCTGTTCCAGTGGCAGCTGTCTAAGGCCACATTCACACCTTGGTGTATTGGGAATGCTTTCAGAAATACCTGTTTCTGCGCGCATTCCAGGAGATATGCAAAGAACACACCAAAATGTGTACTTGCGGTGCAATTAATTAGAAGCAGACAAAACGGGTAAAAAACACAGCATACAACGCATACAACAAAAACATGCAATGCTCACTGCCAAAAAAGGTTTAACAGCTACTTTGGCACATTTTGTGCATAGAGCACCCTTTTCACTTGAATGTTGCCACGTGACAAACATAGTACCACACGTACCAAAAAGCGGGAAAAAACTATGTGAAAGGGACCTTAGGCGGATTGCTGTACACAGAATGATACATGTATAAACAAGCCCTTTGAAGGGATTTCCCCTCACTTTGCAGAGATTTGTATTTACTTCCTGTGCCTTTCTATAAAAGCAAAATCAAAAAAGAAAAGATTTGGCTATAAATACATTTTGAAGGATAAGTGACCTCTTCTGCCACCTCCAGCAATACATATTTACCTGTATACCATGTCCTCCTACATTTTTTTATCCCCCTTGCACAATCTTTTCTGGGCCGGCTGCATCTACTGTACACAGTGGATCCCCATAAACTTCAATGGGGCTAAATTCCTACGGCAGAGAGAAAGTAGAAGTTATATATTGGCACCAAGATATACCTACAGCTTCTACGCTATAAACTCAGAGCTCTGGGGTGCACACCATTATCCCTTAGTGACCAGCAGGGATATCCATATTATTGGGCGGGTGGACATAGTTCCTATGTAACAAATTTTCTAATGAAGTTCTACAGGTGTAATGCCAGCTTTACCAGCTAGCCTGTAAAAAAAAACACACTACCTCCAGCCATAAGGCATACCTGCCCTTAATGTATCCATTGCTATATGCTCCAATATGAAGACTCCCAAATATAAGCGTTAGGACTGCACTTCACAGGGAGACCTTGACAAAGCGGTATAGATCCCACATATATTTGCAAATGTTGTGCAACTAAAACCTCTTTTTTAAATGCACATTGTGTAGCACCCTCCCAGTTAGTTGCTAGGAGGTAAGGTAAATTTAGTTCTTTTTGGGCTCCTCTGTAATCAGTGGAGCAGTTGTTGATTGTTTCGGTCTGGCCTGGGCCTCAAGGGCTGCAGGTTTGATTGTTTCATCCTAATTTCCAGAATGTTCCAGAACATAGTTGTAGAGCAAGTCAAATGAGCACTCTTAATATTTATGGGGCTTTGGCCAATCCCTGGGGAGGTGTGCCCAGTGGGTGGCTGAAGAGCACCTCCACCTGACCTAACTTTAATCTGCAATAAAACATACAAAGTCAACCCCCTTGACTGATCAATGAGCCAGTGAGTGAGTGATGGTTAGTGTGTGCCTGGCTACCTCTACACTAATTGGTGAAAAGCAACTGTGGCAATTAGCAGCTTCTACGGGGGTAGTGCTATAATTGTTAGATAGTGGAATTTTGTTGTTTTGTGCAGCCTAGCTGCTAAGTGTGCTGGGAAAAAACATTTGTTTGGCTGTGCAAAGGCCTTCCCTTTGCACCTCACTAGTAATAGATTGGAATGGTTGCCATTTTTGTATAACAGTGACTGCTTTCCTAGATTTCATCCTGTCACTAGTTCAGGCAACAGTGACTGCTTTCCTAGTCAACTTCCTGCCATTAGTACAGGCAACAGTGAATACTTGCCTAGGCTTCATCCTACCACTAGTGCAAACAACAGTGATTGCTTTCCCAGGCTCATCCTATCACTAATACAGGCAATAATGACAAATTTTCTGGGCCACATCCTGCTATTGTCATAGGCAATAATTACTGCTTTCCCAGTTTATATCCTGCCATTATTGCAGGCAATAGTGACTGTTTTCATAGCCTACATCCTGCCTCATATGCAGGCAACAGTGACTACTTTCCTAGGCTTAATTCTTCCACTAGTGCAACAGTGGTTGCTTTCCTTGGCTTTATTATGCCACTAGTGCAGATAACAGTGTTAGCTTTCCTAGAATTTATCCTGTCACTGGTGCAAGCAATAATAACTAATTTACTAGCCTACCATTGCCACAAGCAATAATGCTTACTTTCTTAGACTACCATTACCACAGACATTGGTGACTGCTTTCCTAGCCTACACCCTGCCACTAGTGCAGGCAACAGTAACTGCCTTCCTATGCTTTATTCCTGCTACTACTGCAGGCAACATAGACTATTTTCCTAGGCTTTATCCTGCCACTAATGCAGGCAACAGAGATTGCTTTCCCAATCTTTACCTTTTTGAATGCAGGCAACAGTGTCTACATTTCTAGGCTTCATTTTGCCATTAGTGCAGGCAACAGTGTCTACATTTCTAGGCATCATCCTGTCATTAGTCCAGGCAACAGTGTCTACTTTTCTAGGCTTCATCCTGCCATTAGTGCAGGCAACAGTATCCACATTTCTAGGCTTTATCTTGCCATTAGTCCAGGCAAGTGTTCACTTTTCTAGTCTTCATTCTGCCATTAGTGCAGGCAACAGTGTCTACTTTTCTAGGTTTCATCCTGCCATTGGAAAAGGGAACAGTGACTGCTTTCCTAGGCATCATTTTCCAATTATCGCAGGTAAAAATAACTACTTTTCTAGGCTTTATCCTGCCACTAGTGTAGGCAACAGTGACTGCTTTCCTAGGCTTTCCTAGGCTTCATCTTGCCACTAGCGTAGGCAACAGTGTCTAAATTTCTATGCATCATCCTCCCATTTGTGCAAGCAACAGTGTCTACTTTTCTAGGCTTCCTCCTGTCAGTAGTGTGGTGTTTACTTATCTAGGCTTCATCCTGCCATTGGAACAGGTAACAGTGATTGCTTTCCTAGGCTTCATCTTGCCACCAGTGCAGGCAACAGTGATTACTTTCCTACATTTTACCTTTCATGAATGCAGGCAACAGTGTCTACTTTTCTAGGCCTCATCCTGCCATTAGTACAGGCAACAGTGTCTACTTTTCTAAGTTTCATCCAGCCATTGGAAAAGGTAACTGACTGCTTTCCTAGGCATCATTTTGCAATTATCTCAGTCAAAGTAACTTTCCTAGGCTTTATCCTGCCACTAGTGTAGGCAATAGTGACTGCTTTCCTAGTCTTCATCTTGCCACTAGTGCAGGCAACAGTGATTGCCTTTCTAAATTTTACCTTTCATGAATGCAGGCAACAGTGTCTACATTTCTAGGTATAATGTTGCCATTAGTGCAGGCAACAGTGTCTACTTTTCTGGGCTTCATCCTACCATTTGTGCAGGCAATAGTGTCTACTTTTCTAGGCTTCCTCCTGTCAGTAGTGCAGGCAACAGCATTTACTTTCTAGGCTTCATCCTGCCATTGGAACAGGTAACAGTGACTGGTCTCCTTGGCTTCATCATGCCACTAGCCCAGGCAACAGTAATTGCCTTTCTAAATTTTAGCTTTCAAGAATGCAGGCAACAGTGTCTACATTTCTAGATTTCATCCTGCCATTTGTGCAGGCAACAGTGTCTACATTTCTAGGCTTCATCCTGCCATTAGTGCAGGCAACAGTGTCTGCTTTTCTAGGTTTCATCCTGCCATTGGAAAAGGTAATAGTGTCTGCTTTCCTAGACATCATTCTGCAATTCTTGAAGGTCAAATTAACTATTTTCTGCGGTTTAATCCTGCCATTATCGCAAGTAACAGTGAATGCTTTCCTATGCATCAACCTGTCTTGGGCCCTGGCGCAGATGAATTTGTTACAAACCATCTGCAGTGCCATATGTCCCTTGTCTCTCGTACATACTGTACACCATTCAAAATGTATATAGAAAACACACACCTTCTTTGTCTTGTTCTCTGCTACCGTATCTGTCCACCTTCCATCACTCCTATTCCATCACCACATACTTTTTAGTCATTATTGCTTCTCTCCCCGTCTCATTTCTTAATCCCCTCCACTCCACATAATTTCCTTTCTTTCACCTCCTTTCATTCTCACTCTCTCTGCTGTCTCTCCCCCCTATTTCTCTCCATCTTTACAGAACACACACAGGAATTTGTTCTCCCCCTGTGCAGATGCGATCTCTTGATAGCTTCACATTTTCATTCCCCAGAGCCACAAATTAACCGAAAAACATAAACCAGAGCCCCTCAACGCTCCCCCCCCCCCATGCTCCCCATCTCCCTACCCCTCCATACTGTGCATCTCTTGCTCCCATTCCCCCACCCGCGTTTCCTCCTTTGCCAGTGCATTCTTGTAACTGTCACAGACAGCTGAAAAATGTTAAAATATAAAATACAGAGTGGGAGTAGGAGACCCCCACCTTCCTCTAAGCCACATAGCCCCCTTAGTTCCCCCCTCTTGCAGCCTGACTTACAGCGTGTAGAAAAACCACAGAAAATGAGTGTAGGTATAGGCTTATGTGAATGAAATCATTCATAGAGATTTATAGTCAGGATGTTGTAGCCCGCCAGTAGTCCAGTGGTACGGTCTGCTTTCTCATCATATGGGCCTATAGCACAGGTAGAGTCATAGCACCAGTACCGCCTCCGGCTCTGAGTGTATTGAGCTCTACACACACCTGCACGCATAACGCAGATCCACGTCCCGTGACACAGGCTCTGATGCTCAGCCAACAGGCTAATGGAAACCAGCAAGGCCAAGAGAAGTTTACAACTCCCAAGATACAACTCACCTCCATTCTCACTCTCACTTCCTATGCTGCACAGCCCCCTCCATCCTTTCCCTTCTCCCTCCCCCAACACTAGCCCAATCCAGCATTTATTCCCCCATTTTAAAGCACGTTCTCTGCTATTCCTTCTCTACTGAGCAGGGCCTGAAGTTAGCCATCTGTTCTACCCGGTCACTTTTTATGGAACGTGTCCTGTGACCACTATTCTTGTGACCACACAGTTCCTGATAATGGGTCGTTAAAAAGATATGTACATATTAAAAGGATCATTCATTTTGTGTATCGCTAATGTATTTTCAGAGAAGTTCATTTTTTATTTTTTTAGTTTTGAAAAGGGTGTGGAAGGGTTAAACTTTTATCAGGTTTTTACTAATGTCCTCACTGGGTAGATTCACCCTCTCTATTTGTCCTGCTGACCACTGAAAGTGATGGGAATTCCAAATGATTAAGGTTGTTACCAGAAAAAGAGGTGAGGGCAAATTTTTCAACGGGCACACTTGTTCCATAGACAGCTGTCAGTGGAACAGGTCCTGTTGTGTCTCCAGGCCAGGAAATGAACAGAAATGGACAGCATTAGATAATTTCTTATTCCCTCCTACTCTACAAATAAATAAATAAATAAATAGTCTTAGTCCATAGAGTTCAATACTGAGTTGGCCCACCCTTTGCCGCTATAACAGCTTTAACTCTTCTGGGAAGGCTGTCCACAAGGTTTAGGAGTGTGTCTGTAGGAATATTTGACCATTCTTTTAGAAGTGCATTTGTGAGGTCAGGCACTGATGTTGGACGAGAAGGCCTGGCTCGCAGTCTCCGCACTAATTCATCCCAAAGGTGTTCTGTCGGTGTGAGGTCAGAACTCTGTGCAGGCCAGTTAACTTCCTCCACCCCAAACTCGCTCATTCATGTGTTTATGGACCTTGCTTTGTGCACTGGTTCAAATCATTTGGTGGAGGGACGATTATGGTGTGGGGTTAATTTTCAGGGGTTGGGCTTAGCCCCTTAGTTCCAGTGAACTCTTAAGGAGTCAGCATACCAAGACATTTTGGACAATTTCATGCTCTCAACTTCCTGTTCCAACATGACTGTGCACCAGTGCACAAAGCAAGGTTCATAAAGACATAGATGAGACATGAATGAGTGAGTTTGGGGTGGAGGAACTTGACTGGCCTGCACAGAGCCCTGACCTCAACCTGATAGAACACCTTTGGGATGAATTAGACTGCGAGACAGGCCTTTTCGTCCACATTAGTGCCTGACCTCACAAATACATTTCTGGAAGAATGGTCAAACATTCCCACAGACACACTCCTAAACCTTGTAGACAGCCTTCCCAGAAGAGTTGAAGCTGTTATAGCTGCAAAGGATGAGCCAACTCCATATTGAACCCTACAGACTAATGCCCCATACACACGGTCGGATTTTCCGATGGAAAATGTCCAATCGGAGCGTGTTGTCGGAAATTCCGACCGTGTGTGGGCTCCATCGGACATTTTCCATCGGATTTTCCGACACACAAAGTTGGAGAGCAGGAGATAAAATTTTCCGACAACAAAATCCGTTGTCGGAAATTCCGATCGTGTGTACACAAATCCGACGGACAAAGTGCCACGCATGCTCAGCATAAATAAAGAGATGAAAGCTATTGGCCACTGCCCCGTTTATAGTCCCAACGTACGTGTTTTACGTCACCGCGTTCAGAACGATCGGATTTTCCGACAACTTTGTGTGACCGTGTGTATGCAAGACAAGTTTGAGCCAACATCCGTCGGAAAAAATCCTAGGATTTTGTTGTCGGAATGTCCGAACAAAGTCCGACCGTGTGTACGCCCTATAAGACTGGGATGCCATTAAAGTTCATGTGCGTGTAAAGGCAGATGTCCCAATACTTTTGATAATATATTGTGTATATCTATATACACAGCTTTGGCTTTACATATACTTTAAAGTTGAACTCCAGGGAACAGAAAAAATGCCCTTGGTAGCAGGGCTCTCACTGCACTGTAAGGATTAAATGCTCGTTTTGCCTAGGGCAGCCTTTTTCAACCAGTGTGCCGTGGCACCCTAGGTTGCCTTCTGGGTTCTTTGGGGGTGCCTTGGAAAAATGCCACGATTTCCCCCCAAAATTTTCAAAATTACAGCAGGTGCATCAAGCCTACTTTTTAGAGTCAGTCTGAGGTTTTTATTGTGCAGCATTATTACTTTGGGTAACGTGTAGGCCAGCCACTTGCATCCTAACAACAAATGATGTCATTGGTTGATATGGAGGATGTTGGGCACCTGCACAACAGCCATGTTTGCCCATCTCCATTAGCACTGGGGTCACATTAGCAGAGAAAGGGAGAAAAACTGAAGGAGAAGAGAAACCCCAGAGTACTAGTCAGTACCAGTTTGCAAAGGTGGAGGAATAAATGACCTCTAATATTGGGTGGCCCATGTGTGTGGGTGCAGTTGTAATATGTAAAACTATTTTTTTATTTTTTTTACATTTAAAATTGGGGTGCTTCAAGATTGTTGCACATTTTAAAGGGTGCCTTGACTGAAAAAAGGTTGAGAAACACTGGCTTAGGGTACTAGTTTATAGCACTTTTATTTACCTTATTCCTCGCTCCCACAGCTATTCCTTCTATGCAACAGGTTTCCTGATTTGGCATTCTGACCAGTGGTCACAGCTGTGACATAATCAAGTACAGTACAGGACCATCAGTCCTGCATTGTAAGTGAGGATGCTTGAAGGCCTACCTACAAACCAGAGCATTGCAGAAAAAAAATAGCGCCAGCTACTGGAGGAGAGAGGGATAGGCTAAGTAAAAGTCTTCTTTCCTGATGTCCATGGAATTAACAATGAAATGCAATCCTCAACCAAATCTCTAGGAATGCAAAATCCACCAAAGCAGATCAAACTGCAGATCATATGTACCTGTCAATTAATTCTGAATGAGCTCAGAAGCATCCCAAAGTAAAATCAAACTGAAACCAATAACACAAGCCCAAAGACCGTTGATACAGGCCCTTTATTTGTTCCCTTCATTCC
This sequence comes from Aquarana catesbeiana, assembly GCF_042186555.1. NCBI lineage: Eukaryota > Metazoa > Chordata > Amphibia > Anura > Ranidae > Aquarana > Aquarana catesbeiana. The sequence continues at coordinate 203,744,204 of NC_133335.1, read as the reverse complement.
TTCTCATTTCTTTGTGTTCTTTTGCATCCCCATTACCTATTTACTTACCATACTTTTTGCCATCTACTTTTTTTTCTTTCGTCTTTTTTTTTCTTACGTTCTTTCGTAGGCAACTAAAGCTGGCCATAATTACTAAATGACTTTCAAACTTGTTGGAACATTTTTTTAAGGCCGGGTTCACGCTATTGCGAATTACGGTAGATGTTTGACCCGTGCATCCAATTCGCAATAGCAGGAGATTGTGTCCGGCTCACTATTGTGCTGGTTCACATATCTCCGATGCGGCTCCGTTGCAAATTTGTACAGGAGCCCTGTGCGTCTTTTGGTCCACTTCAGGTCCAAATTCAGCCCAAAATTCGGGCTGAAATCGGACCTGAAACGGTGAACCAGGAAGCACAGGCCCCCTGCTGTGAGACGCATCGGCATTATGTGTGAACCGAGCCTAAAACAACTGTTATATTGTAACTGTGTTTAAAGTGATATTAAAGGCAAGCTTATTCTTAAAAAAACAAAAACAAAAAAAAAAAAACATGTTATACTTACCTGCTCTGTGTAATGGTTTTGCACAGAGCAGTCCCGATCCTCCTCATCTCAGGTCCCCTGCCAGCGCTCCAGGCCCCTCCCTCCTGCCAAGTGCCCCCCAGAGCAAACAGCCGCTGCTCTGTGTGTCCATTCAGACGCAGAGCTGTGACTTGGCCTCTCTCTTCTCATTGGCTCACTGGCTGTGATTGACAGCAGCGGAGCCAATGGCAGCCAATGAGGAGGGAGAGTCCCCAGAGAGCCGGCGCTGGATTAAGATGGGGCTCAGGTAAGTATAAGGGGGAGGGGGCTAATGCACAGAGAAAGTTTTTTTTACCTTCATGCATTCTACCTTGAGCCTTTAGAACCACTTTAACAAAGCTTACATAATTTCAGCAAGCGAATTTAGAAGACTAAAAGCAAAAGCCACTAGCCATGTGAGATCTGTGTATACACAGCCAATAAGATAAAGACTATTGTAAGGGAGCAGAATTATTAAAATTATCTTAGCCCAAGAGGTAGATTCTGACACTGGTTGATGCCTAAACCAAAATTGTGTCATCGTTCTTGTAGGCAGGTGCTCAATACGGTCTTGTGAACTTGTGATTCAAAGTTTCTCTTTGGAAATGTAAGGGTTACCTTGCTATGGTGTGTCTGCCATTTGGCCTGTTGAGATCCCCACTTGGGGTATTTAAGTGGGAGGGGAAGGGTTTCTAGGGCTCTCTCTTTGTTCTTCTTCCAGAGATTGGTCATGGGAAGGAAAGGGACCACACATGCAGAGATGTAGTTTTACACTAACGTGGGTAATACTACCTTGAAGTGGGATTGCTAATGAACCAGTAGTTGATGGGAACTGATATAAGTGAAAATGTATGAGGCACCATAGCACAGCCTTAAAGCGGAGCTCCAGTCCCCCCACCAAAAAATTTAAAGTCAGCAGCTACAAATACTGTAGCTGCTGGCTATTAAAATTACAACACTTACCTGTTCAGGGATCCCGCGATGTCGGCACCCCAGCCGATTTTTCAGTCGGCTCTCAGGTGCTGCCGCCACCATTTCTTGTAGGGTAAACCGGCAGTGAAGGCTTGCGGCTTCACAGGCGGCTCCCTACTATGCATGTGCGAAGCGTGCTGCGCTTTGTGAATGGCCCAGCAGCAGGGGAGAGAGGAAGGGGGGGCCGCAGTGAAGTTTCCCCGAAGTGGAAACGGGTATTTGTCAAAAACAGGTATTCTCCCCCCCCCCCGAAAGGTGCCAAATGTGGCAGCAGAGGGGGGGGGGGAAGCAAACAAGCGGAGCTCCATAATTGGAATAGCTGGTTAAGTGAATCATCTGGTCTGATTCTGGGGAATATACAATGAGTGAAATCCTACAGTGTGTGGGAATGGGGAACAAAGTATATGCCTAAGTGTTAACTTTCTGAGTAATGAAGAGAAGCAAAGGAGAAGCAGCCAGTTTGGGAGAGGAGATGGTGACGGTTCTGATATAGGGGTGGATTGATGACCGTATGGTCTACGCCTCTAGCAGCAGGGACCCCAGGTTGGGGCCCACTGTGTAGCAGAACCCTCCTGGCCCTGGACCACGAGTGTGCCTTCATGTGCCTCCATGCCTTCAGGTTTAAGAATAAAGTGTAATGTTTGTTAAAGAACTGGTGGAGGAAGATCAGTGTTCTGTACTATCTCCCTTGAAATAGCTTTGTGGTCAGTGCCAGGACAGGTGTCCCTAGCAGGAGAAAGGACATTATCCTTCTGGTGTGGGGCCTGAAGTAGCAGCTTGACTCCGCCCATGAGGTGTGCTAATTAGATATACACAATAAAAAAGAGACTATGTTATAATGTATCCAAAACTACTGTGGAAACTACCCCAACTGGAACCCACACCATTGCCTGAAGGACTTGATGCCGTCTTTTGTTTCAGTGCCAGGCTATTCCATGTGTCAGTATGGAGATCAGGTGTTGTTAAATCCTAAATGTTGGAGGGTGTGCAAACAGGTGGATGTGTGGGCATGGTGTATCAGTTGCAGGACATTCTTTTTTGAGGCCATGGACCTTGTGGAGGAACCTCGAGACCTGGATGAGGAAGGGGATGCCGATGCCGCTACAGAGTCCACCTTCCTAGGCAACTTGGGGATGTCACTGCACAGATTTCAGAGACCTCTGCCTCTGATCCCCTTGGCCCCAATCGGGATGGAGTCAGTGCAATCTGGGTTGCATTGAAATACCAGTTTTGCCAGTGCCTCCTATACCCCCGTGGATCTTATTGAGCTGGAATCCACTGCTGCCCAGTTCCAGTTCATTGTGGAACTGGACTTTACGGTCGTGGGAAAGATAGTAGCCATAACCTCAGTGCAGGAATCAACAGCCCGAGATTTGGGATCCTATCCTTTGCAAGAGCTGTCTGTTTAACCCTTGTTGCTGTTTACCTCTGAGGATTGGGGAGAGCGACCCATGCCTATGAACTGCAGCAAAGAAGTGTTGGAGGACTGTTTAGCACCGTTACATTGGTGCAGATAATTATCACAGAGCTCCGGATTTGTATTTGCCACCGGGAGGAGCCCAAGGAAAGAGGTTTACACATTTTGCCTGGCTGCACCAGCACCTGTGCTGGGTGGTCAAGAGCCGATAAGGATGGAAATCCCAGATGATACCAGGATGTATTAAGGGAAGAAGGCAAGCTGGTGGAGGCACTGTGATGCTTTGGGCAATGTTCTGCTGGGAGACCTGGGGTCCTGCCATTCATCTGGATGTTACTTGACTTGTAGCACCTATCGAAACAGTTATGAAAAAAAATAAAATTCAGCGCTTTCAAACAAAACTAAACCATATATATATATATATATATATATATATATATGTATATATATATTATTTATATATTAATAGTCCACCTGCTTTTACTTACACCTGAATTTGAGTCCATAAATAAATAAAACATGCACCAGTGAATATTCTAATAAATCACCACCCCTGAGTGCTTTATCCACCTTCCAAACAGGCTGCTTACCTCAGATTTTCACCTAAAAAAGGTCAATATGCGCCTTTCCCTTTGAAAGGGCTTTGTCTCCATGCAAACTTTCATCTGTGCCTTTCTTCACATATGAACGCATTTCCTCCAAAAGTAGCTTAAAGAATCTCATTACGCAATATATCAGCTTATCAGATCAATTTATTAAAACAAAGGGTTAAAATCTCACTCACAAAATGAGTGCACTTCATCCAGTGCACATAGAAACGATTATCTCTTTAAACAAGCATTTCCCCCTTAAGGTTAGACTTTGGCATCAGATACCTATTCAAGATGGCCAATATCTGGTTCCTGTCAGCGTAATGACTTCATCCGGCCATGCCCTTGGCGTGTTTCGTCATCCAGTCATGACTACTTCAGAAGAAAGTGCAACAGTGTTGCTCAACATGACCAAGTACACTCCTTCATGGAACAGGATTCCTTAATGCAAGGAAGGGAGGCGCCTCTGGGTGTAGTATAAAAGGCCGTTTTTAATTTTAAAAGCAATATGCAAACAACTCACATTTTAGTAGTGTAAACAAAGCATATAGGAAGCCAGAGGAATGATCCATCATGGGGCAGTTCATCCAGTGAGTCACAGTGGTGCTGGCAGGTCTGCGTGTAGCTCCTGGTATACCGCTAATGCCGGCCGCGGTGATGATGGAAATCCAGGTGAGGCTTGGAACGCAGATGGAGGGCAAGCGCACAGGCTGTGACGTCAAAGGGCCGTGACGCGTTTCTTGAGCGTACGGGCTATGATATTCTGGTAGCCGCGCTCCTTCATCAAGCTATGGATAGATAGTGAAACTGGCTTATGTAGAAGGAAGGGAGGGGCGGGGGAGGAAGAGAGGAGGGGGGAGGAGGGGCCGGAGTTAACATGTTAAGGAACAAATGTGATTTCATCTAAAAACATCTAAAAACAATGGACACTAGATCAGGACTGAAATGTTATTTTACAGAAATCTCTTAAAAGGTATTATGACGGGAAGAAGGCTATTGTTTGGGATATCTATATAAATATGGTCAGCAAAAATAAAAATAATAGTGATAATAATGATAATAGAAAATAGAAAATAATAAATAAAATATAAAAAATATAAAAAATAAAAAAATAAAAATAATAAAAAATAAAAATAAAAATATGAGATAAATAATGATGATAATAAACAATCATTATTTAAAAACCTATTAAAATGAACAATCATTATTTAGAAAAGGGGAGTGAGCATTCTTAATTTGGAAAAGCAAGTATTTGTTTAAATGTTTATTTGGAGAATATTTATTGGATTAGGGCGATTATTTAGAGGTATTCTCAGAATCATAGTGCAATATAAAAATATGCTAAAGAATAAGTTTATTTATAATATCGTGGCAATCTCAATGCTCTCATTTATAACCCCAGGCGAGAGTACATCTAAGGTGTAAATCCAATAGGTCTCGCGGGCGCAGAGTTTCTTGAATCTTTCTGCGGCCCAGAGGGATCTGGGAATCTGTTCGATGACCCAAACTTTAAGGCCCACCGTGGAGCTCTGGTGGGCCATAGCGAAATGCCTTGGGACACTATGGGGGTCAGTGCCCCCTTCGATTAGTCTTCTGTGCTCGCCGAATCTTTGTCTAAGGGTCCTAATTGTTCGGCCTACATAGATTAGGCCACAAGGACAAGTTAGGCCATAGATGACAAAGTCCGATGAGCAGTTGAAGAATTCCTTAAGACTATAGGTCTTGCCCTTGGTGGTAAAGAACTTCTGTCCATGTTGGACAAACCTGCAAGTTTTACATAACGCCTTACGGCATTGGTACATGCCCACCAGGGGGATCAGGGTGGGTCCTGGTTCTGTGACTAGGGTGGATTTTAGTTTGCTTGGTGCAATCTTAGTTTTTAGATTCGGAGCCCTACGGTAGATAACTTTTGGGCGAACAGGGAGAGAGGTTTTTAGGTGGGGATCTTGACATAAGATCCCCCAGTGTTTTTCCAAAATTTTTTCCATGTGTTTATATTTATGATGAAAGGTAGTTATACCGAACCCACCTCTGCTCCTAAATCCAATAACTTATCATCCTCAGATAAAGGCACTTGACCAATTAATCCACAATGAAGATTTGATTATCAAATCAGCAGATAAAGGGGGCGGTATAGTACTCCAAAATAGGTCCGACTATTTGAAGGAGTCATACAGACTATTGTCTGACACCACAACATACGTCAAACTCACCAAGGACCCCACAGCTGATTATGCTGCAGAGGCTGATCTATTGATTTCTGCTGCCCTCCTAGAAGGTATCATCACCAAAACAGAGAGTTCTTTTTTGCATAAGAACTTCTATCAGATACCTTACTTTTACCACCTGCCCAAGATCCATAAAAGCTTACAAGACCCTCCGGGCAGGCCAATCATTGCAGCGATGGACAGCGTGACGACAGGCTTTAGCCTATATATAGACCAGTTCCTGCAACGTATAGTATCCCAATTGCAATCATACATTCGTGATGGCATCCACCTTTTGGAACTACTGTCACCGTACAAGTGGGAGCCTACTTATGTTTGGCTCTCACTCGACGTGTGTTCACTATATACCTCCATACCTCACCATTTTGGCCTTATGGCTTCAGAACAGTTTTTGTCTTCTGACCCTCTTATCAATATGCGCCAGGCAAAGTTCATCGTGGAAGCCACCAGATTTTGCCTGACGCACAATTACTTCTCGTTCAACAACGAGTATTACCAACAAATACAGGGAACAGCTATGGGGGCAAATTTTGCCCCCTCATATGCTAACTTGGCCATGGGTTTATGGGAAAACAACTTTATTCACCAAAACAATCCCTTTGCAGCCAATATAATATTCTTTGGGAGATACATTGATGACCTGATAATTATCTGGGATGGAGACACCAAGCTGATTACTATTTTTGTCCAACATTGTAATAACAACCCGTATGGGTTGTCTTTTACGTCAGCCACAGATCCCACCACAATAGCCTTCTTGGATCTTGAATTAGGACATGAAGGTACCAATATCATTACCAGAAATTACATCAAGCCTACAGCGGGGAATTCCTTTTTACACTTCGAGAGCTGCCACCTTCCAAAATGGATCACGAACATTCCAAAAGGACAGTTTTGCCGTCTTCGGCAGAATTGTAGCAAAGATTGTGATTATGCCGAACGCAGCAAAACTTTAAAAAGAAAATTCCTTGAAAAGAAGTATCCAGAAACCCTAGTTGAGGAGGCCTACAACCATTATTTGCATGGGAAGCCTCCTAAAACCAATCAACCTCCACATGACAGTTCAAGCAGGTTTATAACTACCTTTCATCATAAATATAAACACATGGAAAAAATTTTGGAAAAACACTGGGGGATCTTATGTCAAGATCCCCACCTAAAAACCTCTCTCCCTGTTCGCCCAAAAGTTATCTACCGTAGGGCTCCGAATCTAAAAACTAAGATTGCACCAAGCAAACTAAAATCCACCCTAGTCACAGAACCAGGACCCACCCTGATCCCCCTGGTGGGCATGTACCAATGCCGTAAGGCGTTATGTAAAACTTGCAGGTTTGTCCAACATGGACAGAAGTTCTTTACCACCAAGGGCAAGACCTATAGTCTTAAGGAATTCTTCAACTGCTCATCGGACTTTGTCATCTATGGCCTAACTTGTCCTTGTGGCCTAATCTATGTAGGCCAAACAATTAGGACCCTTAGACAAAGATTCGGCGAGCACAGAAGACTAATCGAAGGGGGCACTGACCCCCATAGTGTCCCAAGGCATTTCGCTATGGCCCACCAGAGCTCCACGGTGGGCCTTAAAGTTTGGGTCATCGAACAGATTCCCAGATCCCTCTCGGCCGCAGAAAGATTCAAGAAACTCTGCGCCCGTGAGACCTATTGGATTTACACCTTAGATGTACTCTCGCCTGGGGGTATAAATGAGAGCACTGAGATTGCCACGATATTATAAATAAACTTATTTTTAGCATATTTTTATATTGCACTATGATTCTGAGAATACCTCTAAATAATCGCCCCAATCCAATAAATATTCTCCAAATAAACATTTAAACAAATACTTGCTTTTCCAAATTAAGAATGCTCACTCCCCTTTTCTAAATAATGATTGTTCATTTTAATAGGTTTTTAAATAATGATTGTTTATTATCATCATTATTTATCTCATATTTTTATTTTTATTTTTTATTATTTTTATTTTTTTTTTATATTTTTTATATTTTATTTATTATTTTCTATTTTCTATTATCATTATTATCACTATTATTTTTATTTTTATTTTTGCTGACCATATTTATATAGATATCCCAAACAATAGCCTTCTTCCCGTCATAATACCTTTTAAGAGATTTCTGTAAAATAACATTTCAGTCCTGATCTAGTGTCCATTGTTTTTAGATGTTTTTAGATGAAATCACATTTGTTCCTTAACATGTTAACTCCGGCCCCTCCTCCCCCCTCCTCTCTTCCTCCCCCACCCCTCCCTTCCTTCTACATAAGCCAGTTTCACTATCTATCCATAGCTTGATGAAGGAGCGCGGCTACCAGAATATCGTAGCCCGTACGCTCAAGAAACGCGTTGCGGCCCTTTGACGTCACAGCCTGTGCGCTTGCCCTCCATCTGCGTTCCAAGCCTCACCTGGATTTCCATCATCACCGCGGCCGGCATTAGAGGTATACCAGGAGCTACACGCAGACCTGCCAGCACCACTGTGACTCACTGGATGAACTGCCCCATGATGGATCATTCCTCTGGCTTCCTATATGCTTTGTTTACACTACTAAAATGTGAGTTGTTTGCATATTGCTTTTAAAATTAAAAACGGCTCTTTTATACTACACCCAGAGGCACCTCCCTTCCTTGTGTTTTTTTCTATAGATTCTGGAGCTTGGTTTCAGTTCCCTGGAAGGCAGCCCTGCTTGTGGACTATACATTTATCCCTTTTTTACATAGACTTGTTACATGGACCTTTAATGGACTATTCATGTTGATTTTCCCTTTTACACTGCACATGTATCTTTTAAAATTGTAGTTTCTAAAATCGTTTGCTGCTTATTGTGATGTTGCTAAATATTTTCCAGTTTTTTTGCGCCTTTTCCTTGTACAGGATTCCTTAATGGCAGTGGCTTAGTTTAGCAGGATAATGCGCCCTAGCACAGCGCAAAAGTGGTTAAAGAATAGTTTGAGGAACACAACAACAAGTTTGAGGCGTTTACGTGGCCTCCAGATTTTCCAAATCTCAATCCAATTTAGCATCTGCGGGATGTGCTGGAAAAACAAGTCCAGCATGGAAGCCCAAAAAACATGGAGGCCCCACCTTGCAACTTACAGGATTTAAAGGATATACTACTAACGGTGTGATGCCAGATACCACCGCATACCTTCAGAGGTCTAGTGATGTCCATGCCGTGATGGGTCAGGGGCTGTTTTGGAGACAAAAGGGGACCTACTCAATACTGGGTGGGTGGTGATAACGTTATGGCTGCTCAGTGACTAATTTGGTCCAGAATTCACCCCTTCTTAACTAATGACATCACAAAACAATGTATTCACTCCCTGATTATCTCCTGCCTTGACTACCGCAACTTCCTTCTTGCTGGCCTCCCTTTACACAGGCAAACCCCTCCTTCTGTCTATCATGATTTCTGCAGGTAGATTTATATACCTTACTAACTGATCCATGACAGCTGCCCATCTCTGCCAATCCCTTCACTGGCTTCCTCTAACCAAGCATATAAAATTCAAAATACTAACCACAACATAAAAAGCCATCCATAACACACCCTAGCCACATCACCAATCTCATCTCGAGATATTGTCCAAATTGTCTACTCTACTCTTCCCAAGACATCTTGCTCTCTAGCTTCTTCGTCACCCCCTCCCATGTTCACCTTCAGAACTTCTCATATCCTTTGGAACTTGAATCCTTGAGCTCATTTATTCAGGGAAGCCTACCTCACCTCCACCTAAAAACTGTATTTCAGCCACCTCCATCAGATCATCCCGTTCAGCTATTACCTTTTGTAGCACCTTCCCCTCTCTTTAGATTGTAAGCTCCATGAGCAGGGTCCTCCTATTTCTTCTGTACAGGCCCGGACTGGCCATAGGGCAGACCAGGCATTTGCCCGGTGGGTCGGGGCCGCCCGCTCCTTGGCATGTTGATGATGATGACTGAGGAGTGCTTGTAGCAGCTACTACAGGAGACATGGAAAAAGAAAGAGAGGACTGGGCTGGGGGAACTAATAGCCCCAGCACCACCAGAGAGAGCCACGTTGTACCACACCACCAGCGAGAGCCACGCTGTACCCACACCACCAGAGAGAGCCACACTGTACTGCACCACCAGAGAGAGCCACGCTGTATTGCACCACCAGAGAGAGCCACGCTGTACCCACACCACCAGAGAGAGCCACGCTGTACTGCACCACCAGAGAGAGCCACGCTGTACTGCACCACCAAAGAGAGTCATGCTGTACTGCACCAGCAGAGGGAGAGAGTCAAGCTGTACCGCACCACCAGAGAGAGATAGCCATGCTGTACCACACCACCAGAGAGAGCCACGCTGTACCGGACCACCAGAGAGAGAGAGCCACGCTGTACCACACCACCAGAGAGAGAGAGCTACGCTGTACCGCACCACCAGAGAGAGAGAGTTATGCTGTACCGCACCACCAGAGGGAGAGAGCCACGCTGTACCGCACCACCAGAGAGAGCCACGCTGTACCGCACCACCAGAGAGAGCCACGCTGTACCGCACCACCAGAGAGAGCCACACTGAACCACACCACCAGAGAGAGCCACGCTGTACTGCACCACCAGAGAGAGCCACGCTGTTCCGCACCACCAGAGAGAGAGCCACTCTGTACCGCACCACCAGAGGGAGAGAGAGCCACGCGGTACCACACCACCAGAGAGAGAGCCACGCTGAACCCGCACCACCAGAGAGAGAGCCACGCTGTACCGCACCACCAGAGAGAGAGCAGGTCAGTGTCACTGGGCAGTGTGGGCACAATAGGAGACAGACAGTACTAGCATTGTATGGCCACAATAGGACTGGGACACTGTAATATAAAGGGGACTGCACTGTAAAGGGGCACTGTAATCATTGCAGTGCCCCTTTACAGTGCAGTTCCCTTTATATCACAGTGTCCCTGCACATTACAGTGCGGAGGACCGACACCAGCCACCCCCACAAATGTCTTGTGCCCCCCTTCGGTCCCTGGAAAAGTTGGCTGCTCAGTCTAAAATGCCTGGGCCTATTTTTTGTCCCAGTCCGGGCCTGCTTCTGTATATTGTAAAGCGCTGTGCAAACGGTTGCACTATATAAATCCTGAATAATTATAATAATATTGTCCAAGGAATCAGCACCCTCTTATAGCAGATAGGCAGAACAACTCTAACTTAAAGTGACACTAAACTTTGATTTAAAAAAATATGTTCTTTTAAAGTATGTGTTTCTAACTAAAAAGAATCTTCTACTGCTCTATTGTATTTTTTTTTTTTTTTTACTGCTGTGATCCAGCCACCTGTTAGAGGGTGGCTAAATTAGTTCTCTGTGTGCCACTGTAAGTAAGAGCTTAGCCACCCAAATAGGGGTGTACTCACTTTTGTTGCCAGTGGTTTAGACATTAATGGCTGTGTGTTGAGTTATTTTGAGAGGACAACAAATTTACACTGTTATACAAGCTGTACACTCTGTATACTTTATATTGTAGCAAAGTGTCATTTCTTCAGTGTTGTCACATGAAAAGATATAATAGAATATTTACAAAAATATTTTACTATATCTTTTGTGAGATACTGTATATTGCTGGAATATTTCATTGAAGATATAGTTCAATCACAGACACACAGGATGGGATATTCACTTTTATAAGACTGTCGTATGTTGATTCACTTTGTATAGGAAGCGCTGCACATTATTCGCTATTTTTGATTATTTGAAGGTTGTATGTTCAACTTTATGTGCTAGCTGCTAGATAACTAGTCAGCGCTCACTTTTTTTCCATTTTTAAAGTAATGCCGCGTACACACGGTTGGACTTTTCAGCTACAAAAGTCCGACAGCCCGTCCGTCAGACTTTCGACAGACTTTCGACGGACTTTTGGTGGACTTTCAACGGACTTTCTAACGACCGGACTTGCCTACACACGATCACACCAAAGTCTGACAGATTCGCAATGACGTACACCGGACTAAAATAAGGAAGTTAATAGCCAGTAGCCAATAGCTGCCCTAGCGTTGGTTTTTGTCCGTCGGACTAGCATACAGACGAGCGGATTTCTAGGTCCGGCGGAGTTACGATATAAAGAGTTGAAGCATGTTCCAAATCTAAAGTCCGTCAGATTTGCGACTGGAAAAGTCTGCTGAAGGTCCGGTGAAGCCCACACACGGTCGGATTGTTCGCCGGATTTGGTCCGTTGGCGTCCGTCAGACAAGTCCGGTCGAAAAGTCCGACCGTGTGTATGCGGCATAAGAGCTTAGCCACCCTCTGTTTCTCACTCTCGAGATGGACAAGGGATATACAGACCTGTGCACTGCTCAATCCACACAAACAAACAAAAAGTGGCTGACATAACAAGGAGGCAGAAAAACACAGTAAGAAATAATTTAAAGTATTACTAAACCCACAACAGTAAAATCAGTCAATATATGCAGTAAAGCATGCTGGTGGAACCTAAGTGGTTAATCCTCCGCATTGTGTAAAAAAGCTGTTTGATCCTGTCTTCTCTGACCCTCCCCTTCTTCCACTCTCCCCAATCCATCTCCTGATAGAACAGAGCCTTGGGGGCACTCTACATATGCTCAGTTTGGCGTGTATAGCTAGAGAGTTTTTTTTTTTTTTTCAGGGAGGGTGCATGTGATCAGTACAGGGCCAATCAGCACTGTCCAGAAAGAGGGTCAGAGGTCATGCAACCTCATAGGGCAGTCAGAGGAGAATGAAAACTCCTCCTACAAGCTTTAACCAGTGCTCAGCCAGACACTGACAGAAATCACAGGACTGCTATATACTGCTGATGAGAAAAGGTATTTAGCAGTTTATATTTACTAAAATAATTGCATTTCCATATTCTATGTACTGTGGGAGACCAGATATAGTGAATGCAGGGTGACAACACAAAGTAACACTGCTCTGAACTACGATATGGATAGCAGATAATTGGTAACTTCGGCACACCTAAAATCCAGGTGCTCTGAGGCTCAGGATGTCCTTCTTACATCCAAACAGGCAAACTTGAAGATAACTGAAGAAAAGCCGTCACTCTGGATATATCATCTGTGGTCTTTACTGTATCATGACAAGTATAAAAAGGACAAGCAGACGCGTTTCGGCACAAGCCTTGTTCGCAGCTCTGTGCAGGGTTCTGGGTTTAGTAACACTTTAAGGCCTTTAAGTAGTGGATGTATTTGGATTTTTTTTTTTTTAGAGAATAAGGACATTGTTTATATGTCACTTTAATGTTTATTTATGAAAAATATTTATGAATATAAAAAAATGAAAAATAAAATGTGCAAATAATAAAAAGATATATAACAATTTAAAAACATATATATTTTAAATAAAATGTCAATAAAATTAGCCTTACAAGTTATAGTTTCCCTTTTATGGGCAACTTGCAAAAGCACCTGTGAGAAGAGAAGATAAAATCTGATTGGATGGATGGACGCCATAGACATAACCCATAATACCCTCACACATTCAAAAGGCCACTTATTGCTTTTATTCTGTTTCTTGTTGCTTTGTGCATCATACAACACACATTGTCTGGTCTTTTTCCTACCCATACATCTAAGCATTTCCTCCCTATTTTTGTGGCTGCAGACATTCTCTTGCTGTACCTCCCCATTCAGCACCCCCTTTGTCATTGTTTTAGTCTGTACTACTTTCCTTCCAGTTCCATCGCTCTGCTTTGTCCTTTTGCACCTTCACCCCTTTTCTTCTGCCTCACTGTCCCCAATCTTTGTCTCTCTTCCCATGCTGTGAGCTGCAGTTTTGCGCTGAACTAGTAAACCTCTCGGAGTGTTAAATCTCTGACCCCTGCTATTCAGGTCAAGCATGAACACAGTGGGGGTGATGCTAACGAGACATGGCTGCTCAGGGTACACAAGTGACCCCGGTAAATGCCAGGTCTTCATTTGCTAAACCTTTTATTTACTAACTTTACGTAAAAACACCAGGATAATCACAGACTTCTCCGAGTGTGCAGCTAGACATGCACAGGAAATTCAATGAGTTGACATTCTTTGAGTGTAGCCTTACAGTACAAAGGCTTACTTGTTCTATGCTTAAAGTGTATGTAAACCCAATCACTAAAATCTTATATAAGCTTGAACATGTTATTGTAATTCCAGAGGTAATTTTCAGTATTTCTATGCAGTGTTGCCCCCCATAGAGTCCGCTGGTAATAGATGGTATTTCACTAATAGTACAGAGGCTGCCCACCACCACAAGCACCAGTCCATGCACTCCAGCTCAAATAGCTCAGTCTAGGCGATGTCTTTTTGAAAGGTATTGCCTGAAGAACATTAAACAGGAGAGGGGTTAGGGCATGGGATAGTTCAAAACGCTGCACAGTAAACAGGAGGACACTCTTCTCTAGGCTCAGGCTCTGAGATTCTGCTGAATATAGGGGACTGGCCAGACCCTTTGAGAGCCGTATCAGTCCAAGATACCTATGGCACTTATATCCCAAAAGAACACACTCACCAGGAATCAACTCAGGATCATTGATAACAAGTCCCCAGGACAGCTCCACACCTTCCAGCTTCCTCCGGATACGGTCCAGTGAGGGAAACAATCCTTCTCCAGACCCGATCTCTATGGTGAATTCCCACAGCCAGTCCCTCAGAGAATCACTCCAAAACCCTCAGCACTGACACCTCTGAAGCCTCAAGAACAGCTACACAGTCCACAAGATACCTCAGAGGGACAGCAGCACCCCCTATGGCTTGGAACCCTCCTGGGGAGAGAGAACAATCTGTCCAGGGCATCAGACTATTTATCACTTCCCCAGCCGCCTTCTGGACACTCCTCTTTAGGGACAGGCCATCTTCAGCCTCTTCAGGTTGGTCATTTGAATCTCCCTCCCTATGTTTTGGAGGCAGGGGGAAGCAATCATACTCCCAGCCTGTGAAACCCTGAACAGACAGAACAAACAATCACTGCTCCCTTGACTACAGAAGGCGCCAAAAACTAAATTTGCCAACATCCTATGCTAGGATGTGCTACATCTAAATCTGCTGATTTCATTAAAATGTTAGCTGGTGATACTGCCATGAAGGTCTTTGTTTAGGCTCTGTATGGGGACGCTACACTTTCCCTGTCACCTAGTTGTGCTCCTGCTTTGTCACCCTGTCAAATGGGTTTCCAGTGGAGACTACAAGTGGCTGTTTCAACACAGGATACACAAGCATTGTCCACTGTTTTTACCATCTGCCCTGAGAAACAAAATGGAATCCACACCAACTGATAACAAGCTTTTAGAGAAAGGTGCATATGGAAGGACTTTGCACTGAACGCACAAAACAAACATTTTCCTATCACACTTACCAGCCTTACTAGCCAGCAAAAAAAAAACAAGAAAAAAGAAAAAGAGACTAACAATTTGCATTAAAAAGAGGGGTTTTAGTTGCATAGCATTTGCAAATATAGGTGGAATTCACACTGCCTTGTCAAGGTACCTCTGTATAATTTGGTCTTAACTGGAGGCAGCCCATTTCTCCTTGAAAGCACGGGGAGACACCAGATGCCCAGCAAGGCACAATGGTAGCTAAAGGCGTCCAATGCAACCCTGCACAGATTCAAACAAGCTAAACAAAATTGGCAACCGCCCTAACTTCTACAACTGTCACTAGGCTATGGACATTCAAATATGTACATGTTCTTAACAAGCAGTAAGTGAGATTTTTAAACAAAATCTCACTGATCTGTTTAGCCACTGTGGAACAATTAATCCTTAAAGTTTATAAATGAAGCAGTAAAGTTTTCCAAGTCTGGTCCCTGCACTCTGCTCTCTCTCTTCTCTTCAAGAGAAGGGGTAGTTTAGCTGCTGAAAAGGTGTTTCTACTGTAAACCTTGAGCATGAATTGTTCCACGGTGCCTGCAGCTACAGAGTTCAGTGGGGAATGTTTAAATCTTATTTAGTGCTTGTTAAAAAAATAAAAAATAAAAACATTTGAATGTCCAAAGTGTGGCACCAGTTTTACTTTACGCACAGGAAGGTATGACAAACACAAGCATACACTGCTCTAAAAGATCTAGTTCAGAATTGAAACATTGCATTCCACTTTAATCACAAAACGGTTCACAAATTGATGTTAGATACCTGGGCACATTATCCCAAACAAAATCTGTTTTTGTATTTCAAAATTGAGATAGTTATTTAGTTGCTGGGGGATTTTGCTGCATTTTTCACCTGAATATAATAATTGCGTGCCCCAGACGACGTCAATTTATGACGAAACGTACGTCGGGCGGACAGGACGTGCTGACGTCATCGCGTTGGACCTTCCGAGCGAACGGGCGCTCGCAAGCCGGCCGGCTATTCATGCTCCTTTATCCAAGTTGATTGTAAGTGCAACCTTTATCCTTTATAAAGAAACCTTTTTAATGGTAATACACTATGGGAGTTCCGTTTTTGTTTTCTCGGCCAAAACGTGGTACCCACTTCCATACATCCTAGCGGGTGTCGGCTTCACTGAGTCCAGGTTGATGTTCCGAGATATCCATATAGGACCCCCACAGTAAAGGCCCTGGCTGGGTGTATAGCCACAAGCTGTTATTTGCTTGCCTTCTGGTAAGCGCATATTACTTACGGTGATCAGCAGTCAATGGTGGTGGAAGATTATATTTCATTGTAACAGCGGTTTCATCAGATATAATATTGTGTTTTTGTATTTTATTTTTATTATCACCATTATTTGACATTCACTATTTTTACTATTTTTAGTTTTTTATTTTTATTTTTTACATTTAATTTATACTGAATTTGTCCCACATTGGTTTATCACTATTATGTGCATCAATCTTTAGCGCAGCTATTGTTTTTTTTTTTTCCATTTTGTATATATGTATGTATTCCATATTTTAGTTGCTGCTATTTCTGCTTTCTAGGCCAAGCGCGGTATAAGCCTTCCTTTTACCCGAATACGCCCCTGTTCTTCCTTGGTGTATTGCCATTGCTGACAAGGGAAGCAGCAAATCCTGCCTTTTTGTTTTGCTCATTGTGATATGGTCTTGTGACACAATAGCAGCAGTACAAATAAAATGTGTGATTTTATAAACATAACTCCACATTCTTGATTTAAGCCTCGTACACACGATCGGATTGTTGGCCAACAAAACCGTGGAATTTTGTCTGAAGGAAGTTGGCACAAACTTGTCTTGCATACACACGGCCACACAATTGTTGGCCAACAATTACAAACGTAGTGACGTACTAGACGTACTACATGGGTTTTCAGCTCTTTAGCGCCACCCTTTGGGCTCCTTCTGCTAATTTCGTGTTAGTAGAAGTTTGGTAAGTGTTGATTTGCGCTTTTCTTTTCGCACTTTTCATTTAGCGCTTTTCAGTTTGCGCTTTTCATTTCATGCTTTTCAGTTCGTTTCTGAACGGCCGTTGTCAACCAGACATGTTGCGGAATCGGAGGAGATAACGTGTTATTTATTATTGGCCTTGGAGTTATTGCTTTGACATTTGACAATGATTTGATTTCGTATATTTTCTATATTTTTGGATGCATAGAATGCACTTTTTGTTTCTATTTGGTTCTAAGTTCTATTGGCAGATAGCATGTCTAATTTTATTTGCTTTCTTTTTTTAATGCACAATAAAAAAAATTGTGTAGAATAATACTTGGCTATGTGTTTTACTGCAAATGATAGTTTGGGAGTAGGCAGTTACATTTTAAAAAAATACAATGTAAAATTGACAAGGGACACCAACATAGTTGTATTTTTGATCTTAAAAACTACAGGATAATGGTGTTATGGTAACTTGCCCAAATAAAAAAAAAAAAAAAAAGCATAATAATATGTTTCTTGATATCACTAGGAAAAAAAAGCCTTCGAAAAATCATTTGAAATAACTCCATCAGTATCACCAGCAAAGCAGCTTCATTATTATCCCATTAAAGAATAAGAGAATTGTGCGCTGCATTTGGAGATTTCATAATTTGCCACGTCACGAATGTTAATTCTCCATTACGAACGCTAGTATATAAGACCGACCGCTTCTGGCTCGTTCTTGCTTCCGAGCATGCGTGTTTGTACTTTGGACTTTTGTCCAACAGACTTGAGTACACACGCTCGGAAAATCCGACAACACACATTTTTCCGCTGAAAATTTTAAAACCTGCTAGCCAACATTTGTCCTCATGTAGTGCGCCCAGTGATTGGTATTCACCGGCTGGGGAATACCCAAACTGTCCTGGATAAGAGGGAGTCAGGGACAGGACATAGATAGCCCAACCTGGGAAAGTGCCGATGACTGCAACCATATTGGGGAGAAGTTATATGTCTTGAAGATGAATGCTTTGAAGTTATATTGCTAGAAGTTGAATACTTTGAGATGTGTACCTTGAAGATGTGCAATGAAAGCCTTGAAAAGTTTATTTGACTCATCTCTTCTTACTAATAAGGGTCTATCCTAGGAACTGATACCTGGTTCTGCTGGGAAGAATGCAGGTAAGATGTTGTGCATGGTAATGTACACGTGCTGGTAAATGTATGGTAGGTGGCTCCTTTTAAGAGCAAGGACTTACACTAACATGAAGTTAAGGCAAGAGGCCTGTTAGTGGTATCTGGGAATTAAATGTATGCCCACGTTCTAATGGCCCTGCCTACATGCTCAGGACACTCAGCTAATGTACCTTTATCTATCCATTGTAGCCAGAATCAGGGAACTTTTGACTGTGCTTCTTTAGGTCTACAGCCTCACATCATATGATTCTGTGCTATATACAATAATTTAATTAATTCCAGAGGAGGGTGCTGGAAACAAGAGAACACTTGGTCTGCATGTTTCCAGGCTTAGATTCAGGGATTTAGCTCTGCAGTGGTCAGATGATGGAGATCAGAATTACATTAGAACTATGGGCAAAATCTTATTTTTTTCATGTTGGATAGAGCAAGGGGAGGTTATAATCCCTGTTGGTTTATTTTTTGCCATCTGTGCCCCATTAAGGAGATTTACCTTCACTTCCTGTCCCATAGCCAAAACGGGAAGAGGGAGGAAATCCCTGGAAATTAAGGGAATCCATTGGCGACCCCCAGGTCACCAGGACTAGTGTCCCCATTGGAAGATTTCCCTTCTATTACTTTTTCGGGGACAAAACAAAATTAGTGATTTTCTTTTACTTTCACTTTCAATGACAATGCTAAACAGAACAAATAGAGAGGGTGAATCTCCCTAATGGGGGCACACACAGCAATGAAAACCAGACAGGGGTTCTAATCCCTCTCCACTCTATCTAAAATGAAAGAAACAGTTTTGCCTTTAGTTATACTTTAACATTAGAGATAACTAGTTATGATCCCTTGTTCCATCACTGAGATTAAAACAAAGTTCTTTTGTTTGACAGGGGTGCACCTGTATGAAAAAGTTATATAAATCTAACCAGGAATGTGAACCTTATTAGCAGGGTATTGAAATCATGTGCTGGAAGCTTATTGTTTTCAGCAATAGCTTTGCTTTTACGAAGGATTAGCAGAACATATCTTACAGCATATCTTTATCATGGAACAGGAAGAGAACACAAACAAGTGTAGGATGGTACTTCCTCTGATTACCTCATATCATAGAATACATGAACTATACATTATAATACTACAGCACCACCTGCTGCATAGATAAGTATAATGCATACAGTATTGTCAGTTTATTAGCAACTATGCTCTTGTTCTTTCCAACACCCCTTCTCAACAGCATGTGCTTTGTCAAATTATATTCAGCTTCTTCTGGATATAATTATGACATTCCTTCAATAAAGGCTTGGTGAGTGCATCAGCAGTCATCTCCTCTAACGGGCAGTATTGAATGTCAATAATACCCTGCTCTTGATTGTCCCTCAGTAGATGATACTTGACATCATAGTAGGTGAGGTTGAAAAAAGACACAAGTCCATCAAGTCCAACCTATGTGTGTGATTATGTGTCAGTATCGCATTGTATATCCCTGTATGTTGTGGTCATTCAGGTGCTTATCTAATAGTTTCTTGAAGCTATCAATGCTCCCCGCTGAGACCACCGCCTGTGGAAGGGAATTCCACATCCTTGCCGCTCTTACAGTAAAGAACCCTCTACGTAGTTTATGATTAAACCTCTTTTCTTCTAATTTTAATGAGTGGCCACGAGTCTTGGTAAACTCTCTTCTGCGAAAAAGTTTTATCCCTATTGAGGGGTCACCAGTCCGGTATTTGTAAATTGAAATCATATCCCCTCTCAAGCGTCTCTTCTCCAGAGAGAATAAGTTCAGTGCTCGCAACCTTTCCTCATAACTAAGATCCTCCAGACCCTTTATTAGCTTTGTTGCCCTTCTTTGAACTCGCTCCATTTCCAGTACATCCTTCCTGAGGACTGGTGCCCAGAACTGGACCGCATACTCTAGGTGCGGCCGGACCAGAGTCTTGTAGAGCGGGAGAATTATCGTTTTATCTCTGGAGTTGATCTATGTAGTGAGATAAAACTTGACAAACAGAGAAAAATTTTGTCAAATCCTCCCCCTTGCTGTGAGCGACAGGTGATTTACATATCTCGTGCACTAGCCTAAGACATGCATTATTTTTTAATTCCCACCCCCACTCCTTTTTTCAGTAGCTCTGCAAGGATTGGCTGTTCCACACCTCAGCATGATTTGGCATGCTGAAGTCATGTGGTTGCTTTCCTGTCTTTTCACTGGATGTTAGAGATCATAGCAGAAGTTCAGTGTAAGAAATACACAGGAGAAAATGCTTATTGACAATGGCAGTGTAGAGGTGGGCGGGGAGTCTACTGAGCGTCTACTGACATCACGACTCCACCCACCGGGCTTCAGACAACAGACCCACCCACAGAATCTGTAGTTTTTGGGTTCTCATAACAGACAGAGGGGAGACATTTGACAGGTAAAGATACATGCAGGAGGCATGTATATCCTTATAGATAACCCCTTTAGCAGTAGTTTAGAAAGGATGACATTGGGTTTACTTCCACTTTAAGTAGGCAGCACTGACAAGCAGGATATCATCAACAGCTGAGTAACTGTGGAGAGAGATGGGAGCTGGCAATTAGCCGACAGCTGAGCGGCCAGCTCAGAGAAGGAAGGGCTGAGCCCAGCCCTGACAGTACCCCCTCCTCAACGACCCCTCCCCCTTGGAGGACCACCAGGCTTGAGGGGAAAACGTCTATGGAAATCACAGAGGAGGACAGGGGCATGTATGTCCGAGGATGAGACCCAAGAGCGTTCCTCCGGACCATACCCTTTCCAACGCACTAGGTACTGTATGCGCCCACGAAACCTATGGGAGTCAACAATGGACTGTACTTCATACCCCTGGTTCTCAACGTGTACAGGCTGTGGATGTGACACTGAGGTGATAAAACAGTTGCAGACCAAAGGTTTTAATAAGGAAACATGAAATACATTCGAAATACGCATATTAGAAGGAAGGTCTAATGCATAAGCCACTGGGTTAATCCTGCGAAGAATACGGAAAGGCTCAATAAACCGGGGTGCGAACTTCAGTGAGGGAATACAATGTCAGAGGTTGTGAGATGACAGCCAGACCCTGTCTCCAACCTGGTAGGAAGGCGCAGGCAGGCGTCTGCGGTCAGCATGGAGTCTGTATCTATCATTAGCATGATGCAAAGCCTCCTGGACTTATGCCCAAGTGGAATGAAGACCACGGAGATGCTCCTCTAACGCAGGAATACTCTGCAGAACAAACGAGTCAGGCAACATGAAAGGTTGGAAACCATAATTCGCCATAAACGGGGACAATCGGGAAGCAGAATTCAAGGCACTGTTGTGAGCAAACTCTTCCCACGGTAATAGGTCTGACCAGTTGTTATGATGGCCAGAAATATAGCAACGTAGGAATTGCTCCAAGGACTGATTGGCTCGTTCTGCGGCCCCATTAGACTGTGGGTGATACCAGAGGAAAAAGCAAGCTGAATTTCCAACTGTGCCCAAAAGGCTCACCAGAACCGGGACACAAACTGACTACCCCTGTCCGAGACAATCACCTTGGGTAGCCCATGTAAGCGAAAGATCTCCCGAGCAAAAATGGAAGCCAGTTCCTTAGAATTGGGCAACTTCTTATGTGGAATACAATGACACATCTTTGAGAACCGGTCAACCACCATAAGGATAACTGTGTTGCCCTGGGAGTTGGGTAACTCCACAATGAAATCCATAGACAGGTGGGTCCAGGGCCTCTCTCCGTTGGGTATGGGTTGTAGGAGGCCCACTGGAAGGTGTTGTTGGGTCTTACTCTGAGCACACACGGAACAGGGAGCTATGAAGGCAGTTACATCAGCACGTAGACTAGGCCACCAGAATTGTTGGGAAATGGCCCAAACAGAGTTGATTCTGCCCAGGGTGGCCAGCTGCCTTGGGAGAATGGTAAGTCTAGAGCACGGCAGTACGGAGACTCTCTGGGACAAAGCAGCGGTCACAAGGTTTCTCAGGAGGAGCATGGACCTGAGCAGCAAGAATTTTGTCACCCAAAGGAGAAGTGAGACTGGTGCAAACCGTAGCCAGAATACGATCAGGAGGAATCACAGGAACCGGAACCGACTCCAACTTGGAAGTGGAGGAAAATTGTTGTGACAAAACGTCAGCCCTTACATTCTTAGTACCAGGTAAGAATGAGACAATGTAATTGAAAAGAGCCCATTGCGCCGTTCTGGGAGAGAGGCGTTTAGCCTCAGACAAGAATGTGAGATTCTTATGGTCAGTAAGATTGAGAACCGGCACCTTCGAGGAGATGTCTCCATTCTTTCAGGGCTAAAATGATCGCCAACAGCTCTCTTTCACCAATCTCGTAATTGCACTTACACAGGTGACAATTTCTTGGAAAATTAGCCACAAGGATGCATTGCGCTCTCAGAGGTAGGACGTTGAGACAGAAGGGTGCCAACACCAGTCTCAGAAGCATCAACCCCAAGGATAAAAGGCAGGTGTCCCAATACTTTTGACAATATATTGTATATTAACAGGTATATAAGCCTTTAAAAAAAAGAAGAAAATCCTGCTCTGCAACAGATATCCTGCAGCCAAAGTACATCAAGCTCAATCACATATCAGTCATGCACAGGATCAGAGAAAATATGCATTCTGCAGCCAGTGAGGTAGAAACCTTTAGGAACCTTTTTTAAACTGTTTTAAACTGACTAAAACTGAGCACACTGGGGGGAGGGTCAAGCATTCCTCTGTCTGTAAATTGGAGCTATTGTGCTACGTAAAAAGGACATTTAACAGTGGTGACTGGTGCTCAAAAATTATTTTTGGGTGGGTGGGCGCAAACAAACTGAAAAATTCGGAAAAATACTGAAAAAAACACATCAATTGCAGCCTCACTGTGCCATCAATAGCAGCTACTGTGCCCATCAAATGCAGCCACTGTGCCCATCAATTGCAGCCACTGTGCCATCAAATGCAGCCACTGTGCCCATCAATTGCAGCCACTGTGAAATCAATTGCAGAAACTGTGCCCATCAAATGCCGCCACTGTGCCCATCAAATGTAGCCACTGTGCCCACTGTGCCATCAATTGCAGCCACTGTGCCCATCAAATGCAGCCACTGTGCCCATCAATTGCAGCCACTGTCCCCATCAAATGCAGCCACTGTGCCCATAAATTGCAGCCACTGTGCCCATTAAATGCCGCCACTTTGCCCATCAAATGCCACCACTGTGCCCATCAAATGCTGCCACTGTGCCCATCAAAGGCTGCCACTGTGCCATCAAATGCTGCCATTGTGCTCATCATATGCAGCCACTGTGCCCATCAAATGCTGACACTGTGCCCCACCAAATGCTGCCATTGTGCCATCAATTGCTGCCACTGTGCCCATCATATGCAGCCACTGTGCCCCCCGCCTGCTCGCCATCTGACCGGCACTTACCCTATCTTGGTGGCGGGTCAGGCAGCGGGTGATGGCGCCTATAGCTCTAATCAGGAGCTTCAAAAATACACCCCCGCCGCTGTAATTCTTCTCGGACGCCACTGTAAACTTTTGTCTTCTCGGACGCCTGAATAGGGGGTGGCAGCGGCGGCCATGGCTAGATTCATGCAATGCATGAATCTATCCATTATTCATAGAGGGGGTGGCTGGAGAGAGGGGGTGGCGCCCGTGCGCCCATAATGGATGGGCCACCCCTGACATTTAGGATACTTTCACACTGGGGTGGGGGGCGGCGGCGGTAAAGTGCCGCTAGTTTTAGCGGCGCTTTACCGTTATTTTTGCAGCACTGTTCGCGCTTTTAACCCCCACTAGCCGAACAAAGGGTTTGGCCGCTGCCAAAATGCTTTACAGGCACTTCGGCACCGCTGGCCATTGATTTCAATGGCAGGGGCGTTTTTAGGAGCTGTGAATTCACCACTCCCGCAACGCCCAAAGACGCTGCTTGCAGGACTTTTTTTCTTGTCCTGCAAGTGCACTCCGGCTTTCACACTGGGGTGGCTTGAGATGCGCTTTTCAGGTGCTTTGCAGGCGTTTTTTTTAGCGCAAAAAGGCCTGAAAAGCGCCCCAGTGTGAAAGTAGCCTTAATAATACAAGATGTAATACGGGACATTTTTTTTTCAACACAGCACACAAGGATAGCCTGAAAAACATGTAAAAAGGAGCCAAGAGCACAGCCTACTGGCTGTAAGCAGAATAAAAATATTAATACGCAAGATTTCATTGGAAAATGAACACAAAGTTGTACTTTATGACCATGTATACAAAAGAAATATACATTCACTCTGTTAGAGTCATGTGTGATCTCAGCTAACAAAGAGCGATGTTGAAGTGCGTGGTTTGAAAAAAATGTCTTTCAAGCTGAAAGGAACAGTTGTGGTGGCCCCCAACTTGGACAGGCAGATGTCAGATGTTACAATGAAATGCACACATACACTGTTGTTGAAGAAGAGATAACTGATGATCATTGCAGGCGTTAATACCTCCATACCAAGTACCATCTGTGCTATGAAAGTCATGTTTCTTTGTTATAATCCGTACCATCATATATCACTTGGCGCTCATGCCATAGGCGGATTTGGGGCTCCCAGTGCCTCTAGTCTATGAGGTTTATAGAAAAATAACCTTTTGGTCTGGATCTTATCCAACGTTTTCAACTTGTGTAATAACCTCGGAGTGATACACACACATACAAACCCTGTTATGTGTAATATAGCTCACACACAACACCTGGGGAGGGAGAGATTTTTATTTTTTATTTGGTGACATAAAACTTTTTTGGTTGGACAGGAAATGACTTTCACTTTCTGTTCATTTCTAGAGGCTGAGGAGGGATTTAAAGATCTGAAAGGAATGTATGAAATGATGCAAGAGGGAGAGGGGGGAGAGCCAGATGAGCAGGTGGGGAGGAAAGGGAAGAAGAACCGGAGAGTGAATGGGGAGATGAGGGATCATAGCACAGGAGAAGGAATGAATAGAAGCACTGAGTCCGGGAGAGAACAGATACTCAACTTGACCTTGTTTTATTACAGTTACCTCTTTGTGTGGCTTTGGCAATGGGGATTATTTACTAACAGAGTACAAATGTGAAATATCCCAGAGTAACCGATCCGGCATTCGCTCTCCTCTAAATTTCAACAGCATGATCAAAGCTAAATGTTAGTTACGTGGTAAAATTTGTATTTAACTGAATATATCTTTAACCACTTCAGCCCCGGAAGAATTGGCTGCTCAATGACCAGGCCATTTTTTGCGATACGGCACTGCGTCGCTTTGTTCAGTCTTAATTTTATTGGAAAATTATTTTACAAATAGACAAATATGCATACATTAATGGCATAATCATACCAGTCAATTTACAAATACATTAGACATGTGCGATTAGTTTCGTTCAAATAAAAAATTCGTACGAATTTCCGTAAATTCGTACATTCGGGAGGATCCGAAATACGAATTGCTATGCCTCCGAATTTAGTACAAAATTTCGGATCTAAATTCCTAACGAACATTCGTAATTGTTACAAAAAGTTAACAAACCTAAAAGTTAAAAACCCAGGAAGTCAGCACAGCACAGGGATGGTGGGAGCCCCTCATAATGATAAATTCATCACAACGAACATTCGGAATTCTTAAGAAAAGTTAAGGAACCTAATGAAAATTCGTATTTCGGACAAAATTTCGGACACGAATTATGAAATATGAATTAATTCTAAAACGAAACGTAACGAAACGAAACAAATTTATTGATGGCGCACATGTCTAAAGTACATTATACAAGCTTACATAACAAAAAAAACCACAACAACAAAACAAAAGATGGGGTAAAATGAAAATGATGGCAACACATAAAGATCATGTTTTGAAAGATTATTATGTCTTATTTAGACCCCTTTCACACTGGGGTGTTTTTCAGGCGCTTTAGCGTTAAAAAAAGCGCCTGTAAAGTGCCTGAAAGAAGCCTCATCTGCAATCCCAATGTGAAAGCCCAAGTGCTGTCACAATGAGGCGCTGCGCTGGCAGGACGTCAAAAAAAGTCCTGCAAGCAGCTTCTTTGCAGAGCTTTAGGAATGGTGAATACACCGCTCCTAAAGCGCCCCTTCCCAGTAAAATCAATGGGAAGCGCCTGAAAAGCGCCTTGGCAGTGGCCCTTTGTGGGAACTTTTAACCCTTTATTCAGCCACTAGCGAGGGTTAAAAGTGCCCCGCTAGCACTCGAAAAACGCTGGTAAAGCGCCGCTAGTTTAAGCGGCGCTTTACCAGCGTTTTTTGGGCATTGGCAGTGTGAAAGGGCTCTTAGATTCTGCTTAAATTCCCATAAATCATTCTAATTTCCTGATGACTCTCTATAAGTCCTCCAGGGGGCCCATACCTGAAGGCATTTTTTCATATCTATCCAATTTGTGTGCCAGGATGGTCTCCATCCTCTCATTGTAATCCATTTCCATTATCCATTCCTTCACTGATGGCGATTGTATTGATTGCTAATGTCGCGGGATAACCAATCTTGCCGCTGTTAACCAGTGTCTAAGTAGACCCTTTTTAATATTTTTATAGTAGCCTAGGAAAATTGATAGCAGAGTAATTTGTGGTGTATTGGGGACTAGCTCTCCTGTAACTGTAGTATGCAGCTGCATGATCCTGTCCCAAAAATTATGAATTTGGGGGCATTGCTTTAACTGACAATTGCGCGGTCCTTCTACGCTGTACCCAAACAAAATTGACGTCCTTTTTTTCCCACAAATAGAGCTTTCTTTTGGTGGTATTTGATCATCTCTGCGGTTTTTATTTTTTGCGCTATAAACAAAAAAAATGCGACAATTTTGAAAAAAACACAATATTTTGTACTTTTTTGCTGTACAGTGGAACCTCGGATTGCGAGTAACGCAGTTAACGAGCGTTTCGCAATACAAGCACTGTATTTTTAAAAATCGTGACTCGGTTTGCGAGTGTTGTCTCACAAAACGAGCACAATTCAGGCTAAAGCGGTGTGCAGTACCGCTTTTGGCCTGAGGTGGGGGGCGCCGGAGCCGAGCAGAGCCGAACGTCGCAGATCGCAGCCATTCGGAAATGCACGGAAAGGCCAGAGGACACTTCGGCTGACGTTGGCAAATCTTGGGTAGGAAGTCTTTCCGAAGTTTGCCGAGGTCCACCGAAGTGTCCTCGGACCTTTTCGGCCGTTTCCGAGGCTCTCCGCCTCTGGCCACATGCAGCATTGCATCCCATTGAAGTCAATGCGGAACAAATTATTTTCTGATCTGCTGACTCGGTCCCTTGTTACCCGGTTGTCACTGGTCACTGCTACCATCTCCTACTCTGGTGCCAAGCTGCTTCAGTATCCTCTTTCTAGGACTGCGACCCTCAGCTTCATGTACCTAAGCCAGCTATTCCGGCACTCGTGCCACTCCGTGCCCTCAAACATAAAAAAAAAATATGGTGTGACCAAATCCCCATATTTTTGATAATGTTTTTTGAAAATGTTTTGGTGTTTTAAACTAGCCTTGCTGGAGGTAAATGCCTTTTTTTGCATGTGTGCGCTGTAATATTTTTGTTCTGCTGTATGGTCTTATGGCTGCACCATCTTTAATGCATCTTTTAGGGTACGCCCCCCAAATATTTTTTTTGTATATTGTATGGATTCTGACCAAATCCTTTTGGGTGAGGAGCACCCCACTCCCTTATTAAATACCTTTCATTAGTGTCCACTTGTGTCCTGGATGGAGACTTCAAAGTTCTCCCATATAGAAGAGTGTATTGCTCTCATGGTTCAGAGAAGTAGGATCTCCCAATCTATGGATAGTGTAGGACCCACTGATCATGGGGTACATTGTCGCAGTAAGTGGGCTTAGCACCATATAGCAATATGGTGTGACCAATTCCCCATATTTTTGATAATGTTTTTTGAAAATGTTTAGGTGTTTTAAACTAGCCTTGCTGGAGGTAAATGTCTTTTTTGCATGTGTGCGCTGTAATATTTTTGTTCACCTAAAACATAAAACCCACCATGTAGGTGAAATTTGAAGCAGAACTCCAGCTAACACTTAATGGAAGGGCTAGAAACTTTCCTCAGGTTTGTAAGGGAGTCTGATCTCCCGTTAATAAAACCCACCATCATTATTTGTCATGGTGACATTAGAATGGGTTTTGAGGAGATATCTTTCAAAGGAGACACCTGGTCCAATGACAGCAGTCAAACATGGGGTCTCCCTTCACTATGGGGAGATTTCCACGCACTTTCTGTTATGCCTTTAGGACAGAAAATGAAGTTATCTCTCCAATGGGGAAACAGACGACAATAAAAACAGGTCCTATACTTTCCACATTCTATTCAAAGCTAAAAAGTACTTAAGCTAGAATTCTGCTTTTAAGAAATCTTAGCAGAGTTACATCGGTCTATTAGCTACATTTTTGCAATATACCACTATTACCTGCTTTTAAGAGTTATTAGGCTCACCACTGTGGTTTGATTTAGTTTGCTTTATACACACTTCTGCTTCTGCGTCTTAGTTTCGGGCAACGAGCCACCAAAATTTTGGTATGCCCGCAGTACTTAAGTGCTGTAGTTTTTGGCTCGATCACCTAGGCACCAAGCAGTTTGAGAGCTGAATAATAAAAAAAAAAAAAAAAAGATCTAAAAAACAAATTACATCTGAAAACGTAATTTATTACAGATGAAAAACGAATTGTAAACCTGAGCATGCCCCTATATATAAACTAACCCCCTAAGAACCCCCTTAAAAACACACGCTAAATCTAACCCATGCATTCAAGGAAATATAATTAATACATTTAATCCAGTTATTTATGCATTAAAAAGTTTAAATGCATGTTACTTGCATCCATTGTAGCTACCTAAGTTTGTCTTTATATTCTCCTACTTTAATTCATCACAAAGCAGCAGACAAACAGGAAAAGGAGGGGTCCATGATCTGAACCAATCATAATTCTTTGGTCAGTACCATCAGTCTAATGTCGCGTACACACGAGCAGACTTTCCGACGGAAAAAACTTGTATGGCTTTTCCGACGAAATTCCGCTCAAGCTTGCCTTGCATACACATGGTCACACAAAAGTTCTCTGAACTTTCGACCGTCAAGAACGCGGTGACGTTCAACACTACGACGAGCTGAGAAAAAGCAGAGGGATGACCTAATCAGTGTGCTGCTGCTTTATCATTGTTTAGACTGAGACTCGCATGGACCTGCACCAGACATTATTACTTGAAATGTAACCTACAGCGAGGTCTATGACCTGGCTGTGCTTTTGGCTGGGGTGTCTAGAATTCAGCTGTAACCTAAGGACCCCTAATAGTTTTAGCCCTCGTTCACATTGACTTCAGGTGCCACTTGAAAGACATCTGTGTGGCTTCATGCACAGATGTCTATTGAAGCCGCACCTGAAATTGGCAAAAGTAGTGCAGGAACTACTTTTGCACATCAAGTCAACGTCGCAATAATTGGAACAGTGCCATTGCTGGCAATAGGCTGCGACTTGTCATGCGATTTGACCTGTCACAAATTGCTCCAATGTGAACAAGGGCTAGATCCAACTTTAAACCTAACCGCAACTTAAACACTAAATTCAAAGCAATCCATTTCTTTGCAAATGTTTATGGAAACTGTCAGAAGCAAGTCATGATCCGTGGCCGAAAATTCTATTCATGTCCAACCCCAAAGAAATGGTTAAAGTGGTTCTAAAGGCTCATGGTTTTTTTACCTTAATGCATTGTATGCATTAAACTAAGAAACCTGGGTGCAGCTCCCTCCCCACAGCCCCCCTTATACTTACATGAGCCAGATCTCAGTCCAGCGATGTGCATGAGAGCAGCGGCTCTCCCCAGTCTCTCTTTCCTCATTGGCTCACACAGCAGTGAGAGCCATTGACTCCCACTGCTGTCAATCACAACCAGTGAGCCTAAGAGGAGAGAGCGGGGGTCGGGGCAGAGCCACGCCCTGTGTGTGAATGGACACACAGCATGGCTCGGGAGTGAGCCTGCTTGAGTGCCCCCCATTTGCTTGCAGGTAGGACCACCAGCGAGGGTCCCAAAAAGAAGAGAATCAAGACTGCAAAACCATTGCACAGGAAGTATAATATGTTTTTTTTTACCTTTAGAATAACTTTAAGCTTGTTATTGGGTGCTGCCATCTCCCCTGGACTGCCGAGGCGCAATGGGCTTAGGTCCCACTTAACGTAACACCAAGGGATAAAATCCCCCACCACCCTTGCCCTTCACTCCATTAAATAAGACACTTACAACCATTAGGTTGGAAAGGGCAAGGCCACAGCTTTATTAAATTCCAACACATAACATGTGAACATATTTAACCAGTACCAGTCACAGTCGTACTGTGAGCACTTAACCAAAAGAGGGAAGTGGGGCCAGACCCTTACCATAAGTGCTGGACACACAGCCTATTTCCAATTTTCCATCAAGGGCATAGCCCATTACAGCAACTTTAACTGCTGGCAAGGTCAAGAAAACCGCAGCAAGCTGTGACATACCAAACATAGGAAAAAAGGGGGCGGAAGGGTGGGCAGCTCTTCCAAGGACTCTTCCGAAAGACCCAGAATTCCCTGGGGCACACGATTTCCTGAGCTCAGGCCCATCCCATCCCCATGTCCCAACCAATCGTTCCCCTTGTCACACACCTAGCTATGCCCCCATCAGTCAAGGCTCTATTTCCCTACGGGGCTCAAGAGGCCTTCATTCATGTTACATACAAAAAGAGAAACCAAGCTGTCAATCACAGCCCACACATCAAAGACGCTACTGCTTTCCGTGTGACACATATAGGTCTACCACCAGGAGGTGTGATTAGTGATAGAGGGTTAGCTGTTGACTCTTTACAAACAGTCAAAATTTGCATATCAGTAACATCACTGTCTAGTCTGTATATTTGTAAGAAATAATGAGTATATTTAAAACCTGATGGATCAAATTACAAAGGGACCTCTTGGCTTTCATGCCTGGGAAATTGAAAGGTTCACTTTAACTTAACTTTTGAACTACCACAAAAAAATAAATTTATGTTGATATAATGCCAATAATACGATGTCGATAAATGCCATTCCTATAAAAAAAATCTGTGAGAAACTAGCGATTAATCAAATGTAGCCTTGCTTTTTTCCCTTTTACGTAGAGTATCTAGCCATGTTCGTGGCCGTGTGAAGGACTCTTGATTAAAGACCTTTGTGATGGGTTGAAAATGGCCATATGGTTACAGAATTAGATGTGTATAAAGGGGCTTTGGTATTGGCTTCACAGAAATCAATTGTTCAAGGAAGTGGGGTAGTGGTCAGTAGAAATGCCAGTGTCTGTACCTTGTGGTTAAGTTGTTTTAAGGGGCAGATAACCTCCATGCAATTTTATACAAAATATACAGGTGACCAGTCCAACCCTAGGAGAGGGGCTTGACAAGCATGAGATTATCTTACTCATAACAGGAGGCAGTAATGACGGATTTAAGATGGGCGTGCTAGCTTGGAGAAACCAACTTAACATCCTGTGAATGTTTAATGTCCACTACTCCTTAACACCTTATGACAATGACCCCTTGATATATGTGGTCAGGCCACCTCGCTCCTTAAGGTATTCTTATCTGGTTGGGGGTTTATGCTTCTTTTACTGGCAAACCACATTCTGCTATAAAAGCATCATTACAGACTATCACCTCATTCTCCTGATGAAGCACAATGTAAAAACGTGTAGAGTTCTGACTATGTCCATAAAAACACGCAACAAGTCTAATGCTTGATGACCAGTCTTCAGTGTTATGCTTGGTGATATAACAACATGGCTGGGTATAAGGTCTCATGCACACTGGGTGTTTTATATAGCTGCTGTTTTGGGCGTCAGACTTTTTTTTAACTGCCTCTAAACCTCCCCTGTATGTTCCCCTATGTGTCCCATGCACACATCAGCTTTTATTGGCGTTTTTTTGGCAGGAGAGATTAGTGGCAGAAAAAACCCCTCTGCCAGCGCGTTCTGGAGCAGCAGTGTTTTGGCAGAAAAAAGGCTGACACCTCCTAAACCATACTAAACTCTGCTAAAAGCCAGTGTCCAGCGTTTTGCTGAGTTTTCTTTTTTTTTTTTTAAGTGGAGGTCGCCGGCATCCTTAAAGTGGTTGTACAATCACTTTTACCTACAGGTAAGCCTATATTAAGGCTTACCTGTAGGTGCTGGAAATATCTCCTAAACCTCCACGGTTTAGGAGATATTTACAATAAAGCCATGCGCTGATGTCTACGGCGCATGCACACTTTAACAAGTGCAGTTTCTAAAGGGGTCATACCGTGACTGGCAGCTCCCGCGCGCATGACGTTACGCGACTCCGGCCAGTCACAGAGCCGGAGTTCGCGGCCCCAGAAGGAAGAGGGGTGAAGATGGACGCTCGCTGCTAGTGGGGACAGCGGTGACATTGCAGGCTTCGGTTTCAGGTAAGTGACACTTAGTGGGCTGATATGCGATGCATAGTAGCCCATTATGCTTTACCTTTGCAGGGAAATAAGGAGGAAGTAAAACCCATCAGGGTTTACTTCCTCTTTAACAACCAGTGAATAGCTGGTTGTTAAGGAGTGGGCCGGGAAGCCAGTCACCGCGTCCTTAACAGCAGATGAGTCATCAGCTGTCAGCTGAATATAATAAAAACCATTGCCAGAAATAAAAAAATAAAAAAAAAAAATGTGTGGAGGTCCCCTGCCAATTCATCCCGAGCCCTACCAAAATAAAAAAAAAATACCAGACCCTTACTCGAGCAGGAAAGGGGGGGGGGGGCGAGCACCACCCTGCTCCTGAACTATACCAGGTCACATCCCCTCAACATGGGGGGAAGCTTTGACGCAATAGGGTCTGCCCCCCCCAAAGCACCTTGTCCCCATGTTGATGGGGACAAGGGCATCTTTCCCACAAACCTGGCTGGTGGTTGTGGGGAACTTCGGGCGGGGGTCTTATCGGAATCTGAAAGCCCCTTTAGAAAAAAGGGCCCCCAGATCCCACCCCCCATGTGAATGAGTATGGGGTACATAATACATCAATGGCCGAGGGCATGCTGTTCTAATAAGTTGTAAAAAGTTCTTAAAGCAGTGCTATGGGCTGGTCATTAGGAGGTGTATCTGTGATTTAATGTGAGGATGAAAAAAATCATATTTTTATAACTAAGATTTTATCCTTGAATCTGTTACATTAATAAAATAATAATGTTTTTTATTATTTATATTGTATGTTGGTTGGATACTCTTTGAGAGGTTCCATTTTTGTTTTCTTTTTCCTTGCCATGCAATTTTAGTTTATAACACAGTCCTCTCTTACTACATGTATTATATATTTGAGTTTTTCTTCCACTCTGCTCTAGCATTCTTCAGGAAATGTCAGTAAAGCAGGACAGATGTTTGAGCACTGACTATCAGAGCGGGGTTTATGCTACTCGCAGACTGTTACCTGTCCTTTAGGTGGTATTACTGGCTTCCTGCAGGAGACACTGGATTCAATCCCAGGCATCTGGTCTTGTGATTTTGAAGTTTTCGTTTGGTCTCCCTCTTATACAAAGTATTTTGTGTATGGCAGTTCAGCATTTACATAACCGGTCTTGTGCTGCAGCTTAGCTATAGGTTTTGAGTGTTATTATTAGTAGCCTTACACTGGGCTTTAGTGTTTTGGACTTAGAAGAAACACTACAAATGGATTTGGCGTATAACTAGTAGCTAAGTATTAGCTCTGACAGTTGTACATGGGAACAATAAACGTGTTAACCCAGTCTCTGAAATCTCATATAAGCTTTAACCCATTTTCTACCACTATACGCATATATTGTGCAGGAGGTTGGTGGGCCTTAATTCACAGCACCACATATATATTTGGCAATGTGTAGTTCTAGGGGGTGCTCCATCAGCACCCCCAGAACTGTAACTGAGTTGTCACAGACAGATCATGATCACATACAGTCAGGTCCATAAATATTGGGACATCAACACAATTCTAATCTTTTTGGCCCTATACACCACCACAATGGATTTGAAATGAAACAAACAAGATGTGCTTTAACTGCAGACTTTCAGCTTTAATTTGAGGGTATTTACATCCAAATCAGGTGAACAGTGTAGGAATTACAACAGTTTGTATATGTGCTTCCCACTTTTTAAGGGACCAAAAGTAATGGGACAATTGGCTGCTCAGATGTTCCATGGCCAGTTGTGTGTTATTCCCTCATTATCCCATTTACAAGGAGCAGATAAAAGGTCCAGAGTTCATTTCAAGTCTGCTATTTCCATTTGGAATCTGTTGCTGTCAACTCTCAATATGAGATCCAAAGAGCTGTCACTATCAGTGAAGCAAGCCATCATTAGGCTGAAAAAACAAAACAAACCCATCAGAGAGATAGCAAAAACATTAGGAGTGGCCAAATCAACTGTTTGGAACATCCTTAAAAAGAAAGAACGCACCGGTGAGCTCAGCAACACCAAAAGACCCGGAAGACCATGGAAAACAACTATGCTGGATGACCGACGAATTCTTTCCCTGGTGAAGAAAACACCCTTCACAACAGTTCGCCAGATCAAGAACACTCTCCAGGAGGTAGGTGTATGTGTGTCCAAGTCAACAATCAAGAATCACTGGAAGTGAATACAGAGTGAATACAGAGGGTTCACCACAAGATCTAAACCATTGGTGAGCCTCAAAAACAGGAAGGCCAGATTAGAGTTTGCCAAACAACATCTAAAAAAGCCTTCACAGTTCTGGAACAACATCCAATGGACAGATGAGACCAAGATCAACTTGTACCAGAGTGATGGGAAGAGCAGAGTATGGAGAAGGAAAGGAACTGCTCATGATCAAAAGCATACTCCCTCATCAGTGAAGCATGGTGGTGGTAGTGTCATGGAGTGGGCATGTATGGCTGCCAACGGAACTGGTTCTCTTGTATTTATTGATGATGTGACTGCTGTAAAAAGTAGCAGGATGAATTCTGAAGTGTTTCGGGCAATATTATCTGCTCATATTCAGCAAAATGCTTCAGAACTCAATGGATGGCGCTTCACAGTGCATATGGACAATGACCCGAAGCATACTGCGAAAGCAACCAAAGAGTTTTTTAAGGGAAAGAAGTGGAATGTTATGCAATGGCTAAGTCACCTGACCTTAATCCGACTGAGCATACATTTTACTTGCTGAAGACTAAACTGAAGGGAAAATGCTCCAAGAACAAGCAGAAGCTGAAGACAGTTGCATTAGAGGCCTGGCAGAGCATCACCAGGGATGAAACCCAGCGTCTGGTGATGTCTATGCGTTCCAGACTTCAGGCTGTACTTGACTGCAAAGGATTTGCAACCAAGTATTAAAAAGTGAAAGTTTGATCGATGATTGTTAATCTGTCCCATTACTTTTGGTCCCTTAAAAAGTGGGAGACACATATACAAACTGTTGTAATTCCTACACTGTTCACCTTATTTGGATGTAAATACCCTCAAATTAAAGCTGAAAGTTTGCAGTTAAAGCACATCTTGTTTCTTTCATTTCAAATCCATTGTGGAGGTGTATAGAGCCAAAAAGTTTAGAATTGTGTCGATGTCCCAATATTTATGGACCTGACTGTATACAGCAGAGTGTCCTGTCCCGCTGAAAGTTTACAACCCCATTACTCTGGGGATTCATCACACTTCTGGTGGTTGCTGGCCGCTCAATAAAATCCATTTCCAAACACAAAAGAAGCCGCTCCCCATTAATGTGTACATTTATTAAAGTATTCCAAGCACAAGCCAATCCACCTGTCCCACAGGCCCATGGTCACAAACTGACAATTGGGAGTTGATAGGATGGGCTCCTAATGATTTCAATGCTGTGCAGCTAATCCCAGTGCATAAAGATTGGGAGCCCCTCATACCTCCCCCGGGTGTCAGATTCCATTTTAAGTCCCGGCTGTGTCTGATATAAAGGAATACATATTAAAGTAATTAGAGGGTTATTTTCAATATTTTTAAATTCAGAGCTTTGATTAAAATAGTACCTGGTGATCTTGCCATAAAGGTCCCTGTTCAGGCATTTCCTACAATGCTCTGTCCCTCTTTCCTAATCATGCTCTTGTGTTGTCCCTGTCCGACTTTGGGAGCACATGTCACATGACGTGTACTAATCAATGGTTCCTTATTAGAACCGTCTTAACTGGTCCAACACAAGTCGGTCCGACTTTAGAAAAAAATCGTACACTACTTTATTGTAATCAAAATGAAGCAGCGCTAAATGCATATGCTATTATCACTTAAATAAAATGCAATCTCCTCAAGACAGTTCAAAAATGCATAAAAATCATTAAAGTGCAAATGCAAAAATAAATTCATATATAAAACAGTAGTTCAATTAATTTAGTGACAAAACCAGTATGATGAAGATGAGCAAAGTGCAAATGCAATAAAGTGAATTCATACATAAAACAGTAGTCTAATTAATTCAGCGCAAATAAAAAAAAAACAGTATGATAAGAATAAACAAAAAATAGTCTCTCCAATATGTACAAAAAAAAGAAGTAAAGAAGAGGGGTGAGGAAAAAGTGTCCAAGTGCAAAGAAGTTAGAAGGTAAACGTCATCAAAAATAGTGGACCTCTTTAGTAATCCGTAACCAGTGTGTTCTAGCCTCTCACCTCAATAAAAGACCACAATAGGTCTAGTCACACATCCAGATACTCCTTAAAGGGGTTGTAAACCCTTGTGTTTTTTCACCTTAATGCATCCTATGCATTAGGGTGAAAAAACTTCTGGCAGGGACCGG
Organism: Aquarana catesbeiana; assembly: GCF_042186555.1. NCBI lineage: Eukaryota > Metazoa > Chordata > Amphibia > Anura > Ranidae > Aquarana > Aquarana catesbeiana. The sequence continues at coordinate 203,707,254 of NC_133335.1, read as the reverse complement.
CCCCCCAGCCCTCCGTCTTACTCACCTGAGCCCTTCGATCCCTCGGCGGAGACGCGCTCTTCCTCTCTGCCCGGGGTTCTTGGCTCTTGATTGGATAGATTGATAGCAGCGCAGCCATTGGCTCCCGCTGCTGTCAATCAAATCCAATGACACGGGGGCGGGGCCGAGTCCGGCATTCTGTGGCAATAGACGCAAATGCTGAACTTGGGAGTGCGCAAGCAAGGTAACCCCCCGGGAGGGTTTACCAATGGGGGGAGGAGCTGCGAGAGCCGCTGGGGGACCCCACAAGGCGGTGATCGGGGCCACTCTGTGCAAAACGAACTGCACAGTGGAGATAAGTAAGACATGTTTGTTATTTAAAAAACGAGGGTTTACAAACCCTTTATTGGCAATCTCCAATCACCTTTTTCTCCGTTTGGAGGTGACACAGAAGAACAGGGAGGCAGCAGTTTTTAGGGATGAAGAAAGCTTTTTTTCTATGTAATCCACGTCTTTTAAGACCTCTCTCTTGTTCTTATGTTTGTGCTATTACATTTATTATTTTTAAGAAACAGGTTCTGATAGCATAGAAAGGGAAAAATCTTTCTACTTTTCCTCAGCCTCAGGCAATGGAAGAGCAGGAGCAAATATGGCTGCTTGCTTTCCATTTGCTTGCTTTTAACAGGTTTATTCTTCCACTTTTACTGGCTTCCTTATGAGTTACCGGCAAAATGGCAATTGTAGTGCCAGCTGATTTTCCTTGTGTCGTGCCAAGGAAATGATTACTGTGCGTGGAAAGTTTATAGTGGATGGTGGGAAATTAATAAAGACTTTTTATAGTACAGGTTGTCCATTACAGTGTAGGTTATTTGACAGTACAATGCTCAGTTTCGAAGAAATGTTTTGGCCTCCAATAAGACATATCATACTGAACCTTTATTTCATCTCTATCTGCAATATTTTTACTTATGAAGGGCAGTTTTCAACTTTCAACGAGAAAGTGAAATCCCTGCACTGGTCAACCAATTCAGAGCACTGGGGTTTTGCTGGTTACTGGTCATCTTGTAGTCCTTTTGTATTTTTCTCAGCAGCTTTGAAAATACCCATTTTGCATTCTTTGAGATAACATAACCAATTTTAAATGCAAAGACATTCATGATATTTTACCTTTACAAGTCTAATGCCCCGTACACACGATCAGACTTTCCGACAATAAAGCCGTGGATTTTTGTTCGAAAGATGTTGGCTCCAACTTGTCTTGCATACACACAGTCACACAAATGTTGGCCAACAATTACGAACGTGGGAAGGTGGTGACGTACAAGACGTATGACGAGCCGAGAAAAAGGAAGTTCAATAGCCAGTACGGCTCCTTCTGCTTGATTTCGAGCATGCATGAACTTTTTTTGCATCGGACTTGTGTACACATGATCGGAAATTCCGACAACAAAGTTTTGTTGGCGGAAAATTTGAGAACCTACTATCAAACATTTGTTGGCAGAAAGTCCGACAGCAAACGTTCGATGGAACATATACACGGTTGGACTTTCAGCCAACAAGCTCACATCCAACATTTGTTTTTGAAAAATCCGATCGTGTGTACGGGGCATAAGTCAAAAAGCTGTACCTTTTGATTGTTAAAAAATAGTCCCTTAGCTCCATGCAAATGACTTAAGCTGAGATGATGTCCTCAGTCTGCTGCAGGCAGGAGGAAGCATTCCCTCAGTCTCCTCTTCCTCAGTGATTAGACTGAAACTTTGTAACATTTGTAGCAAATCACAAGGCAAAATGATGTAGGCAATAGGGGGGTCCTAAATAAATAAGTGCAGCGCTATGATTGCAAAAAAAAGGGAAACATTGTATGTAATTCAAACATATATGTGACAAAATGACACAAACTCTAACATAATAGATGTGAATGGATTTTAAGCAATGTGCTAATATAGTGACTGCACTACACACAAATGTCCAAGCTGAACGAAATGATGAAATACAGTCCAATTAGGTTTGTGATCCAATACACATGTGGGAAGTTCCTGGCATTCCTGGAAACCTTGAAGTGAAAAAATGAAAGCAAACACCACCACCGTGAAAGAGGGAGGAGGTTTACCAGATAATATTGACTTGGCGGGGCATATACCACCCAAGTCAACAGGGCTTGTTGGGTTCAAACTACCCACTGGGGGACAGCAGATCCTGGAACTCCGTCAGTCGATCAGCCTTAGATGGTCATGAGATGTTAGCTGGAGGCTCCAGGAGTCTCGGGGAGCATGAAAACTTATTGTCACAGAAAGGATCTTGTAATAGAAAAAGGACACCCCAGATGATGACTGTGCAGTCGAAACGTGTTGGATGGACCTTCCGCTAACATCGCCTCATGCTTTTACATGCTGTATCAATTTCTTCCAAATGTGAGTGTTGAATTTATATTTTTAATAAACCACCTCCTTTTTAAACTGTATCACGCTATGTCAGCCCCCTTTTTCTATTACATGATACCCTTCCTGTGACAATAAGTTTTCATGCTCCCCGAGACTCCTGGAGCCTCCAGCTAACATCTCATGACCGTGTAAGGCTGATCGACTGACAGAGTTCCAGGATCTGCTGTCCCCCATTGGGTGGTTTGAACCCAACAAGCCCTGTTGACTTGGGTGGTATATGCCCCGCCAAGTCAATATCATCTGGTAAGCCTCCTACGTCTTTCACGGTGGTGGTGTTTGCTTTCACTCCAAGGTTCCCAGGAATGCCAGGAACTTCCCACATGTGTATTGGATCACAAACCTAATTGGACTGTATTTCATCATTTCATTCAGCTTGGACATTTGTGTGTAGTGCAGTCACTATATTAGCACATTGCTTAATATCCATTCACATCTATTATGTTATAGTTTGTGTCATTTTGTCATATATATGTTTGAATCACATACAATGTTTCCCTTTTTTTTGCAATCATAGCACTGCAGTTATTTATTTTCTACCTACTTGGCTCTTTGTCTACAGCCGTGCCGGCTGCTGGATTGCGGGGTCACAGCACAGTATACACTTTTCATTATTCACAATAGGGGGCCCTATCTACATTAAACTTTTTTTTTTTTTTTTACAGGGGACTTTTTTAAATTTGTCCAGGAACTGCACATATAGTCAGACAGGTGGGGCCTACAGGCGCAGAGAACTTGTCTGAGACGTCCTCCATGTTTTTCCACTAACTTGTTGGCCACCAAGCACTGGGTCACATGAGAGGCCTACCCCACGTGGGTTCTTCTGGGCTATGTTAAGCACTTTGTACTGGGTCACTTTACTACACATGGGGTACCTTTTTGTTTTGTGTCATCTTCATCAATGCCCTGGGACAAAGTGAGGCCACTGTGAGGGAATACTCAACCTTAAGGCTGGCCTCCACTCTTAGAGATGAACCTATACAACGTACACTTGCACTACAACTGTCCTCCAGTTAACTCTCAGTTCCCTGTGACAACATTCACCTTATCTGTGTAGCCGACAGTGGACTTCATTGCATTGCAGACCTACCTTCGCAATTTATACTGCTGCTGTGTCCCTCTAGTGTTGGGCGCGAATAACTTACATCATCCCCCTGTGCCAAGTGAAGAGCATTGTAGGAATTGTAGTATCTTGAACAGACATTCTGGGCTATAGAACTATTATTGGACCACATTTCCCATCTGGCCACCTACTACCAAGGAAGGAATTCTGGGAAAGACTATAAAAGCCTGGCCACATACAGAGGCCCAACATTGAAGTAGCAAATTCAGGCGTTCTAGGAGCATAAATTACACATCTAATCTCTCAACTACCTATAACATTTTTGAAGGCCCTGGAGCACCAGGACAATGGAAACGCTCACAAAGTGACCCCATTTTGGAAAGCAAACACCCCAACGTATAATCTATGAGGCATAATTAGTCTTTTGAACGGTTCATTTTTTTTCCAGAAGTTTTTGGAAAATGTGAAAAAAAAATGAAAACACATTTTTTTTTACACAAAGTTGTCAATTTCTAAGATATTTCCAACACATAGCATGTACATAGCAAAAATGACGCCCCAAAATATATTCTGCTACTCCTCCTGAGTATGGCGATACCACATGTGTGAGACTTTTACACAGCCTGGCCACATACAGAGGCCCAACATTGAAGTAGCACATTCAGGCGTTCTAGGAGCATAAATTACACTAATTTCCTTACAGTCTATCACATTTTTGAAGGCCCTTCATATTTCTAACACAGAGCATGAACATACCAAGAATTACACCCTAAAATACACTCTGCTGTGCAAAGGGTAAACAAAATATTACCTGTGGTTTTAGTAGTGCAGTTGTCCACACGGTAGAGCCCTGATCCAGGCAGCAGGCAGGGACATGGTCAGCGACAGTGAATGGAATTGTCCAGGCAGCAGGCAAGAATATTGTCCATAGTCAATACAGGCAGGGATACTGTCCTTATACAGTCCAGGGTCAGTGCAAGTAGAGACATTGCCAGCAATGCACAATATTGGTCCTGGTAGTAAGGAGGAACATGGTCCAAATAGCAGGCCAGGAAAGAATGGGGACAGGGGTAGAGGCTTCTCCCACCCAAATCTCTTTGAAGCCTCCGAGTCTCCAGACCCTAAATCTGGGAATGAGAAAACTAAAAAAATAGTTTTCTTCATCCAGAAAAACATTGCTGGAGCCCCTCACATATGTGAGAACCCTGTGTTCCCACTAGCATAGCAGGGTAAATGATCAGTCCAAGAGGCAGGCAAAAAACGTGGTCAAACAGTCCAGAGTCAGTTCCAGAGCAGGCAGAGGTAGGTACAATTTAGCGTTAGGCATAAGCTTGGTCGTATAACAGGCCAGGGTCAGTTCCGGAGAAGACAGAGGATTGTTTATCCTTAGGCAGAAGCTTGGTCGTATAACACACCAGGGTCAGTTCCGGAGAAGGCAGAGGTAGGCACAGTTTAGCGTTAGGCAGAAGCTTGGTCGTATAACAGGCCAGGGTCGGTTCCGGAGAAGGCAGAGGTATGTATAGTTTCTTCTGGACACTTCCACGTAGGTGTCATTATGAATTGTCATCAGTATGTGGACGTTTCGTCTGTCCCTCCACTTGACAGCCAATAGCTCCTGGTTCCACAAAGACGCCGTCTCCCCTCGTCGTAGCCTTTCATTGACCAGTTTTTGCGGGAAACCCTTTCTATTGGTTCTTACGGTACCACATGCTGGGGTGTCCCTCCGGTGAAGATTGCAGAAGAGGGGCAAACTTGTATAAAAATTATCCACATAAAGGTGGTACCTTTTTCCAAGGAGTGGATAAACAAGCTCCCAGACAACTTTGCTGCTGGCTCCAATATATTCTGGACATTCAGGGGGATGCAGTTGGGTGTCCTTCCCTTTGTACACCCCGAAGGCGTAAATGTACCCCGTGGCTCGGTCGCAAAGTTTGTACATTTTTACCCCATATAGGGGCCCCTTTGCTGGGGATAAATTGTTTGATGCCCAGCCTGCCGGAGAATTTTACAAGGGACTCATCCACGGAAATATTCTGTTCGGGGGTATATAACTGGGGAAATTTTTCAGAGAAATAATTTAGGTGTGGCCAAATTTTGAATAATTTGTCAAATGCTGGGTCATTTCGGGGAGGGCACTGGGTGTTGTCATTGTAGTGGAGGAAGCGCAAAATCATAACGTATCTTGATCTTGGCATAATCGATGAGAAGAATGGCATGTGATGGATGGGGTTAGTTGACCAATATGAGTACATTTCGTTTTTTTTTTTTTATGAGTCCCATTGTAAAAGTTAGGCCTAAGAAAATTTTGAATTCCTCTAAGGTAAGCTCTCTCCACTCAAACGGATGGGCATAACTAGAGCCAGGGTTGCTTATTATGTACTGCTGTGCATAGAGGTTGCACTGGGCCACAATGGACTATAGTAAGTCTTTGGTGAAAATCAAATAAAAAAAGATCAAGCATGACAAAATCATCGGTGTTCACCTGGACACCTGGCTGGGCAGTAAAAGGGGGGATATTTGCTGCTCCGGAATGAGGGGGAAGCCACAGGGGGTTTTGAAGGGCATAGGGAAGGGTGGCATGGCCTCTGTCCTTTTGGGGCTGAGAGGACACCCTACTGGTACCTGGCCTTTGTTGCAGTGGCACTGCACTTGAGGTGGACGGCACTGTGCTTGAGGTGGACGGCTCTGCGCTTGAGGTGGACAGCACTGCGCTTGAGGTGGACGGCACTGCGCTTGAGGTGGACGGCACTACGCTTGAGGTGAATGGCACTGCGCTTGAGGTGGACGGCACTGCGCTCGAGGTGGTAGTAGGCTGCTGCTCCACGCCAGAACGCCTTCTTTTCATGGGCACACGTTCCTCTTCTGATTCTGTATCAGACCCGCTGCTTGTCACGGGTTCATAGGCTGAATCGGACTGAGACTCAGAGAGTTCCCCGCTGCTCTCATCGGTCATGCTGAGACGCTGGTAGGCCTCCTCGGCCGTAAATAATTTTTTTGCCATACTGGTGGCTGGTGAGGTTGATGTGGTGCAGATGAGCACTGATGGGCACAGGTGGCACTGATGGGCACAGGTGGCACTGGTGTGGCACTGGTGTGCACTGTAGTGGCACTGGTGTGGCTCCGGTTGCACTGGTGTGGCTCTGGTGGCACAGAGGCTGCACTGGTGGGCTCAGGCAGTGCTGGTGGGCTCAGGCAGAACTGGTGGGCACTGGTGGGCACAGGCGGCACTGATGTGGCACTGCAGTGGTGCAGATGAGCACAAGTGGCACTGATGGGCACAGGTGGCACTGATGGGCACAGGTGGCACTGATGGGGCACTGGTGTGGCACTGATGGGCACTGGTGTGGCACTGATGTGCACTGTAGTGGCACAGAGGTGGCACTGGTGGGCTCAGGCGGCACTGGTGGGCTCAGGCAGCACTGGTGGGCACAGGCGGCACTGGTGGGCACAGGCGGCACTGATGTGGCACTGCAGTGGCGCAGATGAGCACAAGTGGCACTGATGAGCACAGGTGGCACTGGTGGGCACAGGTGGCACTGGTGTGCACTGTAGTATCACTGGTGTGGCTCTGGTGGCACAGATGTGGCTCAGGTGGCACAGTTGTGGCACAGATGACACTGTTGTGGCACAGATGACACTGCTGGGCATTGGTTGAAAAACTCACAGATTGGCACCGTAAACCTCTCCTCTCCTCTCATGCTGCATCGGTGTGAGGAGAGCGTTGACCCTGCTTTCCCTGCTTTGTTGACATTTGTGATCGCTCCGTCATTGGACGGGCGATCACATGGTAAAGGGCCGCTGTCATTGGCCCTTTACTGCGATCCGTGTTGCGGACCCGGCGAACACGGATGTTCCCCGGGGGGGCGGGAACGGTTTTCTGGGATCACGTCATAGTACGTGCTCCCAGAGTTGTCCAACCACCCTGCTGCCGTCATTCGGCTATGGGCCGGTTGGTAACTGGTTAAACACCGCCAAAAGAAATCTCTAGTTCTGTGATCAATATTATACAAATTTTGTTTGAGTACAGTGTTGCATGACTGTGCAATTGTCATTCAAAGTGCGACAGCATTGAAAGCTGAAAAATGGCCTGGACAGGAAGGAGGTAAAAGTGCCCTGTATTGAATTTTTTAATTACAGCGACTCCTATGGGGGTAGTTCTACAGCTGATTGCTTGGAGTTCAGCTTTTTTAGTTCAGTCGTTTTTATTAGATGTAGCGCTGCCCTCTTGAGGGTCGCAAGATAAATCAATACCCCCTGGTTGCCCAGACCTTGTGAGTTCTCTGCCACCTTTGACACCCTGGGTTCATAAATTTTTTTCCCCTTTCCCTTCAAATGACAGCAAGAAGAAGGAAATACACCAGAATTGTTTAAATCAGCAAGATTTACTTAATGAAACAGAAGTAAACAAAATCAGAGAGTCAACATAAGTTTACACTTGAAAATGTTGTTTCCTACAGGAATGCTATTAATAACTAAATAACATTCACCTATTAGATTCAGACATTCATTAGTAAACACTATAATCTCTGTACTCAACGGTGTGCATATAATGCCTATGTGAACAGGCTACAGGAGAGCAGAGGAATGGCTCTTATGAGTATCAGACCCTTCTCTACTGCTCCTTCACATCTAAATGCAGAACAGTAAATAACAAGTACAATTTTTAGCAAAGAGAACTGTATTGCAATTCCACCTGCTCTTTCAGAGAGTCATTGATGAATTATAGTTCAATGAGCTTCAGTATAACAAATCACTAAAGTGGGAAGGGAGGTAAAAGTAGACCTGTGTTGCTGTGTGGCAATCCGATTAATCTTCAGCTAGCTCTTTGATATTTAGTTGCATGCAAGGAGACTTTGGATGGTAAAGCAAAGTAACATGAACTCAATCAGTTGTGAATAAACAGAAAATAATCTTCCTGTGTAAATTAAACTGCAACTGGCTTCACAGTGATAACTGACTTAAAGATGTTACTTTCTGTGGAACTACAAGCAACATCAGAACAATGGAGAGCAAAGATGTCTGTATATAGTGTCTATGGTGTTTTATGTTTAGATCCTTGAAACTGAAGATAACGGTGTAGAAGACCATGGTGTCCATATACAGTGTCTATCAGACTGGGCTATTGCTCGCTCACCATACTGGAGCAGGAGACGATGATGATGATGGTTATGATGATGATGATCTTTCAGGAACTTGGCTCAAGGGATGACATCTAACCTCCACCGAACCACACCACAGCTCCCCCGAATCTGAAACCTCTGCAGGATGGATGGAATAAAAGCGGTCTCCAGGCTGCCGCCGGACAGCTAGAGGGAGCTGTCCGCAGGTGTCCCTCCAGATATCCGCTGGATAGTTCTGCTAGAGCAGGCTGCGACACAACTGCAGCTCACACTCTTACATATTCCCTGCATGCAGATCCATGCTGCTCCCAAGAGAGCGTGCTAGACCTCAACCCATCCCTCATATAGTCTCTCCCAGCGGCCTGTTCTTCCCCATTAGCCAGCTGGTAATTGTAGTTCCACATCAATCAGCCAGAGGGTAAATCCCATCTGTACGAACTACATGTCCCAAAATGCTTTGCTCTGTCTTGTCTCTGATTAAGAAGGTAACAGGTCGGCATCACATTCAACACTAGAAGGTAACACCTCCCCCCGGGAACTATACCACACAGTGTCTCCTGATTGCAGGAATAGGTAAATATCCAGCTCCCGGCTACGTGGAGAATTTGCATTCAAAACAGCATGACATACCCCAATGCAGTGGCAATTGATGGTACCAATACATTGCACAGTAGAAAACAGAGCAGCATGTCAAAAGGATATCCAACATCAGGAAAACCTCCAACTTTGACTTCTGATCCATAAAATTTAGGGTTGTCTCGATACTAGTATCGGTATCGGGACTGATACCGAGCATTTGCGCGAGTACTTGTACTCCCACAAATGCTCCCATGCCTAATCCGATACCTGGGAGAGGTGGCGTTGCTGCGCGCAACCGGAAGTCAGCGGGCAGAGCGGAGAGCGAGTCCTCAAGCAGTGGAACTAGGTAAACTGGCAGGGGTGCAGGGAGTAGCCGCATCATCCATTGGGACCGGTGACCAGAGCTGTCACATTCAGTAACGGAAATTATGTTCCGTGTCGCTGTCAGCGGTTGAACATCCCAACGCCCATCTTGATCACCCTGCACTCGGCCACAGTAAACCAGCAGCGGACATCTTGTTACACCCACCCCATATAGTTCAGCCTGGGTGTAACAAAATGTCTGCTGCTGCTTTTATGCGGCTGAGTGCAAGGAGTACCAAGAATGGCATCACAGACAGCATGTCATTTATTGCTGGCTGCATTTCAGTGCCTGCCCATCAGTGCCCATAAATGCCACCTATCAGTGCCCATAAGTGCCACCTATCAGTGCCAGCCATCAGTCAGTGCCATCTATCAGTGCCCATCAGTCAGTGCCATGTATCAGAGCCATCAGTCAGTGCCCATCAGTGCCACCTAATCCTATCAGTGCTCATCAGTGCTGCTTAATCAGTGCCACCTATCAGTGCTCATCAGTGCTGCATATCAGTGCCCAACAAAGCTGCATATTAGGGCCTACTCATCAGTGCCGCCACACCATCAGTGCCCTTCAGTGCCCCCTCAGTGCAGCCTATCAGTGCCCTTCAGTGCCCCCTCAGTGCAGCCTATCAGTGCCCCATCAATGTAGCCTCAGTTCTTCATAATTATAAAGAAGATATCATTAGTCTGTATTGTGCGTTGAAAACTGTCACAATAAAAAAAAGTATGGGTAATCAGTATCGGCGAGTACTTGAAAAAAGTATCGGTACTTGGCCTTGGTATCGGGACAACCCTAATGAAATTATTCATTGGAGCATGTAAGAGGAAATAAGGGAAACCAATGGGAAAAGTAGCAGGAAGAGTGAGGGGAAAGGAAGAATAGGAATAGGGGAATCGCCTGGAGTTCAGCTTAGTATTAGTCTTACATTTGTTTTAGACCAACTTTAAATTTGTAATAAGATACAGTAGCATTTTTCTGTACAGATAATTCATACTGTGACAGCAGTGACACATGCTGTAATTTGTATTTGATGATTAAAAGCATGCAGGTAAGTATTTTAAGAAAATAACTTAACTAATGTCTAATGCAGACAGTGCAAGTGTAAATATATGGACTGTTACAAAAATGTAACAACACAGTCACATCTGCTGACCAGATGGGCCAGAGATATCACATATAATGGTAAGATATATGGCACTAAATAATGACAGTAAAATATGCCGGCGGCTAAAGCTAATGAAACACAGATCAATAGCTTTGATTGGAATGTGAAGGTATTCCGTCATTGAAAAAAAGATTTTTAGTCATCTCCAGCTACAAGATATAAAAATGTCAAGATGCCTAAACAGTCCATGAATAAAAAATGATTTTGCTTTATAGAAATGTATTAAAGTTGAAGGGAACTACCTGGAGAATACGGGAATGTGAGGACTTAACTGATTGGTGGCCCAGGGTGAGGCAGGGTTGTAGTTGTGTCATAGAAAAGCTGTGTAGGCTGCCTGGAAGTCCTCCTACTTGCCAGCCCAAATTTAAGGTTCATTGGATAGGAGAAAAATCAATATGGCAACTTAGCTGGTTGGTGGTATTCAGAAGAAGTGCATTTTTAAGCAGATAGGATTTATATAGGCCCATCTAAATTATGGAGGACCGCATGGGGAATTCTATTAGTGGGTATTCTTTTGGCTTAGCCTTACTTTAACCATGTGTTGTAGCAGAGGACAAATGGATAAATTACATTTCTTTATAAATACCCAAAAAGAACCCTAATGGTTAAAAAATTGCAACAGCTTTGGCTGTTTAGTGTTAGAGAGTTCAATGCAAATGTTAGTCACCTGGGTTCACATATGGATACCAAGTATGGTATTTATACATAATTATGTATTGCTACTATAAGGATGATCTAACTAATTACTCACTTGCAATTTTTATAGATATTTGTGGGTAGCGGATTATGGTGGGGCCAAAAAGATAGTTGATCAACTTCCTACTCTTGATAAATTTCTTAGGGTCTGGAGCCTTGGAGCAGTGGCGGCTGGTGTTTTTTCTTTTTTGGGGGAGGCGGCAAACAATCCAGCCCCCAGTCGGTCGGGGTTACAGGCCACAAGCACCGCCCCCCCCCAGCCAGTCGGGTCACGGGGGTCAGTCAGTCAGTAGGTCAGGCCCCCGCACTTACCCCATTTCACGGGCAGCGCTCCGGGCGGCAGCGGGCAGTGGCTTCTCTCTGGGCTGCAAGCTGCTGCTTCCTCACTTCCCCTGCATTTAGTCCCTTCTTCTCCTGGCGGCCAATCTGATCAGACCTCCTTTCGGCCATTCAGGTGACGGGTCTCTGGACCCACTTCCTGATTGGCCCAGGAGAGGAATCAGTGTGACAATAGCGAATATTCATTCGCTATTGTCATTCAACTGGGTGGGCTTCGGGCACAGTGCTCTGCACCCTGAGCCCACCCTTTTTTGAAGCCTATTAAAGCATCCGGCTCTAATCACGGGCTTCAAAAAATAAAAAATAACCCCATTGGAATCTATGCGTCCAGCGCCCTGCATGTAGATCAGGGGGCCGGATGCAAGGATGGGGGGTGGGGGGGAGTGTCGACCGTGCGCCCCCTATGGACGGGCCGCCACTGCCTTGCAGCCTTATGTAGATTGATTGGTTGCCTAATTGATTGACTAATTAATGTGTTTATCTCTAAATATACACAGAATTACAGTCATATTAGCTAGACAAGCCTGCAAATTCTGTTTTGTTTTGTTTTCGGATGCATTTGTTAATTGAAGAATTTGTTTTGGATGCATTCAGCGAGTGTATCTCCTCTGGATGGGACATTCACTGAAGGACAGGTGAACATGGGAGTCTCCATGTTTTCCTGTCACGGGACCGGTTGTGGTGAGGGGGAGGCTCCCGCCCCCAAAGCACCCCCTATTTTGAGAGCACGTGGCCTGGTATGGTTCAAGGGGGGGGGGGGAGTGCTCACTCATTCCCCCCTTTCCTGGCCTACAGGGTTACATGCTGCTTTAAGGGTCTGGCATGGATTTTGGGGGGGGACCTTAAGCCAATTTAAAAAAAATAATAATTAACTGCCACTTGTTTTATTTAGTCTGCTGACAGCGGGGAATCCTGCTGACAGCATATGACTCATGGTTGTTAATGACGTGGCAGCCACCCACTCATTAACAACCAGCTTCTCAATCTGAATGATCCAAATTAATCTGAAAATGTCATTATAACTTTTTTTGGATTTTTTTAGATTTGTTACTATTTCCATTTCCACCGAAAAATGAATCTGAACAAACCTAATCACAGTTTCTACTGGGTAAAACTAAAATAATAATATAACAGAAGCACCTAACAGTTTACAATTTGCAGTTCTTATTCAAATATTACCGGTAATGAACAACCACAAAGGGTTTGAAAAGATCAAAAAGCCTTTTTAAAGTAATGCTTTATAGTGCTTCTTAAAGTGTTACTAAACCCAGGAACCAGCATTTACTATATCTGGTCTCCTACAGTACAGAGGACATGGAAATGCAATTATTTTAGTAAATATAAACTGCTAAATACCTTTTCTCATCAACAGTTTATAGCAGTCTTATAGGGCGTACACACGGTCGGACTTTGTTCGGACATTCCGACAACAAAATCCTAGGATTTTTTCAGACGGATGTTGGCTCAAACTTGTTTTGCCTACACACGGTCGCACAAAGTTGTCGGAATTTCCGATCGCCAACCACGCGGTCATGTACACCACGTACGACGAGACTAGAAAAGGCCGGTTCAGAACCAAGCGCGGCACCCTTTGGGCTCCTTTTGCTAATCTCGTGTTAGTAAAAGTTTGGTGAGAGACGATTCGCGCTTTTTCAGACTCGTGGCTTTCAGATCGTTTTCTGCCGTTCAGTTTGTGCTTGTGGGTTTGTATCTGCTCTTCAGTGCGTGCAGTCAGTTCGTATCAGAGTTTTCTATGTGATCTTGCCTGCTCGTTGCTGTTTTCCAGGTCGCTCTTCACAGGCCTTGCTGTTCTTCAGTGTGTTCTGTTACTTCGTTCTGAGCAGCCGACCGTTTTCTAGCCATGTTTCGTATGCGTACTCCTCGTAGAGTTCGTGCTGTGCGGGGGCTTGGTGTTGGGGTCCTGACCTTGACACAAGTCCAGTCCATGAACAGGGTGGGGAGGAGTTCATGGACCAAGAATTGGTTGCTTCAGCGTGACCAGTTCTCTCATATGCCTTTGCTCCATGAGATCCGTGAGAATAATCCTGATGATTTCAGGAACTTTCTCAGGATGACGGACCCCGTATTTCACCGTTTGTTGGCTTCGCTGACCCCCTATATCAGCAGGCAGGATACCTGCATGAGGCAAGCCATCACTCCGGAGCAGAGGTTGGTCGCTACCCTGCGGTATTTGGCCACAGGGAGAAGTCTGCAGGACCTCAAGTTCTCGACAGGCATCTCCCCCCAGGCTCTGGGGATCATTATCCCAGAGACCTGTTCTGCCATCATCCAGGTCCTGCAGAAGGAGTATATGAAGGTAAGATTTTTATCCTTTTATATCACATTTTATTGTCTTTAATGTTTGATAATATATTGTATTTCTTTCCTCATTCCCTAATTACCATGCTTGTAATATGCTGTGAATGTCCCCTTTGTTCTCATGCATGCTGGATTTTTATGTAATTATTATTTAAGGTCCTTCATACATATTTGCCCTTCAATAACCTCCCCAGCATGGTGTCTCCTGCCCCTATATTCACCTCATGTAGTCACTTAACAATGTATTTTATCAGCTCTATAGTAGTGCTTTACCCCAAACACCCCCTAAAATGTTTGGAAATGTTATTTTTGATTTAAATTCAGGCAGAGTGCCAGAGGCTTTTTTTTGTGGTGTCCCAAAATAATTTTTAGTAACCCTCCCTCCCCCAACTGCTAAGTCAGCTGATCCCAATTCTCTATCCTCAATCATCTATCTGCTGACTTTGCCAAACCCATACACACTATACCCACCTCTTTACTGGTCAGATTTATGGATGAATTTCCCAAAACATGTAGTGCAATGGCCTGCCTGTATACTTTCCAATGGTACTGTTTCAAGTTTTTGTATCCTATTATTATCTTGATAGGTAATAGCAGAATGTCCAAATGTCCTCAAATGTGTACAGTGTGTATTTATATCTTTGTATTCAGACACTTCTTACCTGTCCAGTGGGCTGCCAACAGTGTAACTAAGGAGGGGCTGTTCAAAGTAATACCCATTATTTAGGCATTCATCTCTCAATGAAGTGAAGAGGGTTACCTGTCCAAGATTTACACATACCCCCTATAATGTTAGAAATGGCCCATGAGAGGGGGGGGGGGATATGATAGGTGTACCTTATACTTTGGCCTTGTTAAATTCCCCTTAATAAATGCTATCTGGAGGTTGCCCCATAATGTTTGTGTCTAATCTGCTTGCCATGTTTCAGAGTAAAAATAGTAATGTTTATTGTTTTTTCCTCAACAGTTTCCTTCCACGCCACAGGAATGGCAGACTGTGGCCTCCCACTTTGCCCAGCGGTGGGACTTTCCTAACTGCGGAGGGGCAATTGATGGGAAACACGTCCACATCGTCCCACCACCCAACTCGGGGTCGTACTATTATAATTACAAGGGGTTTAATAGTATAGTGATGTTGGCGGTGGTGTCGGCTAATTACGACTTCTTGTATGTGAACGTGGGGAAGAATGGCCGGATGTCCGATGGTGGAGTCATCGCCCAGACGGAGTTCTACAGGCGTCTCCAGAATGGCAGCTTGGACTTGCCAGCTCCAGAGGACAATGTGGAAGGACTCCCATTTGTGTTCGTTGTTGATGAAGCATTTGCGCTGGGGGACCACCTGATGCGGCCATTCCCAATGAGGACCCTCACCCCGGAACAGAGGGTTTTTAATTACTGGCTGGCCAGAGCCCGAAGAGTGGTGACACCTATCCATATGGCGGAGTATAAACTGAACCATATAATACTTGCGTGCTGTGTTCTCCATAACTTTTTACGGAAACATTCGGCCAACTATGCTGGCTCAGTTGGGCCTAAGGCTGGAATCCTACATCAAACCACACTGACGGCGCTTGAAAGTGGCCGTCCTGGCTTGCCCTCCCTGAGTGTCCGTGATGTCCGGTTACGCTACCTGGAGTTCTTTGCGGGTAGGGGGGCTATCAATATGCCAGACAATATGTGAAGCCTTTTTCAAATAAAAAAAAAAAAAAAATCTTTGTGGACATTTACTGCTTGTGTTTGTTTGAGCTGACCCTGACAGAAATGTGTGGAGTCCAGAAAATGTCGTGATTGTGTAACCTTATACAAAGCACTGCTGGCTGTTATTTACTAAATGCAAAAACACATTTCACTACAAGTGCACTTGCAACTGCACTGAAACTGCACTTGTAGTGCAAAGTGGATTTGCCCTTAGGAAATAACCACCATTTTCTCATAAAACAACAATTACATCACCCCAAAAGTGTTGTAGCGTTGAGACAATAATCCACACATTCTTGATTAACAATCTTTTTAATACCTGCACAATCACATGTGCATTTACCAAAGGTTTTGCTGACAAACCAACATGTTTGTTGTATAACAATTTTTGTGGTGGCATTATCCCAAATCAAAATGTCCATTTTATATAAAACAGGCCTGTGTAAAACCAACAAGAAAGACACAAATCTTGATCTTACAAAGTTCACATTTGGTAGAACTTGAAGGCAATATCAGACATGAGTATTTAGGAACTGTGTTTGATATTGCATTCAGATGGGGGGAAGTCACCCCAGGAAAAGCCAAATTTGGAAGATGCACACAAATTGCCCAATGTCAACATGTGCTACCTGCCATCACGGGGGATCAAGGGATGTGTTTTGGGGGAGCAAGCCCTTCCTCAACGCTACTTTATTATTGAGGAAGGGGTTGCACCCCCAAAAAGCGTCCATTGATCTCCCGTGATGGCAGATAGCACATGTTGACACACTGTGTGCATCCTCCAAATTTGGCTTTGGGAAAAATCACAAAAACATTTAGCACATTGTAGCACACAAAAGAAGAAAGTGATTTTGAGGGGTTTTAAACTCGCCCCAAAACATCAATGATGTTTTTATATTTTGGAATAACATCATTGATGTTTTGCTTGATGATTTCCAATTGTAAATTACACCCCATGATCTCCCCGATCAGGATCTGGGCACTTTCGGATGTGAAAGGATCTTCATCCACAAAATCACGATCACCTAAAAAGAGAGGAACCCCAAAATAAATTTGGTTTAAAAAAATGCCGCCATCCATCTCTTATCTGAGCCTGTGGTTGCAGACACTCACCTGTTGTGGTGACTAGTTCCACCACGTCTTCTTCCTCCTGCTCAGATTGTGTTGGGTGGATTTCCCCTTCTTCCAGAGGGGGGGGGGGCTCTGGTCTCCTCAGATGAGGGGTGTCCTCCGAGTCTTTTCTCCCCTATGTCAAACAAAAATGGTATAATTAGCACACAGATATTTAATGTCAGAACTATAAAGATGAAACATTGCTTGGAAGTGGTGTACAATTATCTATTTTAGCAGAGTTCCAAGATGTAATTTTTTTAATGCCCTTTGTCAACCTGCAATACTTTACCTGTTTAGTACAAGCTTCACCGATGGAGACCCCCCTATAGTATACACTGGAGCACCTGTGTGGCCCCCCCTAATAAAAATGGTGTTCTTGTGTCCCACACTAGTGCTCCAGTGTCCAGATGTGAAAACAGCTGCTCAGTGTCCTCTCCTTACACAGAATCTAGTTTGCATTTCATTCTAGTAACAAAGCCATCTACACAACCCAATTCTTTTAAGACAAGTATAGGGTGTCAAAATGGTGGCCAAATGCATATGGGCTAAACAATGGTATTTTATATTTGGAACGAAAAATGTTTGATCCGAACGAATAATGTGCCTATGAACATGAAAGTTGCCATTTTAAACTGTACAACAGTTCCTAAAAGCACATGGAGCAGCACGAACGTAATAAACACAAAAAGAATAGGAACACAGCACAACTACTTACTTTTTTGCAGCACTCTCCGGATCTTTCTGTACTGCTCATGTTCTCGTAATTTCAGGTCCGACCACCGCTTCCTGAGCTGATCTTTCGATCGTCGTACCCCGAATTTCCGGTGCAGACTCCTGACCACTTTCGCCATGATCTTGGCCTTTCGGATATTGGGGTTGGGGTAAGGCCCATACTTTCCATCATAGTCGGCCTTCTTCAGGATGTCCACCATCTCCAACATCTCCCCAAAGGACATATTTGAGTCCTTAAATCTCCTTCTGGATCGGGACGTTTCAGGCTCCGGCCTTTCCTCCTCCTCCTCCTCGTTGCTCCAATTATCACGATCATGCTGTCTATCCACCATGTGCTCTTCCCCCACTGCGCCGAACCAAAAGGGGCGGGGAATAGACTAGAAAGAACGTCAGGGGCGGGCGGAGTTATACGCATGCGCAGTGTGTATAAAGCGTAACACACGTGCGTCTTACGTACGATCTGTGAGTGGAGGAAGGAGCATCGGAGACGCCGATCCTGATAACGAAGGTAAGATCTAAACTTGCGCCTATACTGCTTCGAAATGGAAGCCTATATTGTAACAAGATTAGGGGAGTTTTGCCTGACATTAGGGTTTGTCTTGTGTTGTGTCTTGCAGAGAAAATGGATGGGTTCAACGACCACAATTTCCTGCCCCTGTTCATAGACAAGTACAGGGAGCTGCCCTGTCTGTGGCAGGTCAGACACCCCCACTATAACCACAAACAAAAGAGGCAGGCAGCGCTGGAGAAACTGCTGGAGTTGGTGAAGCCGGTGGTCCCCACAGCAACCATCCCTTATTTAAAAGCTAAAATTGGTGGCCTGAGGAGCACTTATCTTAGGGAGCGCAAGAAGGTCACGGATTCCCAGAGGTCCGGAGCTGCAGCAGATGACGTTTATGTCCCCAGGCTGTGGTACTATGAGAGACTGCGATTTCTGTCAGACCACACTAAAGTCAGGGAATCCCTCTCTACTCTTCCTTCCACGCTTCCTTCCACCCCAGCCGAGGCTTCCGATGTCCAACCTGGGCCTTCCAGCCAGGAAGAAATGGAGGAGCCCAGCTGGAGCCAGGTATAGCATTCTTCTACAGATTTCTGGTCAATAAATATGAATGAATGAATGATGTTTACTAGATGTTATTATTGATCAATAATTGATGATTGATGATTGAAAAAAGTGTTTTACATATCAATACACAGTAGTGGGCACCCAAAATTGTGACAAAAATGAAAAATGCTGGGCTCAGAAGGATAGTCTGTTATATTTGTTAACATTCAATTTGCAGCAGTCAGGAGGTGAAAATTGTGTGTGATTGATGAAAACAATACTAAAACTATGTCCCTTTTTCATACACAGGAAGACCTCAGCCAGGAGGAGGTTGTGGAATGTGGCAGTCAGGAGGAGGCGGGGATTAGTGGCAGCCAGGAGGAGGCGGGGATTAGTGGCAGCCAGGAGGAGGTGGGGCTAAGTGTCAGCCAAGAGAAGCCTGGGACCAGTCGCAGCCTGACTGAGTCTCAGGTCCCTCCCCTCCGCCTTCCATACAAAAGGGCCAGGAAGGCCACTCCGAGTCCCGTGCAGGATTCAGCGCTCAGGCTGATCCAGGAGGCTTCTGCGTCCCTACGAGCCTTCCCCAGTCCTGAAGAGGCCTTTGCCTGCATGGCTGCCACCAAATTGCAGGGCATGCAGGAGGGTCAACGCAAGCTCTCTGAGGACCTGATTTATAAAGTCCTACGTAAGGGGTTGAGTGGGGAACTAACACCCAAGACGGATGTCATTGAGATCGACGATCCTCCTCCTCCTCCTGCTGCCACAACTCCACCACCACAGCCACAGCGTGGAAGGAGGCGTGGAAAGAAGACCAAAGAGTGATGACCCTGGGTTCAGTCTGGTCTGACAGAAGATGCAGTCTCTCGTATGACCACAGCCTGGGGACACAGATGTCATCTGCTGCTGTTCATGATCTCTGGGACTTCTGGACCACACTGCCCTCCCTTAGATAAGGACTCCTCAGGCCACCAATTTTGCTTTTAAATAGTTGATGTCTGCCCTGGGGGTCCAAGGCTTCACCCACTTCTGCAGTTTCTTCAGCTTTGCCTCCCTCTTTGAGTCCTTAATAAAATTTTTTAGGTAAATTCTACTCTCCTGTGTGTGTTTTCATCCAAATAGGACAGTTTGTTGGTGAGTATTCAGGTACATTTCTAAAGTACAATGTGAAATTAACAAGGGGCAACAACACCAAACAATCTCCTACAGATTAAATAGAACAACATATCAACGGTGTTGTGGGAACTTGTCACAAAAAACACACACAAACATTTTCGGGAGTACAAATCAAAATCGCAAAAAAAATAAATAAAATAGAAACACAAAAAAAGAATCTACATTAAAGCCAAAAAAAAAAAAATATATACAAAAATATGTTGTCAGATGTGAGAAATTAAAATATATTGAGGGAATCCAGATAAATAGTAACGAAATAAGTTTGTGAGAAGTGTGTGTGAATATGAGCAGCAAAACGACTTAATTCACATTATAAAGAAGAAGAGAGTGCGCTGTATTAAACCATTTTGAACATTGCAGCGTGACGAAAGTGCTGTATCTATTGCGAACGCTAAGTTTACCAGAACGAGCTGTCCCATCTCGGAATTTCTTCTGAGCATGCGTGGCACTTTGTGTGTCGGAACAGGCCACACACGGTCGGAATTGACACGATCGGATTTTGTTGTCGGAAAATTTTATCTCCTGCTGTCCAACTTTGTGTGTCGGAAAATCCGATGGAAAATGTCCGATGGAGCCCACACACAGTCGGAATTTCCGACAACACGCTCCGATCGGACATTTTCCATCGGAAAATCCGACCGTGTGTACGGGGCATTATGACTATCAGTGTCTGGTTAAAGCTTGTAGGAGAAATTTTCATTCTACTCTGACTGTCCTATGAGACTGTAGGACCCCTGACCTCTGTCTGGACATTGCTGATCGGCCCTGTGCTCCTCACATGCACCCTCCCAAGAACAAAAAATAAAACTCTCTAGCAATACACACCAAACTGAGCATGTGCAGAGTGCCCCCAAGGCTCTGTACTATCAGGAGATGCATTGGGGACTGTGAAAGAAGGGGGAGGGGATCAGAGAAGACAGGATCAAACAGCCTTTTTACACAATGTGGAGGATTAACCCCTTAGGTTCCACGGTGCTTTACTGAATATACAGACCGATTTTACCGTTGTGGGATTAGTAACACTTTAAGTTATTGAATGAGGATCAGTGGTGCCAGAGAAGTTTTGCTGATAGGCTGTAGAGGTGTGTGGAAAGTAAGGTTTTGTATTTACAGTCTGTCTTCCACAGCCCATAACCTGGTCTCCTAAGCTATTAGATCTGGGTTCCTCAAACAGGGTTCCATGGATCCTTAGGGTTCCTCCAGAGGTTGCTAGGGGTTCCTTGAGCAATGAGCAAATTCTGCCTCTCAGATAAGTTCCCACTGACACCATTGCCCTTTTTAGCTATCTGTAAGGGGGCAATTCTTCCCAGTGACCACAAGTGTAAGGAGCATTCTCCCTATTCTCACCATCACACTAAAACACCATGAGTTGTAGATATAGTAACTTTTAGTAGGGGTTCTCTGAGACTGGAGAGTTATTTTGAAGGGTTCCTCTGTGTTAAAAGGTTGAGAAAGGCTGTATTATATACATCTTTGATGGCTATATCAAAAGCCTTGATAATACATACATTATTACTGACATTCTCATTCTTCTGGGCACCTCTGGCTGTCACAGTTTGTCTTCATATTTTTAGGGTTTGGTTTACATCATGCCCACAAATGTTTCAAGTTTATTGGCCATCCTAAATCCCCAGTAGATAAAGCAAACACACAATCTTTTTTTGTGGGTGTGTATAATTACATACATTTAAAAGAATGCTTGGTGGTTCAGAATTGCCTTATTTAGCTTCACTCTTTCATTTGGAATGTTGGGAAAAATGGAGTATAGGCATTCCTTTAACTTCACAAGAAAGATGACTCTTGTCACTCAAGTGACAAAAAAGCTCTCTGTCTCATAAATCAAAGACAGTTGGGAGAAAAAAATTTGCTTTGATGGTCTAAAGACACCAGTGTTGATCTACAGTATGTGTGAATGGCTGGTCCACTTTCCACAACTGTGTTAATCTGTCTCGAATGTGATACGGATGGTTTCACAGGAGAAATTGAGGGGAACAAGCACCAGTTCTCCTTACCAGTTCCAGGGATGATATCTGTGTTATGTTCACAGACGCCACTTGACCCAGTCTACAGCATCTAAGTACTGAGTTCACACGCAAGTCTGGGTTTATAAATAGACTGTATGCATGGGCTTTTCCTGTTTATCTTGCCATGAGAGTTATCCATTTGGTTCTTTTTATTATAGCTTTACTCATAAACGTATTGGATGCTAAATGCCAGTTTTTAGACTGGCACAAATAAGAAACCCTGGATTCTATGTATATTTGAAGAAAATACAAGCACATAACCCTTCTTGAATTACTGGCAGTGATGATGAAGAACATCTGACGTAAAAAAAGGCGGGCTGTGGTACTGTAAAACCATGGGTGATGTTTTAGATAAGAGAGGATAATAAAACATTACTGTATTTATTGGGGTATAAAACTCACTTTTTCACCATGAAAATCGGGTGCAAATAGCGTGTGCGTGTTATACGCCAATACTTCAATTTTAGCTGCCTCGGAGGGGACAGGGAGGGGGGCGGGACGAGCGTCATCAGATTACAGTAAGAATCTCCTGTTTACTTGGCAGCCTCTGTAATAGGAAGTCTTGTCTCCTGGGCCGCCATTGGACCACTGTTCTGTCTATCATAGGAGATTCTCACTCTATGTAATCTGTCTGCGCTCTTTCCGGCCCCCTCCCTGTCCCCTCTAGGCTGCAGATGGTCATTGATCAGGCTGCACTGAAGGCAATAGTGAGGCTGCTGCATTGATGGCAATGGCGAGGCTGCATTGATGTGGACTGATGAGGCTGCATTGATGGTACTTGTGAGACTGCAGACGAGCATTGATCGGGCTGCATTGATTGCATTGGTGAGGCTGCAGATGGGCACTGAACCTTATTTTGCTTCAAAGTTCCTTATTTAAAATTTAAGTTTTTTTCCTGAAACTTCCCTCTTAAAATGAATGTGCGTGTTATACGCCTTTGCCTGTGATACGCCGATAAATACTGTAATTTGATAACGTTTTCAAAGGTGTAGGCATCAGCTATTTGTACAGAGGGAATTTTGGCTGTTTTTACATAGCCTTCTGGATTCTCAAGGTCCACCATGACTGGCAGTCTGGCAATTCTGAAACTTGCTAGAGAAACAAAAAGAGGGGGGGGGGGGGGGGTCTCCGGCGCTCCGCAGCATGTGATGTCTAAGGTAAATAGTATAATGGTAGCTATAATAGCACATTAACATAAGGCAGGTAAATTCTAGAATGAAGAGGCAGCCATCCTCAGAGGGTGTCCATTACCTCTGTTGATAATCAATGTTGAAAAAAGGAGGGGTGTGGAGGCGCCAACTGTGGTAGCTTGTTTATGCAAAAATGAAAGTTAGTGTAACAATTACACTTACTGGTTCACAGGGTGGAGGTGTTTCTTTGAGATGGGAAGTGTCCTGGGATGTGCTGTTATCTTGTTTCCGGTTCGGATTTCATTCCTTCAGGCGTCTGGGTGTGGAGTCTGTAAACAGGCTGAACCGCTGCATCCAGTGCATGGAAAGCTCCACACTGACCACTCTGGAGCGCGGAAGCGGAAATGACGTCACTGATGCGCGGCAAACGTCCAGGCTGGTGTTGGGGATGATACAGGGATAGTACAGGCTACGCGCTCGGGGCTCACAGCTCCTTCTACTGGCCTTTACCTACGAGGCCAGTAGAAGGAGCTGTGACGCCTGAAGGAATGAAATCCGAGCCGGAAACAAGATAACAGCACATCCCAGGACACTTCCCATCTCAAAGAAACACCTCCACCCTGTGAACCAGTAAGTGTAATTGTTACACTAACTTTCATTTTTGCATAAACAAGCTACCACAGTTGGCGCCTCCACACCCCTCCTTTTTTCAACACTGAAATTTGCTAGAAGGGGTATTCTGTATGCTCCTTTTTTTTTAAGTAAATGTTTGAGTTTTTCATTTTGTCAGAATACACAGTATTGAAAAGTGCTTAAAGTGTTACTAAACACACACTGTTTAGTTTACATTGACCCTTCTATTTCTGTATATGGATGATGGCACCATAAGTATTTTATTTAAAAAAAAATTATTTTTCCTAATCAATATACATCTGTCACATGACCCAAATCTTTCCCAGCCTGTCTGCAGCGAAACACAAGCAGGAGGAGCTTTTAGTCCTTTGCTGCTGGTCACATGTTCAAAATAAAAAAACTGCCTTTGGAATACAGAGAAAAATAAATAAATAATTTCAATAAACTGTTTTAAATTGTCATACAAATATATATTTGAAATCAAATCTTTACTAATTTGTGGAAATTACATAGTGTGGTCGGATTTCTGCCAGTCACTGGCTGTGTCACACTGTATCACAGGGAGGTGATTCCTCCATCAATCTACATGTAATATCCGGCCCCTATTGTGTTTAGATGGTTAGTGGGCATGGAGGAGGAGGAAGAGAGTGGGCTGTCATCTTTTGGGGCCATTTAAGTTAATAGGGGCAGCAGGTACATTTCTGGCTGGGGTCACACTATCTTCGCATGCGGCTCACAGCAGGGGTCCCCATTCACCATTTCAGGTCTGATTTCAGCCCGAATTTTTGGCTGAATTCGGACCTGAAAAGGACCAAAAGACGCACAAGGCTCCTGTGCAAATTCGTACCGGAGCAGCAGCAGAGATATGTGAACCGGCCCCATGGAGAGACGGTCAAAATCTTCTGCTATTGCGAATTCGCAATAGTGTGAACCCAGCCTCTATCTTTGTGAAACCTTATTTATTGCATTTTCAGTAATTAGGTAAACACATTCCGGGTGCATTAAAACAAAAGGTGTATAAATTCAGTCACAGCCTAATGCCCTGTGCACACGGTCGGATTTTCCAACGGAAAATGTGTGATAGGACCTAGTTGTCGGAAATTCCAACCGTGTGTGGGCTCCATCACACATTTTCCATTGGAATTTCCGACACACAAAGTTTGAGAGCTTGCTATAAAATTTTCCGACAACAAAATCCGTTGTCGGAAATTCCGATCGTGTGTACATAAATCCGACGCACAAAGTGCCTTGCATGCTCAGAATAAATTAAGAAACGAAAGCTATTGGCTATTGCCCCGTTTATAGTCCAGACATGTGTTTTACGTCACAGCGTTCAGAACAATCGGATTTTCCGACAACTTTGCATGACCGTGTGTATGCAAGACAAGTTTGAGCCAACATCCGTCGGAAAAAATCCATGGATTTTGTTGTCGGAATGTCTGATCAATGTCCAACCATGTGTACAGGGCATCAGTAGAAAAGCCAGAGTAAGACCCTTGCTCTCTTTGGTAAAGCAGTGATGTCTTTGAAGAGGTCATCAATGCTGTCTGCTAAGTCAGAGCTCTCTAACCAACAGTGAGTATTAGCTTTGCTGATTAAAGGGCTTTGGATATGACTTAGCAGGGGGTGTGTCAGACCTTTGCAACAATACCACTGCTTCCCCAGAGAGAGCAAGGTTTCTTGCCTACAGCATGTTGGCAGTAGATAGGCTTTTCTACCCAGGCTGTGGCTGCTTTGGAAAACAACAACTGCAAGATATGAAACACCTTTTGTTTTGAAGCATCTGAAAAGTATTTAGCTGTTTTAAACTGAAGGTTCAACTGGACTTTAAGTGTTTAAGTGTTAATATAGATTGACAATTTAACCCATTCTCACTGCCACCTTCTGGCCCTTTAAGTGGATTTAAAGTGATACTAAAGTCTAGTTTTCTTTTTTACTCAAAAATAATAAACATGTTATACCTACCTGCTCTGTACGGTGGAGCAGCCCGACAGTGGTGAGTTAAAAGCAAGAGGAGTTGTGCTGAAATAGACCTGTATAGCAAGGAGATCAGCTTATGCAAACAGATGAACGGATTGTGAAAATGACTAAATGAAACTTAGCAAAGTTTAATCTTGGGTACCGATCTGGTTTACCTATATCAGACTATCTCCAAGCATATAGGAGAATGCTGGACAACTCACCATGCTTTTGCTCTATATTGATAGATATACATTGAAAAATATATTTTTAATTTTTAAATCTACAAAATAAAAAAAAGCATTCAGTTTTTCAAAAACCCTTATGCCCTGTACACGACCGGTTTTGCCGTAGGAATAAACTCTGAAGGTTTCGATGGAATTCCGCTTCTGAATTTCTGAATTTCGATGGAATTCTGCTCAAGCTGTTTTGCATACACACGGTCACACCAAATTTTAACCGCCAAGAACGCGGTGACGTACAACACGTACGACGGGACAACACATACGACGTCTCGTACTTGCTTCAGAGCATGCGTCATTTTTGGTACGTCGGAACAGCATACAGACGAGCGGTTTTCCCGATAGGAATTTGTGCCATCGGAAAAATATAGAACATGTTCTCTATCTAAGTCTGTCTGAATTTTCGACGTAAAAAGTCCGATGGGGCATACACATGGTCGGAATATACGATGAAAAGCTCCCATCAGACTTTTTCTATAGGAAATTCCGACCGTGTGTACGGGGCATTATACTTCCAAGATTGGTGCATTTAGATACACAAAGTTCATCTTTATAATTCTCACTGTACACACCCTCACCTGGTACTTGGTATACAAAACTTGTTTTAAATGTCTTAAAGCACATATGAATGCTCAGGAAAGCATTGTTTCCCTCTGTAATGCACAAAAATATTCACTTAGACTGCATAGTCAGACTACTTTATACATTCTCCTGGATAGCACCACAGAACTTTTGGGGTCACGGTCACCCTGGTACTTTTCTGTCTGTAGCCTTAAGAACTAATCTCAGAAGGTTCCTTGTCTGCCTGTGCAGGCATGTAGGTAATGGTGTGCGTCAGCTTTCTAGTTTGTGTTGTTTCTCCTCAAAAATAGGGCAAACATATAGCAATTGAAAGGTCACAAGTCAAACACTTCCCGTTCCAAGTTATACTACTGCTTACCGTCAGTGCTGTAGTCTATGTGTCAAAATAATCTCTATAGCCTGTTATACAAGGAACAGAATAGGAGCAGGGTACTTAGAGCCCAACAATATAATGAATTACAAATGCCCCTCAATAGTAACACATATGCAAAACAATCTTTCTATACCGTAAATAGACAATAATTGTTTATTTTATATTTTTGAGACATTAGAAGGCCAATAGCATTGGATTTTCATGAATTTACCAAGGCTTCTCTGGTAGAGGTCAATGGTGATCTGATGCTGAATCTCCTGCAATAAGCTACATCAGGAGCTAGAACAAGAACTTGAGGTCTATACAGTTGTTGTATGGCTCTATGGACATGGAGGTGGGTCACGTTACGACTCTTGACTCTGTTTATCTGCTGATACATACATTCCCTTAGGTGGTAGGCCTTGCAAGTCTGCATGACGCAATTCTGGAATCCCTTTCACTTTCCCTGAAAGCTGAAAACTTCTTCTGTTTTTGAGCCATGCCCGGCAGCACCCCCTCCTTCTCTAAACTTCATCCATCTGCTAATTGGTTCCATCTCTAGCAGCCCTGAGCACTTGGCACATTTTGGCTTTCTTAGGCTGTAAAAGAAAGCAAAAATATACTATATCTCTATATGGATGTTAACTCCAATTGTACATTTTCCCTATTAAATTCTTTTTGTTTATATTGTGCATTTAGAGCGCACTTTTCTGGCAGGCATACAGTGTTCAACACATGGGCATACAGTGAAAGCTCTTAGCCAAGAAACCATGGAACTGACATAATACTGTTTAAAAGCATGAAGTTCAGCGATCATGAGACAGACAGACACCACATTAAATGTAGACATAGACATGATTGATCAGCCAAAACTTTTTCTTTTGTGCAAGGAAGAGTTAAACCCCCATCAAGGTTTTTTTTTTTTTTTTTTTGCTGTCTTTGTCCCATTGGGGAGATTTCTCTTTATTTCATGTACTGAGTACACAACTAGAAATGAGAGGAAATGCCTCCAAAGACAACAGAGTTCTTATTTTAAAGAATATGATAAAGAAAGGATTGTCTCGGGCTACTCCAATAATTGCCCCAAGACAAAAATGGGAATGGACTATCTCGGTACCCAAGGATGAAGCGATTGAATATAGAAAACTAAATTTTATTGTACATAAACGTTTTTTACACATAAATACAAAAAGTGATTTAAAAACATGGTACAGAAGCAAAAAGGATTATTTGATACAGACTTGATAAAGCAGGAACCCCACAGTTTAATGGGGCTTTAATGGGGCTTTAATGGGGCAGGCTGTCCTGTGTGGTCGAGATGGTATATCCAGAAATCGGATGTCCGCCCAAAGACGATGTGTCCAGCTGGAGTAATGAGAGAAGCTGTCAGTTCAACCACTGTGTGAGCCAATCGGGACGCGTTTCGGAAGCTTAACCATGCCTCCTTCATCAGCCTAAATGTTTGAGATCAGGGCCACACAGGGCAGCCTGACACTGGTCTCCCTGCACGGACTTCAGGCTCATCTTGCTCCCCACCACAGCCGGCTTTCTTCTCCACCAAGGTCTACCACACAGCTCCCAGTTCATTACAATTTACTGTGGACTGTCATCCTCTCTCTCCCATGACCCATTTGTTATATATGGTATTTTACCTAAAAAAATTGTGTTACACAATGCTGGTTTGGCGCTTTCTTCCCTTACCTTCCTATTTTACAGATTAGGTAGTGGTTAATGCTGCCCCAATTAGGGTTAATTGTGTTTCTCAGGTCCTACCCACTGGTCCTGTGTGCGTAAAAAGGGACAGAGGCCCGGACCCTAGGGGGAGTTCTTACTATAGGATAGACTGGGCCCTGCCCACTTGTTGCGGACCCGGTCATGGCCATTGCCAGAGCCTGGATTTCTAGTGCAATGCCGAGTTTGGAGTTCCCACTACCAAGGGGGATCACTGG
Organism: Aquarana catesbeiana; assembly: GCF_042186555.1. NCBI lineage: Eukaryota > Metazoa > Chordata > Amphibia > Anura > Ranidae > Aquarana > Aquarana catesbeiana. The sequence goes on along the minus strand of NC_133335.1, from coordinate 203,678,566 downwards.
GACTTGCAGTCCTCCCTTAAGAAACCAAGCATGAAAGCCTGACGTTAGGGACTAGCGGTGTTAGGGAAAAGACTGCACATTTTTATTTCGGACTGTTTTCTGTGTATGTCATCATGTTAACCCATTCGAGTAAAGGGTTTGAAACTTACTAAAGGGGTGTTATGTGAGTAACTGGCACACATAGTTACAGCTCTGGCCACTAAGCACATTGGGGTATGAAGATAATGGTGCAAGAGTTTATACAGTGTGAAGCTAAAGTAGTTGCCAAGGGTAACAAAGGTTTCTCTAGTGGCCTGTCATAAGCGTGTACATGTGACAGGTGAGTTAGCCTCTTACAACGAGGGGGATGTTGCCACTCCTTCTGCAGAGATCCGTCTCTGAGCAGATCTGCATCACGGGGCCCTCAGCCTATACACAGGTACAGAAGAGGAAGAGTTAAGTGAAGTACACGCATTGAGTCCACGCTAGGTGCACGGCAGGACCCTATACCATTACTGGGAGTGAGGTAGCAGTGATACACTGGACAGGTGGAGAGGTGCACAAGTAGCCGTGGTGATATTTCGTACATTGAGAGAGTTTATTCAAGTCAGTCATCGGTTCCAGCAAAGGTACCCCATGTGTAAGGTAGTAACCCTGTACAAAGCACCTAACATAGACCAGAAGAACCCACCCCTGGGTAGGCCTCTCAAGTGACTTTTGCTTGGCACCAGCGAGGAAGGAAACATGAAGGATGTGACTGCCACCTTGACCCTGCCCTGCACCACCCCTAAAGAAGGAGAGAGGAGCAGCACCAATCTAAATGCAGCAGGTTAAAAACAGGTTTATTCATAAAAAGTAATTCACTCACTAGACAGTGAAGAATATAGGCACATTGGTGGATGGCAGCCTTGCTATCTGCAGGAGTTCAGGATGGCAGCTGTACAGCGCGATTTCAGGCTTACTCAATGAATAAGCACACCTGTTAGTGTGTGAAACGCGTCTACCATTTGAACTGTTTGTAACACTTGGGATGTTCGTTTATTAAACAAGAATTTTGATGGATCTTGGAGTGCAGCCATTTCTTCAGTGTTGTTCAGGCTTACTCATAGTGGCCTCTTTAATTAAATCTGGTATTGGGTGAAAGGCATTAGTGAACCCACTGATTTTATCATGACCCCAAGCCCACTTTTTTCCTTGGGCGATGTCGCACTAACACAACCTTGTCCTGCCTCAATGGCTATAGACATATACAGTATGTGGCAGCATGTTTTGTGGTTTTATTGCCACCTGTGCTCATTAGGGAGATTCACTCTCTCTATTTATCCTGGTTACCATTATCACTGAAAGTAGAAGTTAAAGAAAGTCCCAAATTTTGGGTTGTCCCTAGAAAAAGAGGAAATCTTCCAATGGGACACTAGATTCCCACACTTTGGAGGGATTTCCTCTCACTTCCTGTTTGGCTGCAGGACAGAAAGTGAAGGGAAATCTACCCAATAGGACACGTGATGGGGCTAGAACCCTTCTTTACTGTATCCAAAATGAAAAAAAAAGGTTTTGCTTTTAATTCTACTGTACTTTATGATAAAGTGGTTCTAAAGGCAGAAGGTTTTTTTGAACCTTAATGCATTCTCCGCATGGAGGTAAAAAACCTTCTGTATGGAGCTCCCCCCCCACCAGCCCCCCTTACACGTACCTGAGCCTGATCTCGATCCAGCACTGTGCTCGAAAGCAGCAGCTCTCCCCTCTCTCTCCCTCTCAACAGGGCAGACTGATAGCAGTGGGAGCCATTGGCCAGCTACTTTATTGTAACAAGTTAATAAGCACCATGAACTAAATTTGCTGAGTATTAAGGGGAACCTAATTTGGATACAAAAAAGGATGTCCTTCCCTTTCACCACTAATAAATATACAGAGGGAGTAGGCATAGTATTTTATGTGTCTTTCCCAGAGATCTGCTTCCCTGCCATAAACCTCTGCATTTCCGATATGATTCAACATTTGTCATTTTTCATTTCCTTTTCATAACCTCCCTTTACTTTTTTCTCCTTGCTGTTGCTATTTCTTCTACTTGTTTCACTTAGCTGTACTCGCAATATTCCCTTTCCTCTCCCCCTTCTCATTTTCTTTTAATTTATTTTCTTCTTGGAGTACAGTGCTGGATATCCGTAAATTAAGTGAGATGATATAAAGATCTTTTGTTCTACTGGTGGCTGCCGGGGGTCCTAAGGGAATGAAGGGCGGGGGGAGGGAAGTATCCCCCCTCATCTGTGCTGGAGCGCAAGTTTCTGTATATTTTGCTATGCGTAATATATTAGTGTTCGAAGTGGTTAGCGGGCAGGCATTGGACTAGTTATACATGAATTGTTAAGATAACACATTTATTGCTGCAACACTCTGCAATGAAAGTGGAACAGTACTAGAGTAGGAATGTTAGGTTTCTAAAATGTATGTCTTCTGTGCATTGCTCATGGTTTTTCGCAGAGCTTACCTCAACATTCTTCTGTTAAAACTTTCTTTATGACGTTATACAAAGTGATGTGATTTTGAGCTTGTAGACGATAGTCTTCACCAGGCATGCTCAACCTATGGGCCAAATGTGGCCTATGGTGCCACTTGATGTGGCCCACAACCTCAAACCTTTGGCAACCCGCACAGCCTCCTTAGGGTGCACGCCGCTCTACTGAATGATTGTCGACAGGGGCGTTGCTAGTGGGTGGCTATTGGGGCTATAGCCCCAAGTCTCTTGCTGCAGGGTCCCTGCCTAACCAGTGGGTTGTGGCTGTGGCGGGCGGGCTGCATGAGAGAGGCAGATGAGAGGAGAGAAGCGAGCAGGCGGACGTGCAGAGATGACATCATTCCTCTCTGCCCACTCCACATCACCGCTCTTCTGCCCTCACAGCCGGGCCTCTTCAATGTGGGAGCGAGGTGTGGCTGGAAGCAGAGAGATGACATCATCTCTCACTGCCCGCCATGCATCACTGCTCTCCTGCCCTCACTAAATGGACCAGTGCTGCCAGCCTGCCACCAATGCAGTGACAATGCATTTGGTGGCACTGGCTGGCATGGCAAGTGACAATCCACATCAGTAAGCAAGTGACAACCCACATCTGATGCCAGGCAACGTGGCAAGTGACAATCCGCATCGGGTGACGTGGCAAGTCACAATCTGCAAATTGTGGCATGTGACGTGGCAAGTGACAATCTGCAAATGGTAGCAGGTGACGTGGAAAGTGACAATCCTCATCAGGTGGCAGGTGATGTGGCAGGTGACGTGGCAAGTGACAATCTGAAAATGGTGGCAGGTGACGTGGCAATCTGCAAATGGTGGCAGGTGACACGGCAAGTGACAATCCACATCAGGTGGCAAGTGACAATCGACATCTGGTGCCAGGTGACAATCCACATCTAGTGGCAGGTGATGGTGGCAAGTAACAAGCTGCATCTGGTGGCAGGCGACGGTGGCAAGTGATACGCTGCATCTGGTGGCAGGAGATGGGGCAAGTGACATGCCCAGGGCCCCCACTGATTCTGCATTATGGTGAGTTGAACTATTTCATTTTATTTTACAATGCATTAATAGAAACAATGTGCTCCAATCATCCTGGAAAAATTGCTTACCACCCCCCCTCCCCCAGGCCTGCAAAATGGTTGGGGACTTCTGCTATGAGCTCTAGCCCCAGATCTTTTGCAGACTTAGCAACGCCCCTGATTGGCGGTCCTCCATAATCCCGGTGGCTGTCATACACAACCTGCTGTTGCGGTCAGCTCCCTGTTCTTCTCTTTCTTTCCTAACACACAGACAAGGGGGGAGGAGCCTTTAGCCAAGTGGATTACATCTAGTGGCATCCATATAGGGTTTCTGAGATTGGATTCTCACAGTTGTGTGATGAGCATGTGAGTGCATTATGTGTCATTTTATCTTTGCTTAATAAAGATGTTTATTGCACTACTAGGGCATGCGTTTCCCTGGTCTGTGTTTTTTTTTGGTTTGTATTGTCCACAGCCCTTGTTTTGGCAATTTAAAGGATGGCTGCGAAGACCGTGATATTGTGAAGGCTGCAATGCTGGCTTGGAGCATTTTTGGCTGGTCACAGCTGAGCAGGAGAGAGGGAATAGTGGTGATCTGGTTAAAAAAAAAATTGAATTTTGTAATTGTGATTAAATAGAGGGTAAACATCCAACAGGGATTGGTTCCATGGGAAATGAAGATCCTGATAGTTGTATAAAATCTTCATTGTTCTATTCAAAATATAGAATAAAAATTTCTGAGCCATTTCATTTTATTGTGGCCCACAACTAGTTGCCAAAGAGTGGCCCACCCTCTTTAAAAGGAGGAGTACCCCTGGTCTACACTGACCTGACTATAGGTAGATCTGTTATCTTGATTCAATGGGCCCAGATTTGTAGGAAGGTCTTACAGATCTCAGCTGAAATGCTAACTGTACCTTTACCACACCATATCTCTACTTCACATATCTTTTGATTCAATGTCTTCAGCGTCAGGAACAATGTGTGGTGACTTCTCTGCTGCACCCATGTAGTCCCACTCCCTAGTGTAAAAACAAACCAAAAACAGCTAACAGCCATCAAACCCTGTGTACGTTTAACTAAAGAGTAGACAGGGCATGTCTTCAGGCCAGCACCGAGAACAAGCAAGATGTAGGCAAGTGGAAGTTAGATTTCCAGTTTAGCACTTGGCTTGACTAAAAGGGAGCACCACTCCCTTTTAGTAGGTGGGCTTGTAGAAATTGCCCTGCACTCTCCTTTTATATGTGGGAGGAGGAGCTTGGATCCCTCTCTTGGGATGCCAGCAACAGCACAAAAGGATGTCTATGTGGGCGTGGGAAAGCTCCCCCTGGAGTTTGGGGAGGATACTCTGGAACAGAGGAGGCCTAAGGCCTGGGACTAGCCAAACCATGTAACAGCAGTGAGTATACCACAGCTCCCCTCATGTAAACCATGTGTGATATTGGTACAGTAACAGAACAGGTATTTAGTTAGTACCAGGATTCTGGAAACTAAAGTGTTCAAGCTATGTGTAGTTAAAGGTGACAAGAAGTAGCCCCAAACAATTGGTGAATAATGTTGAGTGAAGCTGCCCCGTTAAAAGTAAATGAACCACTCAAATTAGTAAAAAAGTGAGAAAGTGTAGTGCCACACTTTCTCACTTTTTTACTTGTTCAAGTTATGCACCTATCGCCATTATGCTGGACTTGATGCATGTGACATTCATGTACATGAAATTACTACCAAATTATCCTTTCAATGGGTAAAAATAAAAGCAAAGAAACTCCTTGCCTCTTTAATGTCTCAGTTGGGGAACAGTATCTGGGAAGTGATCTTGTGAAGATATAAATTACTGCACTGTGGTATGTGTAAAGAAGAGTACCGTATTTTTCACTCCATAAGACGCACCTGACCATAAGACGCACCTAGGTTTTAGAGGAGGAAAACAAGAAAAAAAATATTCTGAACCAAATGGTGTACCAAAATATTTACCAGTGCCAATAAAATGCAGCCTAACCATTGCCAATAATGCAGCCTGACCATTGCCATTATTGCAGCCTGACCTGTGCCACTATTGCAGCCTTACCATTGCCATTGCTCAGGCTGTTCTGTCTTCTATCTCGACAAGCTGGGAGATCGTCCAGCGCTCGCGGGGGCTTGGGATGTCTTTCCTGCGCTCTCCTGCCTCTCTTCCGGTACTAATGTGGTGGTGGCAGCGGGGGGGGGGGTTGCCAGCAGCGGGGGGGGGGGGGGGGGGCTTCGGTGCCTGATGCCTGATGTACATTCAGACCATAAGACGCAGAGACATTTTCCCCAATATTTTTTGGGGGAAAAAGTGCGTCTTATGGTCCGAAAAATCCGGTAATTCAGTTAAAAAAGAAGTATGAACAAAGCTTTTTTTGGCTGTACCTCTCTTATTGGGTCACATGAGTGCATTTATTTTGCACTCCTGTGACACAGATTCAGCCAACAGAGGGTCGGTCTGCTAAAGCCCGCTCTTGGATAATGTCAGAATCCACCCAGATGCCGGAACGGCAGCTGGCTCAGCCTCTGAGTGGCACGCTGAGAGGCTGAGCCAGCCACTCCTGCCTCTCCACAGCCTGGTGCTCCAGTAAGCGCTGGAGGGCAGAGTACAGAGCTGGTGACTGACAATCCATAAGGATGAAGAACTGAGCGATCTGCAATTATGTGATTTCTCAGTCTATGAGCCGGCGGGGGACAACTGCAGCAACAGACTGATGCAGCAGCAATATAGGTGAGTATGAATGTTTATTTTTTTACTATCCCACACTTCTCATTTAAGTGTGGAGTCATGTTAACTGTGAAGTGTGAATCTGGTCAGCCACGGATCAGATGGTGGTTGGAGAAACAGAGTCACCCTTCTGGCAGTGAGAGATTGCCTCCTCAGGTAACCACATCAGGTGACTCGGGCACCCATGTAACATGGGCCCCAGGTGTTCAGTTGACTTTGAGGGCTCTGACCTGGACCACGAGTAAAACACAGGCCTGTGTAGAGAGAGTGCTGCAAGGGGTTAATTACAGAAGCTAGGGGAGTGAGAAAGAGACTGTGTCTTATGGCTTGCATCTGTGCACATGGTTAAAGTGTGAGCTTGGCGAAGGATCAATTATATGGCTGAAGCTCTGTCTGTAAAAAGGGAGACTGCTCAGCTGCATATGATAGTCATCTGTATAGTAAAGAGCAGCCCACCTACAAAGACATCAAGGATCCCTCTAGAAGTGCGTTCTGTTTTTCACAATTGGTCTGGCGTTGTATTGGTATTGTTCCCATGCAGTAAGTTGGCATAAGGACTATATGTTGTGTGTCAGCTGCTCCCTCCTACATAGTCTTAACAAGAACTTTGAGTGCCTGGCTCCACCCAATCCAAACTCATAACCCTCACTATTGGCCAGTAATGTCACTTGTCACAGTGATAAGTCAATGTTTAGGCTTAGTATATATAAAGATTGGCCTAGGCTCTTGATTTAAGCTGGCCATACACAGAGCAAATATCAGCTAGTTCCTGATGAACCAGCCAAAATTTGAGCTGTGGGTGACAATGTCAGAACCTCCCTGCTTGACACCTTTTGATCTAAAAAAAAAAATTGTAGGGGTCACTTGGAAAATAGTTGGCTGAAAAGCAGCTAGATCCATTTGGATGTAGCCACAAGAGATTTGTCCATCCACACTGTTTAGTGTACACGGGGGAATACGAGCATTTATACACCAGAGTGGCCAGAGATTAAGGGCACCTGGTCCACTATAGATGAAAGATAACCTAATCTCTGGCCACTCAAGGGTGCTTAATGTGCAGCGGCAGTAGTAACTTGGGTAAACATAAATCATTCCCTCTAAAGTTTTATTTTACAAAGATTTGGAGACATTTGATATTGATACTACATGCATTATTTCCTGCTTATGTTTTAATACAGAACCATGCCACATGGCTTTGCACGTTGGCTACTAGTCTGAAAAATTATGCCGTTGATGTAATCTACACTTTTTATGGAACTAAGAATAATAATATTATGATTGGCGGATGTTAGTGAGGTAGGGATTCAATCTAGGATGTAATCTCATGCGATAAGGCGGCCATTCCATAAATTAAAGGTAAGCCCAGGTTTTTGACAGAAAAGCATTGTAAATACTGGAAATCATTTTCACATGATGGTTGTCAAGAAATATTTTATGGTTCGGTTCACTTTCTGGTTAGTGGATGAACACTGACAACTACATGCATCATGGAAAATAATAATTTTTTTTTCTATATATATATCAATATTTCTATTGTAATACATAAGCGTGGAAACCACTAAAAGCAGATCAGTGGCTGCTGCTTATCCATATGTTTAGTGGTTTTGCATATATTTGCTTTACTTATTATGGTCAAGACTACAAAATATAATTAACCACCTCAATACAGGGCACTTTCACCCCCTTCCTGCCCAGGCCATTTTTCTGCTTTCAGCGCAGTCGCAGTTGGAATGAACACTGTACCCATATGAATTTTTAATAATTTTCTTCACACAAATAGAGCTTTCTTTTGGTGCTATTTAATCACTGCTGTTTTTGCTTTTTACAAAAAAAAAAAGAAATTGAAAAAAAAAAAAGTTTTTCTTAGTTTCTGTCAGTACATTTTGTACATAAGTAATTTTTTTCCTTCACTGATATGCACTGAGGAGGCAGCACTGATAGGCTGCACTTATGGGCACTGATGAGGCGGCACTTATGGGCAATGATGCCGCACTGATAGTTGGCACTGATGAGCACTAATGGGCGGCACTGATGGGCACTGGTAGGTAGCACTGATAGGTGGCTTTGATGGGCACTGATAGGCAGCACGGATAGGCGTCACTAATGGTCAATGAAGAGCGGCACTAATGGGCGGCACTGATGGGCACTAAAAGGCAGCACTGACTGGCACCAGTAATGGGCACTGATTTGTGTCACTAATGGGCACTGATTTGTGTCACTGATGGTCAGTGCCCTGATTACATGCCCTCTTCTCCCCTGTGAGGAGATGCCATTGATTGGCTCTCTTTGCCGCACACTCTGTCAGTGTGAGGCGTTGAGTGACGAATACCGGCACTTCCTGTATTTACATGTGACCAGCTGTAATTGGACACAGCCAATCACATGGTTAAAGAGCCGCGACAACGGCTCTTTACAGAGATCGGGGTCGCACCGTGTCCTAGGAACACGCACTGCGGGCGCACAGGTATGGCCGTACGGGTGTGCCATCATATGATGTCCACACACACCGTCCCTCTGTCATTTGACGGTGGGCTGGCGGCAAGTGGTTAAAGTAGAGCTATAGGCAAAACTTTTTTTTTTTTAAATTTTGGATAAAGTAAGGGAGTGTTATAACCCTTTCAGTATTTTTTTTGCCATCTGTGTCCCTTTTGGGAGTTTCGTCTTTACTTCCTGTCCCAAAGCCAAAACAGGAACTGAGAGGAAATCTCTGCAAATGAAGGGAATTCCTTAGTAAGGTTAAAGTGTATGTACACACCAAACTACTTTTGTTTTTCGTTTTGGATACTGCAGGGAAGGGTTAGGACTGCTTTCCCGTTTAGATTGCTGTGTCTCTGCTGGCGAGACCTAGACTCATTATCACAGAGGGAGATATCCAAAGTTTTATGGTTGTCATTAGCACAAGAGATGAGGGTATATCTTACAATGGTGATACCAAAAAAATGACTTTACATATACTATATACATTGGGGTTAGGGTTGGGGTTGCAATGAGGGTTAGTGTTATGGTTGCAGTGAGGATTGCAGAAAGGGTTGGTAAGGGGGTCTTGAGTCCGGCATCGCAAAATCTATAGAAAATAATAAAGAGGTCGGCTTCAGCTGTGCTACGTGTAGCTGATATGGCTCAGCCACTGCTTCAGTATACACGCTTTTGGAGGGTTTAATGAGTCCTAAATTAATCCTTAGTATCCTCATAGATGGATAGCTTTTGGTATTATTTCCTATATTGCACAGCACTTCAGTTTCGGACTTTGGCTAGAGCATTGAACAAAACCTGAGTGATACACATCTCAAGCAAACAGGACAGATTCCAGCCTGTGGGCTTCCTGTAGAGTAGTTAATGCAACTATTCCACCAAGAGGAATTATTTTTCTCCGATAGAAAACCCTGAGCCCAACCCAGCAAAAAATACACTCTAAAAGGCCTTGCATGCATGATAAAATGTTTTGTTCTGTATTAGTAAGATGAACCCCGTTGTCCAGCTTTTGCCCCCTGTAGTTTTCGTCAGTGCTTCCTTCAGAGATCTAGGGATACCCATTGATTTACAAGGCACCAGTTGTTCTACAAATACAAAAAGATTTCCAAGCTAAAACTTACCAACCAGTCAGCGATCAACCGAATTGACCTGTCCAACTATATGCGTTAAGAACAGGGGTTTAGTCTGCACACATTTGCAAATACATGCGTAAGGGGGAAGAAGGAAAAGGGAAAGTTACACAGGTTAAAAAATACACCAATGAATTAAAAAAAACACCTTGCATAAATAAAACAAAGACCCACAGTTGATTAGAAGGGAATGCAAAAAAACCTTTATCGAGCACGTTCTCAGTTTGCTCTAAAAAGGAATTCTTTCCTGATCCCAAAAGTAATCAGTTACTCCCTTGATCAACAGTGTCATTTCTTATAAATATCACTGACCAATTATATTTTGTGCATTGAAAAACACATTCAGCCAATTATTGAAGCTGGCTACAACCAGCTTCTGTGAAAGACTGTTTTATGTTTTTACAGCTTTTACTGTAAAGAACCTTTACCATGTGCAGAGCTTATACCTCTTTAACCTCTGCATGGGAGTGATGTTAGCAGACTCTGCTTATCACAGAGAGGAACAGCACAATTAAAATGGGTTTTAGAACTACCAAATCAATGGTTCAACCGAGGTTGAGCAGCTGGCATTCTTGTAAGGGCCTACAAATATGAAGTTGTTGCATAATTCAAATGAAAAGGACATTCTACTGTCTACTGTCATCTCACATCTGCGAGTAACTTAAAGGATAACTGTAGTTTTACACAAAGTATAGCTATCGTTTTTGTTAGGTCCCCTAGCAAAACCCCAACTTCTTCTTCCACAGATCCGTACTCATCTTAATAATACTTCCACAGCCTCTTCAATCCTTTATCTCTGGGCGGCAGAAATCTTCTTAAGCTGGCCATAGACAGTTTGAACTGGCCGAGATTCGAACCATGTAGGGGCAGGCTGATTTACCCAAGTTGATCGATCCCTGCACCCCCCCTGGGAGGGATTGCCCCATCAACACTAAGACCCCATACACACTATTTAGGTTTTCTGCAGATTTTTGTCTTCAGATTTACCAAAACCATGAGTGCAAGGGTCTGCCTGATTGCATACAAATTGAAACTCTTAAGGTTTGACCTCATATTATATAGTTTTGGTAAATCTGAAGACAAAAATCTGCAGAAAATCTAATAGTGTTTATGGGGTCTAACTGTGTTGATGGGGGAATCGATCAATTTTCCAAGCGTTGCAAGAAAGAAAATTGCTCCATCTATTGCCGGCTTTAGCAATAACCTCATCTGCACACTCTGGGAGGTGTCTATTGGTCTGTCAACCAATACAGGAGGAGGTATGCTGATGGGCCTATGAAAGTCTATGGAGAGTAAGTGTGCAAGCATGGCCAGCCCTAAGATTTTTTACTGCTTGAGGGTGAAATATTAAAGACACGCAGTGGTAGTATTAAGGTGAGTAGAGAATTATTTTAGTATAGTAGGTGGAGCCATGCAAATCATTCCATTAAGCTCCTTGGTCACCTGTACATCAAGAACCACTGGTGTATAGCACAGATACAGTATAATGTTATATAGCCATTTATTTATTTAACTGCATACAGCCATTTCAGGCTTGTAGACCACCATCAGTGTAGTGTATGGAAATCACAGCTTCTACAGAATAGGCATATGGGGCCATTGCTGATCTGCTCTGGAAGGTCCATGCTCCAGGGCTTTCTTGTTCCTTTACTACTTGGGGAACCACTGACCTTACATTCAACATATTAAATTCACCACCACGTGTAGTTTTAGAGCTGTCAAAGTTGACGACCTCTGGTTTATGCAGTTATACAGGGTTGATTGAGACAGAGCAGTCTATAGAAATTCACAGCAATCCACAAATATTCTTTCATGCGCAAGCCTTTCTGATAAATAGCAGAGGTGCCAGACTGTTGGTCCTTATTCAAATGATACCTGGGGCATGTTTATTCAGTAGGGCAACCAATCAGAATGTACTTTCCTGAAATCAGGGTCACTTGTCAGGAGTCATTTGTCAGAGTCACTTTACAGGAGTCGCTTGTCAGGGGTCACCTTACTTAGTTACTTTTGAGGAAGAAAATGTCTTCACTTAATGCATTCTGTCTCCATTTTGTTGAAGTTCACATTACAGTATTGCCATTGAGGTTTTGTGGATGCCACCCAAAAATGTTGGCTCTTCTAACCCTTTATAAAGGTGGGGAACAACTTTGCCACATGCACAGTATGTGTTTCAGGGTTTAATTTTCAATTTTCACTGGATTGTACCTATAGCAGAGATACATGGTACATACACACCCAATTTACTTGCCTTTTTTTCACATGTTAGTTTAGACTAGAGATGCCAATTTTCTCAGTAAAAATGCTGTATCCCATATTGATTCAATAAGAGGAACAGTTTGTGCTGCATTTAATGGCTTGACACTGTTTTCATGGTGAAGGTGGCTTGGCTGACAGCACCATAACAACGAATGATGCCGTGCGGCCAGAGCATACGTCGTCAATCATTGCTATGATGCTAAAAGTAAAAGAAAGTGCTGCACTAACTTAATATTAACCTGTACTCATTACTATTATCGTGTATACTTCCACGAATCCCTGTAAGTTATACACTCTAAAGTATATCTATAATATTACTAAAATAACCATTGTATAAAGTGCTCTAGTGACAAAAATAATAAATCAATAAAGTGACTCTGTGCAACAGTAAAATACAACGTGTAAACACATATCATCCTCTGTCATAAAAGAAAGTCCATTTTTTTTTTAAAGTGCTCAAATTTTCTACACAGAAGTGCACCAGTGCACTAAAGGTGCTAAGTGCAAAGTTCTATGATGACAAATTCATGTGTAGACATGCGTTGATATAATGAAATATATAAAATCCATCCAAAATCAAGTCCAAAATGGTGATAGCATGCGTGTTCTTGTGTGCACTCTGGTGTTCCCCCCTTCAGTAAATGCGCTCACCTCCGAGCGTGTGACCTTGCAGTTAAGCATGGTCAAAGCATGCATATGAACCACCTCTGGGCTCATTGTTTGTACTGGGATCCTGGGCTGATTGCTGGCACGTTTTCCACATACGAATAATAAAAGAAACTAGATAGTATAATATCATTTTAACTATTTTTATTAACAAACATTACTCCTTTTACTAGGGTACTCACATTTCCTGGAGTCATGTGGATTCTTGGTTCTCAAAAGTCTCCCCAATGGGAATAAAGGGAACAAAACAAAGACTGGTCCCCAAAGGTCTACATGGTTCTCCCCAGGGGCAGTGGAGGGGAAGAGGACAAGTCAGATCAGAGCAAGGAATCACCAGGGATCTCATTGGCAAGGTGTACACAGATACTGGAAGTTGGAAAACAGCAACGGTAAACCTCAAAGAAACGACCTATACAAAACTATGCAAACTGCAAGCTCCTCAACTTTACACCTCAAGTGCAGCGTGTCAGGGAACAAACTGAACAGACGCGTGCAGAAAAAAGGATAATGCCGGATGTGACATTCTAGTAAAAGTATAAAAAGTCATAGCGGTTGTGAGAGGAAAGGGACTCCCCCCCCTTTTTTTTTTGGTTTGTTTGCAACCTGGTCTCTAATTTTAGACTTTTATAGGTATCTCTCCTGAGGAAGCGAGCATTGTCTTGTGAAGCGTGTAGAGAAATCCGTTGCATCAAGCATTTACATCCTGGATTGTCAGCCATACTTTGATCTATGTAACTATGGATATCTATGCATATGTGTTTGTACTTATGTGTATCAGAACAATTGTAATAGTACTTATTATACATGTTTAATACATTTTGTATATTTTACACATTTTTTTGCTTGTGTCCTGTAAAGTCCCTTGGGTATTTTACTCTTTGTATGTACTGTATATATACTGGGACTAAGACACTCTCATGCCCCACACATACCAGCTTTATCGTTGAACTAAATTTATTGTGTGGAGCTTAGAGAATACTAGATTGTTAAGATTTATTGTGACAGCTGCATTGTTCCAAGTGCGGGTACTTTTAAAAAATAATTCCAAAATATATGTAGCACCCTTCTAGATAATTCGCTAGTTCAGTTAGGTAAATTTAGTTCTTTAGTTCTCCTATAACCAGCTGAGCAGCTGTTGATTGCTTTATGCTGTTCTGGGTTGTGCAGGCTGCAGGTTTGATTGCTTCCCCCTGTTTTCTGGTGGATTCCAGAATATAGTGGGTTGGGAGAGTCAAATAAGCAGCCTGAATATTTATGTGGTTCCAGTCAATCCCCGGAGAAGGGTGCACAGAAGACAGCTTGGGGGAGTGCATAAATAGTTTGGAGACTGAGGCATCTCTGTTCTTGTCCAGGAGGAGAGGTTCCCAGTTTGAAGGGCTGCTGTCCTTATAGGCAGCCCCGAATGCTGTTCTATATGAGTTCATCGAGGTCCCAGCTGTGGCAGGGCTGAGGGGGCCTGCTTGCTAAGAATCCTTTAAGCTAAACAAGGGGGTTTCACTAAGGATCTGGTCTGGAGAGTTCCCTAAGAAATGTCTGTCTAATACTGGGATAAGGCATCCAAGTATCTAGAGACTTTGTGAGTGTAGACATAAATGTAGGATCTAGGTGACTGTTGTTGCTGCTAGCTCCTGTGCACTAATAGGCTTGCCTGGCCTGGGACATTGCTGATGGTGTCCCAGTGCTGTCCATTATTTCCAGGCTATTGCTACAAGGACTCTCCTCAGCTGTAGTGATAAATTGGAGAGTGTCCTATGATTGCTGTTGTGCATTCCTGCAGTAGCCCACAGCTACCTACGCCCTACCCACATTCTTGAGTAATATACATAAAAAAAGACAACCCCTAGATTATTCATTGAATCAGAAGTGTGGATGTTGCTGTGTGTCTGGCTGCCATTGCACATATTTGGGAAAAGAACCTGAGGCAAACCAGCGGCCTCTGTGGGGGTGAGCTATACATATAGACAAGAACAAATAGCTGTGTGGAACAGCGCATCACAAAAATGTAAGGTAAAGGTGTCCACAATGCAATTTCTGTTTTGAGATTCTAGGTGGATGAGAATGGAGTATAATCAAGTTAGAAGTGGACTGAAACAGAACTAAAAGGGTAATCAGATGTAGAATAATTCGGAACAATCCCAGCCACGACACTACCTGCCTAGAGTTTGCATGTTCTCCCTGTGCCTGCATGGGTTTCCTCCGGGTACTCCGGTTTCCTCCCACACTACAAAGACATGCTGGTAGGTTAATTGTCTTCTGTCTAAATTGGCCCTAGTATATGAATGTGAGTTAGGGACCTTAGATTGTAAGCTCCTTGAGGGTAGGGACTGATGTGACTACAATGTACAGGGGGTCCCCTAGTTACAAACATCCGACTTACAAGCGACTCCTACTTACAAACGGAGGGAGACAACAGGAAGTGAGAGGAAATCTACCCCTAGGAAGGGAAATTCACTCCTGTAAGAGCTATTATGGGGAAAAGGTACCTCCACTGAAGCTTTATCACCAAGGCTTGTTTCCACAACAACCCAAAATTTTCAAAATCCAATTGTCATTGGGACAGAAAGTGAGGTGAAATCTTCTGAACAGGGGGAACAGACAGCAAAACAAATGTTACAGGGGTGTTAACCCTTCCCTATGCTATCCAAAAAGCTTAAAAATAGTTTTTTTGGCTGGAGCTACACTTAAAAAATGTACCTGTTCAGACTTACAAACAGATTCAACTTAAGAACAAACCTACAGTCCCTAACTTGTTTGTAGCCCGGGGACCCCCTGTATGTGTAAAGCGCTGCATAAATTGACGACGCTATAGAAGTACCTATAATAATATTAATAATAACAAGTAGAGATAGGCTTGGGCATCCTTTAAACTCATCTCTAATCCGAACTCCATCTTTTGTCTACCTCAACGAGCTGTGGGCCAGGTCATTCCCCTTCTCGCAGCTCACATGCTCTTCCAATGATGGGATAAAAGTCTAGTATTGGGATGTGTCTACAAATTGCGGCCAGTGGGTCAGCAGAACCATCTGTGTCTTTCATCATCTGCTGGCTCCCATTCATCTACTGTTTCATGAATCGGCGATTCCCTTGTTTAGGGTGAAGGACGCCGCAATATTCTCTCCTGTCATTTAACAGTACCCGGATTAACCCCTTTGGTGCTGGATTAGACAGGAATGCTTTTTTTTTATTTTTTTTTTTTTTTACAAGGATTCTACTTCATATTCAACTGCTCAAATCGTGGTGCAAAATACCTTTGTATGGGCCAGTATAATACATTTAAAAGATCACTTTATTAGAATTCAGGTTAAAAAAACGAAATATCCCAAATAAATTAAAATAAGTAAAAAGTAATGAATCAAAAATGGAAAAAAAAGTATAAAAATATGGCAGACTATGACAGGGTTTTAAAGAGAAACTCTATTTGGTGGGGAAAATAGAGGATAATATTGACATCAATATTCAGTGCAGATGTTGGTGTCTATAAGCCAAGATATAGAGAATAATGGCACTATTAGCCCAGCTCCTGCTCTGTCCCTCTACTCCACCCTATGCCCCTTATGTTGCAAAAACAAAGGTGGCAACCCTACATTTACACAATCTCTGTCCCTCCGTCGATTTAGAAAAATATAAGTGGTACATTGAGTATATATATTATATTCACATATTCCCTGTAACACAGTCCCTGTCCCTCCTTATATACAGTAGAGATAAGTGGTACATACTTGTAGCAATAACTCGCGGTGGAGCTGCTGGTTTAAGCGGGCTTGTTACCTTCACTCTCCTTCCCTCTGTTTCACCGGCAACGGGTCTAGGGTTCCGTTGAGTTTACCTCTGGACGACACACGCACCAACACTTGAGTACGTTTTCAATGCTTTATTAAACCATCAACAAAGGAAGTAGCAGGAAAGAGGTAGAAGGAAAACTGCAGAGGAAAACTCAAATACCTATTTAGTAAGATTCTTGACAAATGTCCTTTGGGGTTGGATATTTTAGAATGCACTCCCTTGGTGGGACACACTCCTTGCACGCCTGGATAGGCCTCTCTCACTTGCCTAGCAGCCAGTACGTAGCACGAACAAAAGTCTCTGCCACAGACTTGTTTGGGATGAACCCGTACGATCCTCTGCACAGGATGTATTGTTTTTTTTCTGCGATGAATGTCAGTCACAGTGCTTGAACCTTTAAGCTAAACCCGGCAACACTATGCTGTATAATTACTTTAGGATACGTCCTCCAACCAAGTCACCAGGCCCCTCTCCAGACCAGCACGTTGCATGATCCTTCCATGACGGGTCCTCCCCTGGGATCTCCTCGGTTGTCCAGCTTCTTCACTCTGGATAGACAGCTCAGGACCATTCCTCGGCCGCTGTGGTAGGCCCCAGACAAGCTTCTGGGCCCACCCCTGCGCCGCAGCGACGTGGGCTTCCAGAACGGGGGACCACGAGATAGCTCTCTAACGCATATCTGTCGGCCAGGAGGGCCAGCAGGTGGCTGTAAAACGAACCCCAAAATATGGCGTCTGTCCCATAAATACCCTCGCCCAGAATGCAACTCGGAGGACCACCTCCACCGAGTTGTCTCCGGGACAGAAGGTCATCCATACACTTCAACACGTTGCCTTTCCAACCCTAGCCAGCGGTAACAGCGACACCCACGGCTCAGTATGGAAACATACGCAACGTCAGCCAAGCTGGAACAGAGGCAAATCTAACCTTCCTAACGAACAAGTTACTAAATTTACCTATCAGATGGTAGATCGCAAATCTACCAGCGCTACATACTGTATATCACTTATTAAATAGCCGTATATCCACATGTTCCCTCCATGGATACAGTAGAGATACTGTGTGTATTTCTCTGCTTGGCGAGAGAAGAATTTTCTGGAAGTGCTATGATCCGTGCTGCTATAGCAGGTGATAGTTCAAGCTTATTCATTTCAGGAATTTGTGCTGGAATTTGACATGCCCATGTCACTGTACAGCATTTGATTGTCAGGGATATATCTCTAACTTTGGATGCACCGTGAATGTAATACGCACATGTTCCTGTGTGCCAATTCCTTACCATCAATAAAAAGTTTTGAATAAAAGACATATTTATCTGTAAAATAACTTCATAATAAAATAAATGATTATACTGTATAGTCCTTAGCTCCTTCACACACAGAGCCAGAAAATATACCAGTATAATGATCCTTTTTTTCCCCCAAAAAAGTGACAGTTATTTTCAGATTCAGTCCAATGAGATTAGGAAATTACCGTCACTTGATTAAACACAGAGTACTAGTGCTTTGTGAAATGACAAACAAGTGGTCACTGCCCCCACCTATAACTGGTCACTGCAGCAAGGAGCATTGGAAGGACAACGCATGTAAAACAAAACAAGGGAAATTTCCAAGCTCAACTTACTGATCAGCCTGCGACCAACCAAATTGACCTGTGCAACAGTATGCATTAAAAACGGGGGTTTAGTTGCACATATTTGCAAATACATGCGTATGTGAAATGAGCCTATAGTATATAGTACACTAGTTGCAATCTCATTTTGCTAATAATTTAGGTGGTAAGGGACATTTCAGCTATTAGATCTCGAAGCTGACCTGTAATAGCAAATAAAGAAAAAATAATATAGCGCCTACAATTGCAACACAAGTCATATTGTAATTGACTGTTATTAAAAATTACCTTTCCTTTTCAATCTGCAGCTGCTGTAATTTTCTGAAAATGCAATGCAATATGGCTACCTGGAGTTGTTCTGTTCTGTACCCAGAATGTGTACTGAACACATCCCAGAAACATAATTTCCTGCTTGTGTGATTGGCTCACCAATTTTCCCAGAAGTCTGCTTAAGATACAAGTCAGATTTCAGGCATCCCCTGCAACAAAAATTTCATTTTTGGTGAGATACTCCCAGTAGGAAATCACGTCTAAAGGGATGCAGGCCCAGCAGATTTTCCTCATTAGTGCCCTGCAGCTGCACAGCTGACTGATATTTATGAAACCACTCCCATAGTTACCAACTGTCCCGGATTTCCCGGGACATTCCCAGGATTTAGACTTCATTCCCGATTTTGTTGTTTCCCGGTAAATGTCCCGAGAAATCCAGTTCTTCACGGATTTTCACCGCCGCTAGAGGTCCGCGGCCGGCGGAGACATTGTCCATTTTTAAGAAGACCAGGAAGACGGCTGGGGGGGCTAGACGGAGCTCCTGCATCGCCGCCCACCCTCCGCCCCACTCCGCCTCGCCCTGCCTACCCCCCACCCCGCTGCCAGTCTGTTTTGGAAAGGGGCGGGGGTTCTAGCCATGCGGCCGGCAGAGGGAGACAGTATCCTCCTACTAGGACACCTGAGGTGGGGGGGCGCACCGATGGGAGAATCTGATATAAGGGGAGCTCCACTGGGGACACCTGATGTGAGGGGGGCTCCACTGGGGACTCCTGATGTGAGGGGGGCTCCAATGGGGACTCCTGGTGTGAGGGGGCACCGCTGGGGACTCCTGGTGTGAGGGGGGGCTCCGCTGGGGACTCCTGGTGTAAGGGGGGCTCCGCTGGGGACTCCTGGTGTGAGGGGGGCTCCGCTGGGGACTCCTGGTGTGAGGGGGGCTCTGCTGGGGACTCCTGGTGTGAGGAGGGCTCCGCTGGGGACATCTGATGTAAGGGGGGGCTCCGCTGGGGACATCTGATGTAAGGAAGGCTCCGCTGGGGGCACCTGATGCGAGGACGGACTCTGCTGGGGGCACCTGATGCAAGGACGGACTCTGCTGGGACATCTGACGCAAGGACGGGCAGCTGGTGGCAGATTCAGCATTATGGTGAATTGAATGATTTCATTTTATATTACAATGTAATAATAGAAATAATGCACTTCAATCATCCTGACACCATAACAACCATGGTGCCGGGATGATTGAAGTGCTAACACCAGGTGTTTGGAGTATCTTTATCTGCTGATTGTTAAACTTTCTAGAATACACATATTTCCATTGTTGTGTAGGATCTAGGGCTGCTGTCCCTCCATCCCTCTCCCCCCCTTTCATTCTCCATCCCTCATTCATCTCAGACTATAACCACACCCCTTTTAAGCCACGCCCATTTAAGACACGCCCACTATTTTGCATAAACCATGCCCATTTTTCACCACTCCGCGCGAAGCGTGCTGCATTTTTGCTTTTCCCCTTTGCCACGCCCACAAATGCATGCCCTGTCCCCTAATTAAAACAAGACTCCGCCTACAGCCAAAAATGTGTCCCTAAAAAAATTTTTTCAATGTTGGCAACTATGCACTCCCATTAGACCCACTCAGAACAGAGGAACAAACAGTGATTTCTTCAGAATAACAAAAGGTAGGAATCTGCAAAAAAGGTTGATATAATCCTTGCACTGTACATAGATCACCCTCAAAAACGACGTTATACATACTCCCATACTCCTGCACTATACACCTTGAGGTTTATTTACTAAGGGCAAATAGACAGTGCACTTTGCAAGTGCAATTGCTCCAGAGCTTAGTAAATGACTTCCATCATCCAATCATGTGCAAGAAAAAAATGCTGTATTTTTAATGCTCCTTGCATGTGACTGGGTATTCTTTGCAAAGTGAAAATTCAATTCATATACTAAGATCTGGAGCCACAGTCTATATGTCTTTAGTAAATCAACCCCCAAGTGTTGTACGTTACATACTCCCAACTGTTGTACATACTCCCGAACCCTGCACTCTATACCATATGGTGTATATGACATACAGTAATCCTAACTGCTGTACTGTGTATACTGTGCTGTATATTACATACTCCTGAACCCTGCACTCTTAATCATATGTTGTATACGATATACAGTATATACCATATGTTGTATATTACATTCTGCCAACTGCTGTACTCTGTACACTGTGCTGTACATATACTCCTGAACCCTGCACTCTATCATATGTTGTGTATTAAATATTCACAACTGCTATACTTTGCAGATACCACCTGACCATCAACAGATTTTCTTATCAAAGATCTTTCCATAAACATACAGTACATGTTGGGTAAGTTTATGCCTGTGGAGAAGGGAATCGGGTAGAACTTTCAAACAACTCAGATGCATTTCCCTTGACATTTGGGACAGATAAAGTCGGAGGATAGGGGGATATAGCAAAATTAAGAGACTTACGCTAGAAATATGCTATGCAAATGTCAGCTGGATCATGAGGAGCCATCCACAATTTGCTTCATGGGTGGCCTATCGTCACCCTCCTGTCCATCATTATTCAACTGAAAAATTGAAGGTACTGGCCATAAACCTTTCAACCACTGTTCAGTATTTTGACAGGCCCCAGCCGTCAGTAGACAGTATGAGCAGTGGGAGACCCTATACGGCATGGATGGAGGAATTTGTAAGATTCTGTTAAAATCTGGACAAAAAAACTAAGCGTGTTCGGCCAGCCATAGAAGCAGGATTGTCTAGTGTGTTTGAAAAATTCTAGGTGTTGTTAATACTACTTCCTACATTCCTTGTCTCTCCAATGCATTCTCTCTCATTCTCTTTTGCGCTTTCTCTCTCTTTCTCACACTTGTTCTGCAGCATTTTCACATTCCCAAAAAAAAACACTGTGGAAAAAATTTAAATCCCAGCTCGTCTCAGAAGGTCTCTGTAACTGAGTCCAGATGTGCTAAGCTAAAGTGAGTAGGACATCCTCCAGGTTGGCAATGACCAGGTACCACAAGCAAGGGCATCCATACAAAGATTAACTCCCAACTGAACTTTAAAGTTGCTATTAGGAATTACAATAAAGTTGAAGGTAGAGCCAGATTGGAAAAATACTGGTGGAGAAGCAATAAAAGTTTGTTGTGGAAACGGGAATAAATGGTAGAGAAGGAACGTAAAAAAGGAGAGAGTGATTGGAAGGAATTTTGATGGAAGAGATGAAAAGGAGAAAGACTGAGGAGCCGTAAAGGAATCAAACTCTAGAAGCAATTCCCTGTAGTGTGAGAGTGATTAGTTGTGGAGAAGGAATAACAGTTTATGTCTCCAAACAGTGGTGCAGCAGAATTAGGGTGACTTCATGTCCTCATCGCTGGGGTAGGTCCCACAAAACCCCCACCTACAGGGTGGGTGTTATGATGAGCTTTTGACTTCTCAAAGCTGCCTTTGTACACCGTCCCCTCATCCACCCCCACCTTCTTCCTTGCCCTGAACACGTTCTGAGGACAATAAGATTCATTGTGAAAATCCTGGGGTGGGGGGATTGCCTAGAACAGGACATGGGGGATCCAAGAAGAGGGACAAGGAAGGAGCTCTTGTAGAGGGGACACCATGTACATGTGCCTTTCTACTAGGATTTGAGTAAACGCTGTTCAGCCTATTATTCCTTGTTTAAGCAGCACAGCCATTTGAACAAATTGACCTATAACCCTTTAAAGGGAATGCTGTAGCTAGGTCATAAGTATCTGTCTGATCTTTGAGACCTGCCTGATTCTCTGAACTGTTGACATGTACCACTGCTGCTTTGCTGTCAGAAGACTGATAACAAATAGGGATGAGCTCCTGGTTTTGTCAAAACACAGGTATGGTCTGAACTCTACTTGTTGGGATACTGAACACCAATGCTCGAACACGGAACTTTCAGCGGGAGCCAAACATGAGTGAGTTTTTCTCCCGCTACTATATGACAACTTTCATTCTTCCACTGTCAATGTTGTTAAGGAAGCAGCAGGTGCTGGTCGCATCCTTAGCAACCAGCGACATCATCCAACTTCATGCATTTACTACTTTTGAGTCCCCAGCAATATAAACAAAGTGGCTTGGATGGTTTCAAAAAACAATGGTGTGGGGTCCCCCCCATAAATTATACCAGGCACTTCAGGTCTGGTACAAATTTTAAGGGGGAGAGTATGCAAAAGAAGAAAATGGTGTAGGTCCTGGGCGTGTCCTTGGCAATCCATAACATCATCTGGACTCATTCATTTACAAGTTGAGAATCCACGGACAGGTAAACAAAGTGGCTGGCAAAAGCGAAACTGTGTGAGGTTCCCCCAATAATTTATGTAGTGCTCCTTCAGGTCTGGTGTGAATTTTAAAGTGGTTGTAAACACTGTAAAAAAAAACAAAAAAAAAAAAACTGCAAGACAAAGGCATAATGAGCTAGTATGCATAGCATACTAGCTCATTATGAATTACTTAGCTGTGATCGAAGCAGCCGCACTGGTCCTCGTTCACCGCTCTGGCGGCCGACATCTCTCCGGGGCGTTACTTCTGGGTATCGCACCTCTGGCGCTGTGATTGGCCGGAGGCGCGATGACGTCACTCCTGCGCATGTGCGTGGGAGCCGACGGTAACGGCACAGTACAACTGAAGCAACGGCACGTGCTTAAGTGCGCATGTGCAGATGACGTTGGCACATGCAAACACAGGGATATCTCCTTAACCGTGCAGGTTTAGGAGATATCCAGTGTAGCTACAGGTAAGCCTAATTATAGGCTTGCCTGTAGTATAAAGTGGTTGTAAAGGGTTTACAACCATTTTATGGGGGACTTAATGTAAAAAGAAAAAAAAAATGTGCCCCCCTCATTAAAGTGAACCTGTTGCTTTATCCTGCTTGGGCAAAGCACAGGTTCACTTGAAGTGTATGTAAAAGTAAGAATGAACTTGTTTGGCTGTACTTCTATGGATCACAGGAGTGCAGTCCGCTTTGCACTCCTGTGACACGTTTTCAGCACACAGCGGGCTGAAGTCCGCTGTTTGCTGACATCACAGAGCAGGCCCAGGCTCGGGCAAGATCGCGACCATGGAGTTGGGATCCACCCACATGCCTGGACCGGAACCCGACTCAGCCTCTTAGTGAGCCGCTGACAGCCTGACCCGGCTGCTCCCGCGCCCTCCACAGCCCAGCTCTCCAGTGAGCAAGGAGGGGCAGAGCAGAGAGCTGTGACTGACAGTCAGCAGCTCTCTACTCTGGGAGCTGTGAGAACCGAGCGATCGGCGGTGTTTGACCGCTCGGTTCTCAGTGTTAGAGCCGGTGGGGGACAGATGCAGAATCCACCTAGGTAAGTATGATTATAAAATAAAAAGCAAGGCCATACTTCACTTTTAAATGCTGAGTTCACCTAAACAAAATTACAAATGCACTTATTTTTGTACATCGCAGGTGCAATGTCAGGACCCTGCAGACTATTCCTACAGCTCTGAGCCCGTACCTCTGTACGGGCTGCAGGAAGAGTAAACAAATTCGGAGGGTGCTCATCAGGGCACTTGAAGTCCATTGCATGGCGGGGGAAGAGGGGACTTTGTTTCTTCATTCACAGATTCCTGTGAGTAAATGATGTGGCTGTGCAGGCAGGAGATTGGGGGGGGGGGGGGTGTAAGTGCTACAAGTAATGAAACATGTTAAGCCTTAAATACAGTTCAAAGGTGAACTTATGCTTTACCTATACCATTGAAAGCATATTCTTATGTCTGTTTGAGCTCTTTCAAACTGGCTGACGCCGCCAGTGGATCAGCCTGCTCAGTGGGGGCTCTCTCCGCTGATCCCCACAGGTGGATGACAGGTGACAGGTCCGGACAGGACAGGTGGAAGACAGGTGACAGGTCCGGACAGGAGCAGACACAGACATAACCCACTTTCCTTTATAGGCAATTGGATGTAAATGGTCCGCCTGTCTATTTACATCCGACTGTCAACTGATCTGATCAGCCAGACGGATGGGTAACGGGTCTCCCAACTGTCTTTTTTAGCAGGTCGGATGTCGGCGGGTGTAAACTGACTCATGTCCTTTGACATCTGCCACTCCATAGAGAGCAATGGATGGTCCGATCGGGTCTGCCTAAAAAAACTGAAAGGCGGACCTGACCGGTCCGCTGTGTAAAAGGGGCCTAGGTGAAAGAAAAAAATTGTTCATCCTGCCAGAAATCTTGTGAGTTGATAATTTCCTGTGCTCCCTACCTCTGCTGACTGTCAAAAGTTAGCATTATTGGGTGGCACAATGGTGTAGTAGGTAGCACTCTCGCCTAGCAGTAAAAATGGTCACTGGTCTGGCTTCTGTCTAAATTGGCCCCAGTATATGAATGTGAGTTAGGGACCTTGGATTGTAAGCTCCTTGAGGGTAGGGACTGATGTGAAGGTACACTGTATATGTAAAGCTCTGCGTGAATTGACAGCGCTATATAAGTACCTTAAATAATAATAAATATTCCCACTGGACTATGGAACATCTCGCATGGCCCAATGAAGAGGGGGGGGGGGGGGGGTTGTAGTACTAAACTGTTTCTTGCCCTAGAGCAGGAATATGCAATTAGCGGACTTCCAGCTGTTGCAAAACTACAAGTCCCATCATGCCTCTGCCTCTGGGTTTCATGCTTCTGGCTGTCGGAGTCTTGCTATGCATCATGGGACTTGTAGTTCTGCAACAGCTGGAAGTCCGGTAATTGCATATCACTGCTCTAGAGTGACAACGCTGCTCCTCCATAGATAGAGTACAGTGAGCGTTGTCGCCCTAGGATGGGAAGTTTATTACTGACAGGATCGCCAAGAAAAAATAAAGGAAAATCATCCAAAAAAAAAAAGAAAACTTTCAGCCACTGGGGTTGATTTACTAAAGGCAAATCCACTATGCACTACAAGTGCACTTGGAAGTGCACTCCCTTTAGATCTGAGTGGAAGATTTGAAATGAGAGGAAGCTCTGCTGATTTTATCATCCATTCATGTACAAGCAAAAATGCTGTTTTTTCATTTCCTTGCATGTCCCCCTTGGATCTACAGCGATTGCACTTCCAAGTATGTACACTTGTAGTGCAAAGTGGATTTGCCTTTAGTAAATAACCCCCAATGCATCTAAAGCCCCATACACACTATTCGATTTTCTGCAGATTTTTGTTTTCGGATTTACCAAAACCATGTAGTGCGAGGGCCTGCCTGATTGCATACAAATTGAAACTCTTAAGGTTTGACCTCATATTATATGGTTTTGGTAAATTTGAAGACAAAAATCTGCAGAAAATCTAATAGTGTGTATGGGGTCTGAGAACTGGCAACCTGCAATACGCTAAATAGTTGCTCTCGGGTTTAGATACGCTTTAAGTCATTCTGTGAAGTAGGTTGCTTTGTTCCTGTCCGAAAAGAAATACTTAACCCATTAGGTAAGCTTTTTTGTTTTAGTTAATGATTTTTGCTACATTAGAAAGACTGGTTAACTACATTACAGAAAGCCTTCTCCTCCCCGGAGTGCTGACCCTTTAAATGTGTGTCATGGAGTATTCCGGATGCTGGATCCCAATATTATTCCTATTTGAGGCTGGAGCACTGTGCCAGAAATATGCAGCTAGTTAGCGGAGTTCCTGCTGCCACTGCAGTGTAAAGCTCTCACCTCGTTCCCGAGTGCTGCAGAATTGGGGTAAAGGGGGGAGTCAGGAGAGGTGCGGATGGGGTGGGGGGGTGGGGGGGGTGGCGTCTGGAATTTCTTCTCCCAATAATGTGGAAAAAAATTGAAATCCCAGCAATAAAGACCTGAGGTAAAGGGAACAAAGGGGGGCACGCTCGCTCCAGAGCATTGGGGAACTTAACTCTGTCCTAACTCATGGAGAATATATCAAACTTTGCCATAAGGTTTATATAAAACGTGCAATTCCAGACTGATACAATCCAGATTAGGTATGACATAGCTGCCTTTTAGGCACCTGTAGGCAAAGTCCTAACATACTTTAGGATGAGCTCTGGCGAGGAAGTAGAGCCTAGTGTGTGACTCTAACAATTTCCAGTGCAACTTTCATGCACCTTAAATAAGCAAAGTTGTGCAGGAACCTTTTTTAGTCGCATAGATTGAAACGGGTGCCATTGAAATAAATGAGTTTCGACTTGTCATGCGACTTTTATGTGTCGCATGACAAGTTGCACTAGTGGAAACTGAGTCTAAAGGTCCATTAAAACATACAGTATGTATTGTTATGTATTGCAGAGATGCATGTTACTGCAACACGCATCAATGCACATGTCCCATTGCAGTGTGTCACAATGCCAAGTGTATGCCCAGCTTTTCTCTGCCTAGTGTCCCTGGAAATTTTGGGAATATATAAAACATTCATTGCATTTTAAACATTAACACTTTCAGGTCTTTAGACCCATAATCTAAGAATCTGTTTTCTATGGCAATGCAAAAAAAAATGCATGCAGCTAAATTTGAAGCTGAACTCCAGACAGAAATCAAAGATACAAATGAATGCAGCTCAGTATATAATAATTATACATCATTAACCCCGTCTCGCCGACAGTACGCATATATGAGGCCCCACTGTACTGGGCTTTTTTCCGTGTGGCCACTTATAAGTGTATCTGTGTTTGTACAGCGCGCTCCCAGCACAGAGACCGGGGTCCCACTGCGAGCCCTGGGTCCCATATTAACGATGGGTACCCAGAATTTTGGGTTCATTGGTAGGGGGGGTTGACAGTGGCTGAAGCCCCGAGTGAGTCCCCAAAAAGCCCTGGGTCTCGGGTGGGCACCGTTCTATTATTAGCCCCGAGCGCCGCCGCCGAGTGGGGACTGATCTGATTCCGAGCGCCGCCGAGCGCTGCCAAGTGCGGCCGAATCACATAGCAGGTCCCGCCTTCTGGAGCCTGCAGCGCCTATGATGGATGTCCCACTGGTTCAATGGTGGGACCGCGGGACATGTGACGTCCATCATAGGTGCTGCAGGCTTCAGAAGGCAGAAATTACAATGCGGCCTCCGCACCACATCGATCCCCGCTCGGCGCTCGAGCGGGAGGCTCTCCTCTCCTCTGGCTGCCTCGCACACCACAGCTGAGCTGAGCTGCTGCTGAGTGTGTCTCCTGGTCAGGTAGGTCAGTGTGTGTATGTCAGGTAGGTCAGTGTATGTCAGGTAGGTAAGTCAGTGTAGGTAGGTCAGTGTATGTATGTCAGGTAGGTCAGTGTATATCAGATAGGTCAGTGTGTGTCAGGTAGGTAAGTCAGTGTATGTCAGTGTGTGTCAGGTAGGTCAGTGTATGTCGTGTAGGTCAGTGTATGTATGTCAGGTAGGTCAGTGTATATCAGATAGGTCAGTGTGTGTCAGGTAGGTAAGTCAGTGTATGTCAGTGTGTGTCAGGTAGGTCAGTGTATGTTGTGTAGGTCAGTGTATGTATGTCAGGTAGGTCAGTGTATGTCAGGTAGGTCAGTGTGTGTTAGGTAGGTATGTCAGTGTATGTCAGGTAGGTAGGTCAGTGTATGTCAGTGTCTGTCAGGTAGGTCAGTGTATGTCGGGTAAGTCAGTGTATGTCAGATAGGTAGTGTAGGTGGGTCAGTGTATGTATGTCAGGTAGGTCAGTGTATGTCAGACAGGTAGGTCAGTGTGTATATGTCAGGTAAGTCAGTGTGTGCAGGGCCAGACTTACCATTGGGCTTGACTGGGCTCAAGCCCATGGGCCCCGCCCAATAGGGGGCCCCGCGGGCCCCGCCCGTTTACGTTTTAAATATCTTCATATATCTTTAGCTAGATCGGATGAAACAGCGGTGACTCACACTGGTCCTCACTTGGCTGCAGCGCTGCTCTGCCCGAGTCTCTCTCTCTGTCTCATCAGCCGATCAGCGGCGCAGAGAGAGAGACTCTAATGTGTAATTACGCAGGATGGACCAGGAGGAGCCTGGAGGTGGGTGGAGCTGCGTCGTTGGCTTGGCAACCCTGCACTCGTTGCTAGCGCCTGGGCCGCCTGGCATACAGTTACTCACACTGACTGCAGGACTCCGCCCCTGGTGAGTGTTGGCTCCACCCACCTCCTCCCTCCATCTTGTCCACCTTGCAGTCTTCAGAGCGGCGTGGATACAAGAAGTAGAAGGCTGCGGACATTGACAGTGAAATTACTGGACCCAACCAACTGGACTCCATTGCTCCTGCATGGGAGCCCCTCCCCCCACCAGAGCACTGAATTAATTGACTAAAAGTGAGTAAAAAAAAAAAAGAATGAATTCATGTGTCAAGTCAAAAAGCAAAATACATGTGGGCCATTATGTATGAAAAAAAAAATGCCCCTTTAGTCTTGACTTGTTCAATCTTAACCCCTTCAGCTCCGGAACCTTTTACCCCCCCCCTTATGACCAGACCATTTTTTGCGACACTGCGCTGCGTTGCTCTAACTGACTGACAATTGCGCGGTCGTGCGATGTTGTAACCCAAGTAAAATTAACGTCCCTTTTTTCCCCACTCACTTACGTACTACACACACACAATTTATCTTGCACTTTGTTCAATGAGTTATTTTTCTATATTCCTGCAATTGATTTGTTATGATTGCAACCTTACAAGGTATTTGTTTGTTTTTCAATATGTTTTCCAGGTAAATAAGAGCCCTTGCAAACTGGGGCGGGGGGGCGGCGTCGGCGGTAAAACGCCGCTATTATTAGCGGCATTTTACCGTCAGTATGCGGCCGCTAGCGGGGCGGTTTTACCCCCCCGCTAGCGGCCGAGAAAGGGTTAAATACCACCGCAAAGTGCCTCTGCAGAGGCACTTTGCCGGCGGTATAGCCGCGCCATCCCAATGATTTCAATGGGCAGGAGCGGTAAAGGAGCGGTATACACACCGCTCCTTCACCGCTCCGAAGATGCTGCTGGCAGGACTTTTTTTACCGTCCTGCCAGCGCATCGCTCCAGTGTGCAAGCCCTCGGGGCTTTCACACTGGAATGAAAGCAGCGGCACTTTCGGGGCGGTTTGCAGGCGCTATTATTAGCGCAATAGCGCCTGCAAACCGCCCCAGTGTGCAAGGGCTCTAAGTGTTTTATTCTCATTCTGACCAAGACATTTGTGCATTGCAATAAACACATGATCACTTTGAACTTTTTTAATCGTTATTTATTTATTGGAAAAAAAGTTTTTCAAGCTTCAATCAGTGGTCATATAAATAGATTATTACGTTTTTTTAACATGTAACACTGTCTACGGTATCAGTCAACATTTTGTTCCATTTAAAGTAATGTATAGAAGGTAGGGCCCGAAAGTGACTTAAGCCCAGGGGCCCCCAGCACCCTAAGTCTTGCCCTGAGTGTGTGTATGTCAGGTAGGTGAGTTTAGTGGTCAGTATTGATGGTAAGCCAGGCAGCAACCAGTAAGTGAGCTTACCCCCCCGCCACACAACCCCACCGCCCAGCCAAAAAACCCAACGCCACTGCCACTACCACCCCCACCCCCGTGCTGGCCTTGGACTTCGGGCT
This sequence comes from Aquarana catesbeiana, assembly GCF_042186555.1. Lineage (NCBI taxonomy): Eukaryota > Metazoa > Chordata > Amphibia > Anura > Ranidae > Aquarana > Aquarana catesbeiana. The sequence goes on along the minus strand of NC_133335.1, from coordinate 203,648,629 downwards.
GAAGCCCCTGGTCTTTTTGCCACCTAGCAATGCCCCTGGTTCCAGGTCACCTGATTGCTGTGATAGCCTCTGATTTATGACCACAGTGATCAGTCATTGTGAAGCCCACCCCTGTGTCTCTCTCTCTCTGTGACTGGAGAGGGAAGATACATTATATCTCTCTTTTAAATAAATAATAGATCAAGGTTGGATCTAGGTCAGTGCCAGGGTTAGTATTTGGGTCAAGGTCAGGGTCAAAGATCATGGTCAGTATATTCTGGACAGGATTTTGTTTTTAAAAAAGCATTTTTTAGATTAGTGTCAGTGTCAGTTAGTGTGATTTAGTAGGATATAAAAAAAGCACTATTGTTTCTGGACTGTACTACGGGTACATCAACAACTAACATACACATACAGTGTGTAGTATCACTGCGATCGTCTGGAGCAGGAGAACTTATTTTGGGTTGATCTTTGGAGGTAGGTTATGGTAGTAACAAGAAATATACAGCTAGATTTAAAAAATATATATTTTTACTATTTTGGGCCAGTTGTGCATTACCATTTACCACCAAATGAAAGCCCAATTTGTACTGAAAAAACAGGGTATAATCCATCTGAATATACAAAGTAGTTGTGATGATATGTACAGTTTTACTAACGCATGTCAAAGTTGCAAAATTGTGCTTAGGCATTAACATTTGTTTTACCCTTAGGCACGAAGGGGTTAAGGGTCTATTCACACTGGCCCCAATGGGCAGCGTTTTCAACCCAGTCCTAACACATAGCCAAGGCAAAATGTCTTATGTCCTAATAATTCAGTTCACACCAACATGCTTTATTGGAGTGTACTTAAAAGAAAGTAGACGATGCCATGAGTTAAATGTACTGTCGATGCCAAAAAGCATTGTACAATGCCTCGCAAATCTTGCTTGCATGCACATTGAATACCAGCAGGCACATTGAACACCAGCAGGCACCTGTTGTGCACACCTTAATGCACGCTCAAATGTGATGTGAAGTGACCTTAATTATATATTTTTTTTTCATTTAAAGCAGTCCAAGTACCTACATATAAGAAAAAGACAATTCCATAGCTCAACTCACCAACCAGTCTGCTGACCAACCAAATTTACCTGTCTAACCGTATGTTAAAGGCAGGGGTTTAGTTAGCACACATTTGCAAACGCATGTGAAAGCTGCAAGGCCTCGTCAAGGCACCCTGTATTACTTGCAGTCCTAACACTAAATTTATAAGTGTCTCCACAGTGGAAGCACATGCATTGAATGGATAGGTGTGAGACAGGTGAGCCAGGAGGCCGCCCTAGCCCCCTTAAAGGGACAGGACACACACTGGACACCCAGCAATAGCAGCAGAGGCGTCCAGTGTGTCCCCGACCCAAATATACAAACGTATGTATATGCCCTCCATGTGCTCCTTACTGTGAAGGCCAGTTATGGGTGTGGGCGGTGACCAGTGTCTTGTTACCGTTTGTATATTTGGGTCGGGGACACACTGGACGCCTCTGCTGCTATTGCTGGGTGTCCAGTGTGTGTCCTGTCCCTTTAAGGGGGCTAGGGCGGCCTCCTGGCTCACCTGTCTCACACCTATCCATTCAATGCATGTGCTTCCACTGTGGAGACACTTATAAATTTAGTGTTAGGACTGCAAGTAATACAGGGTGCCTTGACGAGGCCTTGCAGCTTTCACATGCGTTTGCAAATGTGTGCTAACTAAACCCCTGCCTTTAACATACGGTTAGACAGGTAAATTTGGTTGGTCAGCAGACTGGTTGGTGAGTTGAGCTATGGAATTGTCTTTTTCTTGTATGTATATGCCCTCCATGTGCTCCTTACTGTGAAGGCCAGTTATGGGTGTGGGCGGTGACCAGTGTCTTGTTACCAAGTACCTACATATGTCTTGGTATCAGCCTTTTGCAAGAAAAAGAGTATTTACCTTTGTCCCAAGTCACTTCCACTGAAAAGTCTATTACCCCATTGCACTTGCATATACTGTAAATGTGTACAACTGTGCATTGAATAAAACAATCTGGCCAGCATAGAGGCCAGCATAGAGGACTAAAACTCCATCACTTCCAGTTACGCGATGATGTCAGCAAAAAGCTCCGCCCAGCGCGTTTAGTTATAAATGATTCTTCTGGGACAAAATGTGTCATAAATATCTGTTGATCCTACCAGAACTCTATCGCTACAATACAAAACCACACAAGGCTTTGTTGGTAGCCTCAACAATTAACATATCACCTTATGTGAGCTAAATCTAGTGATGAGCACTTGATGTATCAGAAATCAGGTGAGCCCCTAACTTCCTGTAGTGAGCTGACAATGCTGCCCCTGCTTCACTGAAATCCCAAGCACTGTCTGTCTCTCTCCTGTTGAACTACACAACAACCCCCATCTCTAACAGAAGGGTGAGGTGTTTTGTAGTCCAGTAGAGAACTCAGGCAGGGCTGCTTGGGATTTTAGTACAGCAGAGGCAGTGTTGTCAGTAGCAAAATGTGTATGTATTGAAAGGATGTACTGATTTTTTTTTCTATGCTCAGACATAAACTTTAATGCCAGAACATTTATTATCAAGGGAGAGGCAACTGTGACACACCACAAGAGAAGCATACCTCCCAACTTTTTGAGATGGTAACGAGGGACACCAATTAGCAAAAGTATGTAGGTATAGGACACACCCCATGCCACGCCCCCTTAAAGGAGAATTATACAAAATAAATGATTAGTTAAAGCCAAAATTGCTTTTTTTACCACTACTATTCCTTTATACTGGCTTAAAAAATTTACAAATGCAGCAATTTAAAAATTGGATGAAAGGTTTAGCACTGGGAAACACCTTTTGAAAAATAAATAGTGCATTTTATATACAACTATATAGATCAGACCAAAAAGAGGGACAAATGAGGATGAAAGAGGGACAGAGGGACAAGGGGTTATTTACTAAAGGCAAATCCACTTTGCACTACAAGTGCAAATTACAAGTGCAAATTGAACTGAAAGTGCACTTGGAAGTGCAGTCGCTGTAGATCCGAGGGGGACATGCAAGGATAGTAAAAAACAGTATTTTAGCTTGCACATGATTGGATAATAAAATCAGCAGAGCTTCCCCTCATTTCAGATATACCCCTCAGATTTACAGCGACTGCACTTCCAAGTGCACTTTCAGTGCAATTTCAAGTGCACTTTGCACTTGTAGTTTGCACTTGTAGTGCAAAGTGGATTTTACTTTCGTAAATAACCCCCATAGTTCCTAATCAGGGACAGTTCCTCGAAATCAGGGACAGTTGGGAGCTGTGAGAGAAGTGCTAGGAATATCTGTACCAATGACCAGAAGATTATAATAAAGTGATTTTGGAAAAATGTAGGAGTAGGATTATGGAAAGTAGGCTTAAAAGCGAAGTTTTCCTTTAATAAAAAGATTGAGGACATATCTGTATATGAGTATTGGCTAACGCTGTAGAATCTGCTTGAAATGAATTTGCTGCCTGTAGCAGGTCTTGCCCAGAATTCAATCTCTTCCTTTCACGTCTATTTCAGTGGAGAAATGCAATAAAATCTCCAGGCCCATTTAAACAGCTATGACCCAGATTCATCCCGCTGCAGAGTAATGTGAAATAAAGGACAACTAAACAAACGCTGTGCCGTGAACCAACTTCTCGGCTCACAGAACCTCATGTAGATGGGCCCATGGCTGCCAATGCACACAGTCATCAGAGAAAGAACTGACACACTTTTATCCGCTGGTGCCCTCTGTGTGACCACCTGCCACACACTCCAGAACATTTGCTTCAGAAAACAGTGGAATCGTCCAAGACACACACTGTTATTTACATGTGACAGTGTCACCCACAGGTGACATTCTGGAGAGCATTGTGAATAAACACTGAACACTTTCAGAAACATCACCCCCCTCCCTTTCATCCTCCTAGCAGCCCAAGGGACCAGGATTTTCCCGGACGGGGATATGCTGCTTATTCCACCGACTGCATCCGGCATGAATATTCTACAAGTGTGGTGACAGTGACACTGGGACTAATTAGATTCACTTTAGGAAAAGACAGCGTCATCCCCTGCTGAATCAGAGCAGAATGGAACCAATGGCACTTTTTTTTTACATCTGTGTCTGTTTTCTTCTGCATTTAAAAACTGGAGCTTTCCTGGTCCGTGGTAGATGTAAACGGACTTGCGTCAGACTACCTCTGATCCATGACATTTAGTCCCGTTCACAACGGTGCGACTTGTCAGGTCCAAATTGCATGACGTTGCACCTTATCTTCGGCAATGAAACTGTGCAAATCGGTGCAACTCTGACTTTGCAGTGCCGCACCAATTTAAAAAAAAAAAAGGTTCCTGCGCTATTTTTTTGCAATATCAGGTGCGACTTGAATAGACATCTGTTCATGAAATCGCACAGATGTCAGCTGAGTCGCACCTGAAGTCGCACTGACCTGCGGCTTTGAAATCGTGCAACTTCAAATGAAGTTGCACAATTTCAAAGTCAGATTCAGTGTGAATGGGTGCTTAAGTGACACTAAAGGTTCAGTTTTTTGTTAACAAACATGTCATACTTACCTCCACTGTGCAGCTCATTTTGCACAGAGTGGCCCCGAACATCCTCTTTTGGGGTCCCTCGGCGGCTCTCGCGGCTCCTCCCTGCATCAGATAACCCCCTAGGAGAAGCGCTCTCCCGGGGGGTTACCTTGCAGGCGCTCTACTGAGTCCAGCATTCGTCGTTCATGGATGCCGAATGCAGGACTCGGCCCCGCCCCCTGGCGGCCGCGTCATTGGATTTGATTGACAGTAGCGGGAGCCAATGGCTGCTCTGTTATCAATCTATCCAATCTAGAGCCGAGAACCCCGGGCAGAGAGAGAGCGCGTCACTGTGGGACAAGTTTGAGGGTTCAGGTAAGTAAACCAGGGAGGTCTGGGGGGCCAGTCACTGACAGGTGTTTTTTCACCTTAATGCATAGGATGCATGTTTTTATGTTTTTGGTCTGATGCTTCACCTTTGACTGTGATGTGGCAAACGACAATCCGCAACTTGTGGAAGGTGACATGGCAAGTGGACAATCCACAACTCGTGGCAGATGACGTGGCAAATGACAATCCGCAACTTGTGGCAGGTGATGTGGCAAGTGGACAATCTGCAACTTGTGGCAGGTGACGTGGCAAATGACAATCCTCAACTTGTGGCAGGTGACGTGGCAAGTGGACAATCTGCAACTTGTGGCAGGTGACGTGGCAAATGACAATCCACAACATGTGGCAGGTGACGTGGCAAGTGGACAATCTGCAACTTGGGGCAGGTGACGTGGCAAGTGGACAATCCACAACTTGTGGAAGGTGACGTGGCAAATGACAATCCACAACTTGTGACAGGTGAGGTGGCAAGTGGACAATGCACAACTTGTGGCAGGTGATGTGGCAAATGACAATCCGTAACGTGTGGCAGGTGACGTGGCAGATGACAATCCGCAACTTGTGGCAGGTGACGTGGCAAGTGGACAACCTGAAACGTGTGGCAGGCGACGTGGCAAGTGACACGCTAAATATAAGTACACTGCTGCTCTCAGCTGCTGCTACTCACTCTGGTCTCACAAAATGGCTGAAATAGTTAAATAATGCTGTTTTTTGAGCTTGGGGGGGGTCTTATGATGTTATCTTAACTAACCACTTCTAGACGCAACCGTGGTAAAACACGGCTAAACGCGGCATGCAAACGTGGCTAAACGGGTGTTTTAAACGCCGGTTTCAAGGTGTCAAAAAAAATCGTTCAGAGGACTTAGCCTCAGCGTCCTGTGTACATGGAGCCTTACTTTCTCTGGCCTCTAGTTGCTCTGGAGGAACCATAACTCACTCTGATGGCAACACCCTTGACCTTGTATTCTCCTACATAGGTAGGAGACTCCATGCAACTTCTCAAACAATCCTTTTCCTCTCTCCGACCACCACGTTATTAGTTTCTCTCTCCCCCTGTCTTCAACCACCTTTCCTAACAATCGCCTAAACATCACCTGTAGAAACTTTCGCAACTTCAACTCCTCTCTCCTCTATTCTGCTACTGACCACCTCTATGACAACATCCCTCCCCTGTCCTGCCCCAACCAAGCCACGTCCATCTACAATAAATCCCTGTCCTCCACCCTGGACAAGCTCGCTCCCCTCACTACACGCAGAATCAGGCCTCGACCCCTACAACCCTGGCAAGCAGATGACACTAAAATTCTCAAAAAACGTAGCGGCGCTCTTGAGCGTCTGTGGCACAAGACTAAGTCTCTCAAAGACTTCAACCAATACAAATCTGCCCTCCAAAAATATTATTCTTTCCTCCACACTGCCAAGCAGACCTATTTTACAGCTCTCATTAACACCTTCTCATCCAGTCCCCGTAAACTCTTCTCTACCTTCAACTCTCTACTTTGTCCTCCACCGCCTCCACCCACTGACTCACTCACTGCCCAGGAGATTGCTAATCACTTCAAAAACAGGATTGATATAATCCGTGATGAAATCTCCACTCTATAGGTATCTCCCCCAGTTAAGACCCCATGTCAACAGGTTCAACTGACACTCCCCTTATTCAAATCTGCTACTACAGACGAAGTTGCTAAACTCCTTTCTATCACCCACCTAACCACCTGTCCCCTGCATCCTATTCCCTCTCAAATGCTACGGTCACCCTCTGACCCCATCCTAGACTCTCTAACCCCCATCTTCAATCTCTCCCTAACTCTGGCATCTTCCCCAATGCTCTAAAACATGCACTGGTCACCCCCATACTTAAAAAGCCGCCTTTCGACCCTACCAATCTTAAGAACCTACACCCTATCTCCTTGCTCCCCTTTTCCTCTAAACTCCTTGAACGCCTGGTTTACAACCAACTGAGTGACCAACTCATTAAGAATAACCTTCTTGATCCCCTTCAATCTGGATTTCGCCCTCAACACTCCACAGAAACTGCTCTTTTAAAACTCACAAATGACCTACTAACTGCAAAAACCAACGGACACTATTCTGTACTCCTACTTCTAGTTCTTTCAGCTGCCTTTGACACGGTTGACCACCCCCTCCTCCTCAAAAAAACTTTACTCCTTCGGTCTCCATGACTGTGCTCTTCAGTGGCTCTCATCCTACCTATCCCAACGCACCTTCAGTGTCACTTACAATTCTACTTCCTCCATTCCTCTTCCCTTCTCCGTCGGGGTCCCCCAAGGTTCTGTTCTTGGACCTCTTTTATTTTCAATCTACGCCTCTTCCCTGGGTCAGCTGATAGCCTCTCATGGTTTTCAATATCATTTCTACGCTGACGACACACAAATCTATCTCTCCCCCCCTCAACTCACTCCATCAGTCTCCTCACGCATCAGTAACTTACTAACTGACATATCTGTATGGATGTCACACCACTTCCTTAAACTCAACTTGTCCAAAACCAATCTTATAATATTTCCTCCCCACGTGCCTCTTCCCCTGACTTATCTGTCAAGAGCAATGGCACAACCATCCACCCATCCCCATATGTCAGCGTGCTAGGTGTTATCCTGGACTCTGAACCCTCTTTTCAGCCCTCACAATAACTCTCCAAAGCTTGCTGCCTCAACCTCCGCAACATCTCTAAACGATGTCCCTTTCTAACCAATGAAACCACAAAGCTCCTGATTCACTCCCTGGCTATCTCTCACCTTGACTACTGCAACTCCCTCCTCATTGGCTTACCTTTAAATAGACTAATCCTCCTTCAGTCAGTCATGAATGCTGCTGCCAGACTCATCCACCTTACAAACCGCTCAGCGTCTGCTACCGGTGTCTGCCAATCCCTCCATTGGCTGCCACTCGCCCAACAAATTAAATTCAAAATACTAACAATAAGTTAAAAAGCCATCCACAACTCTGCCCCCAGCTACATCACTAGCCTAGTCTCAAAATACCAACCTAATCGCCCTCTTTGTTCCTTCCAAGACCTCCTGCTCTGTAGCTCCCACATCACCTCTTCCCATATCCGCCTCCAGGACTTCTCCCGAGCCTCGCCCATCCTCTGGAATTCCCTACCCCAATCTGTTAGACTTTCTCCAAACTTATCCACTTTTAGGCGATCCCTGAAAAATTTCCTCTTCAGAGAAGCCTATCCTGCCTCCATCTAACAACTGCACTATTTTCTCCATTAGCTCATCCCCCACAGCTATTACCCTTTTGTATAACTTGACCCTCCTTCCTAGATTGTAAGCTCTATTGAGCATGGCTCTCTGACTCCTCCTGTAATGAATTGTATTGTAATTGTACTGTCTGCCCTAATGTTGTAAAGCTCTGCGTACACTGTCGTGTCGGCGCTATATAAATCCTGTATAATAATAATAATAACCATAACAATCCCTATACAAAACATAGTCCAGTTTGCATTAACAGGAAAACATTTCTTTCATAAATCCAAAGGCAATGTAATCCCTGGATCAGCATTCTGGTATGCTTCTTCTTTTTCTAATAGATGTAGATAACACTTTATATTTTGTCCTGTTTGTCCATTTTAAAAAAAGGCTGAACTCCAGAAAAAAAATCAAAACTGTCCTTGCAGTGAGTTGTCGGGGGGTTCCTCGATGCAAGAACAGTATTGAATTTTTTTGCTCATTTTTGTCATTGGTACTCATTGGTACAATAAAAAGCATTTTACATACCTTATCCTTTGCTCCCACATTCCTCTCCTATTCATACGACCAGTCCCCCGAAGCGTCTTACCTTTTGCCACTCTATTGGTCACAGGCACTCTGATATTATTATGCACAATGCTGGACTAGTAGTCCCACATTGTAAATGAGGACGCCAAGGTCCTGCCAACAACCCAGAAGTTTTGAGAGAAGAGGAGAGATAAGGTAAGTAAAAACTGCTTTTTATTGGAACCCTAGGCAAAATGACCAATGGAGCCCCCTCTAAAAGGTTAGTTTTGACTTTTCCCTAGAGTCCAGCTTTTAAACACTCTACTGATTCTTCTGGAGCTAATTCTATTGGAGGACTGTCCCATATTTTTAAAGCCCTTACAGAAAGAAGGCTTTTGATAATAGGTGTTTAAAGGGTACCAATATTTTTAAACAGGTCAAGCCCCTCTCACTCTTCACAATCTAATAATACCTCTTACAACTAAACTCAGATCAGCAGGTGACTTGGTTCAGGAGCCATGGCCTACTCCATATGGCATTCCCGTCCTTCTAGTTGGCAGGCACATGGTACTATATGAATGACCTTTTCTCTGCAAGGCCTTAGTGTAGAAGCCAATTACTTGCAGGCCAGCAGGGAGACTGCCTTCCCATTACAGTCTATAGAAAAAGGACATTAGTTTGAAGGAGTGGAGGAAAACTGCTCAGTGTAGGCTGTGGCTCCTGGCCTAGGTTGCCTGCTGATTTTAGATATGTAGTGGTGGGTATAAATACCGATCAGGAGAGAAAGCTGTTAGGCTTAACTTGTTCAGAATTATTGTTATCCCCTTTTTTCTTTAAGTCACGAAGAGTGCTATTGTGTCTTTTGAGGTGACCTTAAAGCGGTTGTATACCTCTGACATGAAAAATGAACAAAGCATATCCTTCTGTAGTTTATACAGTCTTGTTCTTCAGCTATCTGTATGAATCATTTCTGACACTCTGTGCCGACTCCAATGGATGGAAGGGGATGAGGAAGGGGAGCTCCAGCATGCTGTGATTGACAGCCGCCACTGTGCATTTTTCCCTATAAGACTGTGTAGAGGGGGGTGTGTCCATTCCCTCCACTCAGGTTTCAGATTACACTTCGCTTTCCTCTCTGAGCTGTGCGAAGTGTAACATTAGATCCCTTCCTCTGCCACTGGAAGCTCAGAAATGCTGTGTAAATTCTGGGCTTTAAAAGGCTGTAGAGAAGAAGGGCTGCCGATAAACAGGTACAACTTAGGTAGGTGGATTTGTTTAATCTCTGTGTATCACCTGAGGCTAGTCACACTTCACTGGGTATATGTAAGTGTTTACAACCACTTTAAAGTGTATCTAAAGCCAAAACAGTTTTTAAAAATGTTGAATAGGGTAGCGTTAGAACCCCTTTCAGGTGTTTATGGCTAAGCTCAGAGTGTTGGCTAGATGCAAATATATCACTAAAACAGAACATGGAAGGCTAAAATACACAAAAAAGTCACCAATGCACCACAACTTAAATTAAAAAAAATGTTTAACTTTATTTAAATTGGGTTTATTAGGTTTTAAAGCAGGTTAATTCAAGTAGACATTAAAGTCAATAAATATCACATAGTGAAGAAGGTACACCACATTGGTATATCCAATCACATACTTCAAGGACCCAAGGTCATTTAGGAACATATAAGGGGACACTGTTAGGTTGTCTCAAACACAAAGATCTCAGCTAAATGTAGAAAGTGTCCTTAGATTACTCATATCAGGAGAAAAATGGTACTGGGGGTCATGAAGACAGTTCTGGTACCTTAAGCAGGGTAGAAACATCAAAAAGAAAGAGATAGAAAAAAATTATTATTTTATTTATGTCTGAAAATCTGTTGTAAAAAAGTGATAAATTACACACCAAAAAAAAACAAAAACCCTAACCTGAAAAAAAAACATCTAGAATTATATATTTCCCACAGTAGGAAATTTCCCATTAAGTCATGCATACTCGTCTGAGGTCTCAACTCACTATCTATTGATAATTATTAACATCCTAGTACAATCTAGTGGCATCAATACACAGATAATGTCAGTGAATCTAATAATAATGCCAAAACAACATGTTGATTCGCTTTCAGAGGAAAGATAGATTTAAATATAAGGAAAAACTACTGTATAATGATGAACAGAAAAAATAAATGGTTTATCCCAGGCAAATAAATTTAGATCTGAAAAACGAGCATGCCTACAGAGGGCAGAGGAGCAATGGTGTGCTCCATATGTATAGCAACTGCCTTCGGATACTGTTTTCCAGAATAAGTGTGAAGCACACCATTGCTTCTCCCCCTCCCGCTGCTTTTCATATCCTAGAACAGACAGCATGTTGTTCATTTTCATGATGTACTGTACATATTAAAGAAGACTTCTACAAAGTACCATTTGTAATTAGAAAATAAATATCATATTCAGTGTCAACTGTAGTCAACAAAGAACCCCTGTGTAAGAACAGTTTCTGGGCTCCAAACCAACTATCGCCCAAGTACAAAAGGGCAAATACTTATTCACTTTAAACAATAGATAGATAAATAAGTGCGGAAACTTGGGTCAAGGTCTAATAATATTTATTCGTGTCCTACTAAATAAGTGACGGAGGGTTGTCCTTATACATGAACACCTTATGGACAGACTGCCTACCAAGAAACTACTGTCTTTATTTAAGTGATAGTGATTATACAAAAAACAAGGTTTTTTTGCTAGCCAGTCAGTCTCAGCACCAGAAGTCAAAGAATGACTTTCTCCAAATTCCCTTTAGCTTCATAAATCTGTCTTGCCGTGACCATTGAGCTATTAAAATTAATAGTTCTACATGAAAAACCCTTTAAGATACATCAAAAGTTTCTTTTCACAGCTTTGGGTAGATGCTAATGGACTGAATTATCCTCTCAGAAGTCCTTAGAAACTCCAGTATTAGGATTTCTTAGCCAGCGATCACACTTAAGTATACCCACAACAAAGTCTTAGTGCTCCTATGGTATTCGGTCAATGAAATGTCCGACAGTGGGATCAGCTCATATCAACTGCGTGGAACAGGAAACTCAGTTGCAGAGATTACACTGCCAGACTTCCAATAAAATATAGGAAGTCAATGAAAGATGCAACTCTCTGATATCTACCCAATATAGCCTTGTATAGTGTTGTCTCCTAAGGCAGCAAACACTTGGGACAAAGCCTCATAGAAGTCTCTTGGGCTGTAAAGCTTTGGTGCAGCCAGGACACTGAACACTTGTGGTGTGGGATGTAAATAGTGGTGGCTATGACCATCAGATCAAACTAAGTATACAGCTGGAGAGAGTGGGTTAGGTTAGATCAAAGATTGAGAGCTAAATGTATGTGCAACTATCCTTTCCTCTACCCTTTTTGCCACATCATAGAGCTATACTATACTCCCAACTTCCAAAGCTCAATACCCTGATCAGTAGCACCCAGCAGGGATGCCTACATTGAAACAGATGGTCCTCTTCTTTCTGGTACCTGTGCATCTCCTGTAACATAGAAGACTTCCCCGTAGAAGTCTATAGGTTCTACTGCACAGGCAGTGGGAAGAAAACATTGTGGTTGGTCAGGTTACCAAAATTAGGAAAGTATGGAGCTTTTGGATTGTGCAGGGGTGGATCAGCTACATTAGAGTTGACAAAAAATGTTGTGAAGCTTTCAGAAAAATGTTTTCACAAGTTTTCTTACCCTTTCAGCAAATGAAAAATGTGCTCAGATGTGCGCCAAGATTGCCTGTCCTCTTTGGCTCTTCTGTGCCTTAGTTACAAAGACTGAAAAAAGACATGTGTCCATCAAGCTAAACCTGATAAAGAAAAACCTTGTCTCCCAAAACCTTTAACTCATAGCTGATACAGAGGAAGGCAAAAGATATCTTATAAATCCAATTTGTTCTAGCAGGGAAATACGGTAAATTCCTTGCTGATCCCCCAGGCAATCAAATAACTCACTGGATAAACATTCTACTATGAATTTCTTAGAAATATAAATAGCCATTAATATTTTGGCCTTTTAGAAACACATCCAACCCTACTTTTAAAACAATCCACTGTCTGCTCAAAACCAGTTCCAGTGGAAGACTATTCTGCATTTGCACAGCTCTTAGAAAACCACTTCCCTATGCAGAGGCTAAACATTCTTTCCTCCCCCCACAAGGCATGCCCTTATTTCTTTAACATGAACACATTTCCAGAGGATATTAAATGTGGTTCCTTTATTAGGTGGTTATATTTTAATCAAAGATGCCAGGCAATCTTGGACAATCAAAGAGGACAGGCAATCCTGGCTCATACACGAGCACATTTTTCATTTGCTTTGGGGTGAAATTCAATTCATTTAGTCCTACCTCATAGTTGAGGTTCTCCAAGTCCTTTTGATTACCATCACTACACAATTCCACAGTTCCAAGGCATCTTTTCTTTGAACAGGTGCCCAAAACTGAACCATGTATGCAGGATGTTTTTTTTTTTAATGATTGGAATATGTAGGCACAAAACCTTTGGCACCCAAAAGTAAAACCCCTAAGATCACCTCTTATACAACAAACATTTCCTTGTGTTAATTGCCTTAAGTCATCTTAGAATATTTTGACAAGGTGTAAACTAGCTTATAAGGGATGACTATATTTCTGCAGATCATGGAAAGAAATGTGTGGTCTTTATCTGTACAGGAAATTGCCACATTTTTGCCTCAGCTGACTACAGACAAATGCCTACTATAAATTTAGCTCAAGAGGAGCTTTGCATTGGGGTGTTGAAAGCTAAATTATGTGCAATATGGAATTCATCAAAGACCAAAGTTTTTGCCAAGTAAAAACTTCTTAGGAAATACTAAGACATTTTGGAATTAGGTATTTATATAATGTTTTAATTTTAGTTTTAAGTCATTTCTGTCTCATAGTCTTTATTTTTTTTACTGTGTTGTGGGCCATGGGCACAATGCCGGCATGTGTATAATATAAAGTCCATCTTCCTAGATAGAGCTCCTGAATATTAGCAGCATACTGAGCTAAATTAAAGGTTTAGCTTTTTTTTTTGTAAATCACTTGAGGAGCATATCCACCCTGCTGTGGATGTAATTTTCATCTTGTCTCAGTGTGGAGTTGGAGGCACTGGTTCTTCCTTCTGGTCAGGTTCTCACGTCTGGTCCCTGGGGGTCAGTATTATAGTTTCCTGGTGTAGATATTTTAAGTAACTCTGTTGCAAAAATAAATTTTCCCAAAAAGATTTACCTGCAAAAGAATAAAATATATATTCACCCATTCTACTGCACATGCATCCTTAATTGCCCAGGTATTGTCTCCCAAAATCTGTTAGGAAACCAACATTTCCAGGAGTTTCGATCTCTTGGATCTCCCTCATCTTCCCACTGATCCTTCTCACTGACCTCCATGTCATAACCTTTGTAAAGATCTCCAAAGGCATGATGGTCAGCAGGAGGGACCAGTGATTGCTGCTGGCAACACAGATCGAAAGTGTTGATCTCCCAGCAGACAAGGCATGATTCCTCAGCAAAGGAGCAGAATATGGCAGAGCTGGCATTGGGGTAGGTGGGTATAATTTTTTTTTTCTTTTTCCAAATATATCTTTATGGATTATTTATTTTATTTTTTTCAACTTAAGCAGATGCCATTTAAATCCCCAAAGCACTGTGACTATTGGTGGGAAAGGAAATCTTTTTTGTTTAAAGGGAAGCTGTAATAATTGTGGGTTAAATTTATTTATGCATTTTTAATTTCATACAGTTTTAAACAGATGTTTTTTTTTATCTGTTTGTTTACTACGTACAATATATACAGTGCATCCAGAAAGTATTCACAGCGCTTCACTTTTTCCACATTTTGTTATGTTACAGCCTTATTCCAAAATGGATTGAATTCATTATTTTCCTTAAAACTCTACAAACAATACCCCATAATGACAACGTGAAAGAAGTTTGTTTGAAATCTTTGTAAATTTATTAAAAATAAAAAATGAAACAAAATCACATGTACAGTGGGGACGGAAAGTATTCAGACCCCCTTAAATTTTTCACTCTTTGTTATATTGCAGCCACTTGCTAAAATCATTTAAGTTCATTTTTTTCCTCATTAATGTACACACAGCACCCCATATTGACAGAAAAACACAGAATTGTTGACATTTTCGCAGATTTATTAAAAAAGAAAAACTGAAATATCACATGGTCCTAAGTATTCAGACCCTTTGCTGTGACACTCATATATTTAACTCAGGTGCTGTTCATTTCTTCTGATCATCCTTGAGATGGTTCTACACCTTCATCTGAGTTCAGCTGTGTTTGATTATACTGACTGGACTTGATTAGGAAAGCCACACACCTGTTTATATAAGACCTTACAGCTCACAGTGCATATCAGAGCAAATGAGAATCATGAGGTCAAAGGAACTGCCTGCAGAGCTCAGAGACAGAATGGCAAGGCACAGATCTGGCCAAGGTTACAAAAAATTTTTGCTGCACTTAAGGTTCCTAAGAACACAGTGGCCTACATAATCCTTAAATGGAAAACGTTTGGGACGACCAGAACCCTTCCTAGAGCTAGGCGTCCGGCCAAACTGAGCTATTGGGGGAGAAGAGCCTTGATGAGAGAGGTAAAGAAGAACCCAAAGATCACTGTGGCTGAGCTCCAGAGATGCAGTCGGGAGATGGGAGAAAGTTGTAGAAAGTCAACCATCACTGCAGCCCTCCACCAGTCGGGGCTTTATGGCGGAGTGGCCCGACGGAAGCCTCTCCTCAGTGCAAGACACATGAATGCCCCCATGGAGTTTGCTAAAAAACCTGAAGGACTCCAAGATGGTGAGAAATAAGATTCTTTGGTCTGATGAGACAAAGATAGAACTTTTTGGCCTTAATTCTAAGCGGTATGTGTGGAGAAAACCAGGCACTGCTCATCACCTGTCCAATACAGTCCCAATAGTGAAACATGGTGTCATGGACACACTACTTCCAGAACTGCAACAGGGCTCAGGCGAATCCCCGCCAACAGGTCCCCAGTAACGAACAGGCGTGCGCCAATGCGCATGCGCAGATTGCGGAGATCGTGCGCGCGCACACAGTAACGCGGCTTTGGCGCCCAGTGGCCTTTAAGAGGGGCTTCCACCATTCAGCTCTTGCTGTTTGATCTGCAGCTTCACCTGTTTCCTGTTCCTGTAATCTGCATCTGATCACTTTCTGACCTGGCTCTCTGACTACGCTGCTGTCTCCAATCCTGAACCTTGGCTCTCCATTGACCCTGATCCTGTTTGCTTGCCTGCCTGATCTCCTGCTACCAGAACCAGCCTAAACTTAACCATTCCTTGCCTGCCGATTCTGTTGATCTGATCCGCTGTGTATGTCCCGGCTTGTCTGACCTTGCTTCTGCCTGCTGTGAACACCCATGTGCGTTTGCTGCTTCTTGGCGCACCTGCATCCAGCCGACCTGCATCCAGCTGACCTGCATCCAGCTTACCTGCACCCTGCTGACCTGCATCCAGCTTACCTGCAGCCTGCTGACCTGCATCTAACTCACCTGCATCCAGCTCACCTGCATCCAGCTGACCTGCATCCGGCTTACCTGCACCCTGCTGACCTGCATCCAGCTTACCTGCAGCCTGCTGACCTGCATCCAGCTTACCTGCACCCGGCACTCCAGCCAGTTCCAGTGCCTCCCAGCGGACATCATCTCCGGTTCCAGAGAATCCACCAGGCACTCATACCCCACTGTGCTCCTTCGGTCACTGTCCTCAACTCCAGTGATCTGGGAACCAGGGCTGTACGAGAGGTCTCCCTCTGCACGTCAGGCTCACATACGAGGTACGTGTCAGTATCAAACAGCCATGCCTGAGCCTGCAAGAGGGACCTCCGCTACTGATGAAATCTGCCAATTGCTCTCTGTCCTCACTCAAGAGGTGAAATCCCTCCAGGACAGCTATGAACACCTTGAGAGACAAGTGCAGTCCCAGACGAGTATTACAAACCTTCCTTTCAGCGGGTTGTCATCAGAGGCTTCCCCCACACTCCCTGTAATGATGTCATCTCCAGAACCTAGGGTCCCAATTCCAGAGAAGTTTTCTGGGGATCGAAGCAAGTTTCGGACTTTCGGCAATGCATGCGAGCTGTACTTTTCCTTACTACCCTTAACCTTTTCACGGGAAAGCACCAAGGTGGGGTTTGTTGTCTCACTTCTGCTGGGAGATCCACAAGCCTGGGCTCATCACCTGCTGGAAGAACACCATGTTTCTCTGGACTCTTTGTCATCCTTCTTCGACGCAATGTCACTTCTTTATGATGACCCCCAACGAACTTTCACTGCCGAGGCTGCTCTTAGTACACTCCTGCAAGGCCGCAGAGTGGTAGAGGACTATATAACAGACTTTAGGCGCTGGAGTGCAGATACCCACTGGAATCATGCAGCTTTACGGCACCAGTTTCGCCTAGGCTTGTCAGAAGAATTAAAAGATGAACTGGCTCGGGTTGGTGTACCAAATTCTCTGGAATCCTTGATTACCCTAACTATTCAGATAGACCGTCGTCTTCGGGAACGCAAGATGGAGAGGGTGACCCAGCAGACTCAACCAACTTGGTTGTTACCCCAAGTGCTGACAACCTCTCGTCCTGTTCCTCTCAGACTGGTCCCAGTTAATCCTGCACCAACCAAACTAACACCGGACTTTCATAAATATGGGCAGGTCGGACTAATGAGAACCACATTATCCGCTGAAGAGCGTCTACGTCGGCAACAGCTCAACCTTTGCTTGTACTGCGGGGAGAACTGGCCACTATGTACATTCATGTCCTGCCAAGTATCATAGATCTTCACCCATCCCATCACACAGTCACCCAGCTCCCTCTTCTCACCTGGCGATTCCCATCACCCTTCAGTTGTCTGGAAAGACTGTGTCTGTTACTGCAATAATAGACTCTGGTGCATGCAGTTGTTTTATTGATTTGAACTTTGCCAATCAACAACGCATTCCACTCCAGCACAGGGCTCAAGGATTTTCTGTTTTCTTGGCGGATGGATCCTGAATTAAATCTGGCCAGGTGACACAAGAGACTCCTTCACTGCCTGTAGTTACTGTTTCAAACCACAAGGAGCTGCTTAAGTTTGATGCAATTGCTTCCCCTTTGTTCCCGGTCATCTTGGGTCTACCGTGGCTTCAGGCCCACAACCCGCAGATTGATTGGGGCTCCGGAGAAATCAAGTTTCAGTCTCTCTACTGCCAAGGACGCTGTCTGCCCTTACCTCCCAAGTTATCTGGCCCTTTGCTGGGTCTGGAAGCTGACTCAGAATTATGCTCAGCGGTACCCGAACAGTACCAATTGGTCAAATCTTGCTTCTCATCGTTCCTACGATTGCCCGATTGAGTTACTGCCCGGAGCTGAAATCCCCTTCGGGCGGATTTTCCCCCTGTCTGAGCGGGAGTTGGAAGTGTTAAAGGAATATGTTAATGAAAACCTTAAGAGGGGGTTCATCCGGCCATCCACCTCTCCGGCTGGGGCAGGGACCTTTTTTGTGGAGAAGAAGGACCATTCATTGAGTCCTTGTGTGGACTACCGGGAGCTGAACAAGGTCACGGTCAAGAACCTGTATCCCTTACCCCTGGTTCCTGAGCTTTTTCAGAGGCTGAAAACTACTGTTGTGTTCACCAAACTCGATCTTCGTGGGGCCTACAATTTGGTTCGCAGGTCCTGCTGCTGAAAACATCCCCACAGCATGATGCTGCCACCACCATGCTTCACTGTAGGGATGATATTGGCCAGGTGATGAGTGGCGCCTGGTTTTCTGCAGACGTGACACTTGCCATTTAGGCCACAGAGTTCAATCTTTGTTTCATCAGACTAGAGAATTTGTTTCTCGTGGTCTGAGAGTCCTTCAGGTGCCTTTTGGCAAACTCCAGGCAGGCTGTCATGTGCCTTTTACTGAGGAGTGGCTTCCATCTGGCCACTTTACCATACAGGCCTGATTGGTGGAGTGCTGCAGAGAAAGACTGGAGCTCTGTCAGAGTGACCAGGGTTATTGGTCACCTCCCTGACTAAGGCCCTTCTCCCCCGATCCCTCGGTTTAGCCGGGCGGCCTGCTCCAGGAAGAGTCCTGGTGATTCCAAACTTCTTCCATTTAGGGATGATGGAGGCCACTGTGCTCATAGGGACAATCAATGCTGCAGAAATTTTTCTGTACCCTTCCCCAGATCTGTGCCTCGATACAATCCTGTCTCGGAGGTCTAAAGACAATTCCTTGGACTTCTTGGCTTGATTTGTGCTCTGTTTTGGAATAAGGCTGTAACATAACAAAATGTGGAAAAAGTGAAGCACTGTGAATTGCACTGCACAATATTTTTTTTAAAAATAGACATTTCTTATCTTACTAATACATGGGTTTCTCTAAGTAGAGAGTAAAGCAGGTCATATGCCTTTGTCTCCTATTGAAACATTGATCATAGGTGAGGGGGGAGGTGCAGGTGTAAGAGTCACAGCTCTCACTCATTTACTAGTATGTACGAGTGTGTGTGCATGTGTGTGAATTTCAGCATGAGCTTCTGAGCCCCGTTAACAAAAAGGAAAGTTCCACTTTCAATAGCTGAATGCTAAATATGAATATGCAGTATTTAATATTTACCTGAATATTAAAAATATTTTTTTTTTCATTTTATTGTGTTAGTCCTAACTATAACAGAAAAAAAACAAAAAACAAAGTTAGTACATAACCACAATACATTCCCTTTAAAAGAAGGCAACTGTAGTTAGGATCCCTCTTTGTTACTGCATGCAGATGTCCCAGTGCCGTGTTTCCTACAAATTCCCACTAACATAATTATAGAAGTAGCACTGTCACAGAGATAACAAGGGACCACTGAGAAATATTGTATCTATGTGCTCCTCTGGCTCTTAGTGGCAATCCTCAGCTTATACACAAAGCCTGTATGACAAAAATAACATCCGTGAGATGGACAAGGGCGGATGGGGCTTAAACTAACAGAACGAAGGTCCCACAGGTGGGGGTCTGACCATGTGTCTGGGGGATTCAGAGAGATATATTTTACAGCCATGAAAATGATCGCTCATTGCTTTCAGCATGTCAGGGCTAACAATATATTCTGCCAAGGTGTGATTATGATGTCTCAGTGCCTTTGCCTTCCTCTCTCATATTTATGTACATATGGGTTAAACTAAACCTGTCATGAAAGAATTGTGTAAGCTACCATTGCTGTTTTTTCCTTTTGAGACTGTAGGTTACCTGGCTGTAATGCTGATGCTTTACTTATCTGACTATAGGTATAGATATGGGTAACTTGACAGTTTTTGAAACTAATTTGTAACATGCTTGTTCTAGTTTTGTGACTCAGTAGTGTTCTCATCTTACCCCAAAGTAAAAAAAAAAAAGTTTTATCACTTTCTGAGTCCTTGTGCTCAGAAAGGACCAGAGAACTGAGTGATCAGTGGTCTTTGATTGCTCAGTTCTCTGTTTAGAGCCGGCGGGAGACAGCTGCAGCTTGGATAGATGCTGCAGCCATCTAGGTGAGTATAAATGTTTTTGTTTTTTAGTATTCCGCACTTCTCGTTTAATTAAGTGGCTAGTGAACTTATATAGAGCAAAGATTCTAACTACTGATTACACTTGCTGCATGCTTGCTCTGAGTGAGTATTAAAGCCATTTGATTAGCTGATAGGCAGCACACATATTTCTCCCATGAGAGATTCTGTATAAATATACTGTATCTTATTATCTGGAGATGTCCCTTTTATTACATGACTTATCTTGAAAATGTTTCGTGATGGAATGTGTGGATGTCGGTAAAAGCAAAACACATCTGGGATGTGAGAATCCCTTTACACACGCAAGCTGGTTTATTTGCACTTCAATAGCGTAGAAATAAATAATTTCCTTTGAATTTTATAAACAGTGTTTATAAAAGAATGTTAGAAAGGTTGTCATTGCCTAATGCAGCTGGTCAAGGTTTCTTCTGTTATTCTTTGCAAGGCAGGATAGATATTGAACTTGACGTAGACAATGGTTGCTGTGGAATACTGGCTTCTATTTCTTTCTTCATACTCCCATCACATACTGTAAGTGAAATCTCTGAACAAAGCACGTACCCGTAAAGATGAAATGGAGCTCCTACCTCTACTGTTGCTTGATTTATTGTTGATTAATTGCCCCTTGAAGTCTGCAGGCAAACCAACACTTTGGGAGTGTCAATCTCCATTGTCCCCCACAGCTCTCACTGGTTTCTCCTGCTGACCTTCACGTCACTATTGTCTCCTGTATTGAGTGGAAGTCAGCAGGAGAACATGGGAGACCAAGGAGATTGACACTCCAGGAAGTGTCAGTTTCAAAGGAGATGATTCCTCACTCAGTAATGGAATAGCACAGGTAGCAGGAGAGGTAAATATTCTTCTTTACAGGTACAGTACATACTTGTTAAGACTTTCTCTTATGTGACAGGGTTGCTTCAAAGTAGCCAGTGCTGACTCCCTTTTAAAAGTACTATTGGCATCTGGATTTAAAACCTTCTGTTTCATTGACAAGGAACCATTATGAAAATCTGAAAGTCAAATGAAGTGAAAGCCACTAATCTGCATATTTGTTTTAGGGTAGTTTCCCAATACTGATGCTATTGAACAAGCATGACAGTCAGACAACCAGAATTTTCAGATGTGAGCAAAGGCAGCCTACTTGTATTCTCAGTATGCCTCCAGTCCAGCTCCGGGCAAAAAAAAAGTTTTCCCATGCAGTGCACCTGTGAAAGCTGTATATTCACCTGATCCTCCACTCCACTGGCAAATGGCACGCCCCCATGATCCAGCAGTGGACTGTTTCTGTCATCCTAACAACCAGACAGTACAGAGAGTACACATTCTGTGTACAGAACATCTCCAGGTAGCCATATTGCATTGCATTTTCAGAAAATTACAGCGGCTGCAGATTGAAAAGGAAAGGTAATTTTTAATAACATTCAAATACAATATGACTTGTGTCGCAATTGTATATGCTATATTATTTTTCTTTATTTGCTATTTTTGTTCCACACAAAAGTGGAGTTACCCTTTAAGTACTTTTAAATCACAGATCCAGAACAAGCTGTCTTCCAATGAGTGTCAGAAAAGTGTCAGACCTCCCTATTTTTTTACTTTTTCCAGGTCAGTGACTCAGACAGCAATGAAAACAAAGCATCTGCATGACAGCCTAGGACAGTGGTTCTCAACTCCTGTCCTCAGGACCCACCAACAGGCCAGATTTTAAGTATTACCTTGGGGCGATGCAGACTAGAATACTGCAATCACTGAGCAACAAATGATATCACCTGTGATGTATTTCAGTTATCTTGCAAACCTGGTCTGTTAGTGGGTCCTGAGGACAGGAGTTGAGAACCACTGGCCTAGGAGAACTAGGGCTAGCATTATAGTTTAGAAATTAAAGCTTCCATGATCCTCTCATGACAGTGCTTTTAAAAAGCAGTCCTTGAGCTCTAGTTGAGTGATTTTTCCTTGGCTGAAATTTCATCAGTCTTCTGCGGACAGAATGAAGCATTTCCTCAGTCTCCCCTTCCTGGAGATCAGACTTTAATGTTGTAGCAAGGTGAAAAGCTGTAGCAGGGGTTGGTCTGTTTTCAACATTTGGCAACATAGCCAAGAACTAATCAGTAGCCAGGATTTACATGATCTTGTCATCTCTGAGCCAGCATCTTAGTCCAGAAAGTAGATGTTGACCCTGGATGATGCCTGGACAAAGATGCCTCCATCCTTCTGGAAAGAAAAGCAAATAAAGGCTTTATCAGGGGAAATACTGTGATCTATACGAAAGATAATACATACTTGTAAGTATTATGCCGCGTACACACGGTCGGACTTTTCGGCTACAAAAGTCCGACAAACTTTCGACGGACTTTTGGCAGACTTGCGGCGGACTTTCTAATGAACAGACTTAACTACATACGATCACACAAAAGTCAGATGGCTTCGTACGTGATGACGTACACCGGACTAAAATAAGGAAGTTGATAGCCAGTAGCCAATAGCTGCCCTAGTGTCGGTTTTTATCCGTCGGACTAGCATACAGACAAGCGGATTTCTGGGTCTGGCGGAGTTACGACGTAAAGATTTGAAGCAAGTTCCAAATCTAAAGTCCATCAGATTTGCAACGGGAAAAGTCCGCTAAAGGTCCGGTGGAGCCCACACACGATCGGATTGTCCGCCGGATTTGGTCTGTCGGACCAGTCCGGTCGAAAAGTCCGACCATGTGTACGCGGCATTACACTTACACATTACTTTGATTGCACACATTTACCATGAAAAAATATATCGATGCTAAGTCCACTCTTAGCATTTTAGAAACTTCTAAGAATTAAGTATGTATCGTGCGTTAAAGTGTTTTTTAAAGCTTTGGGTTTTTTTCTACTAAAATAACAAACATATCATACATACCTGCTCTGTGCAATGGTTTTGCACAGAGCAGACACGATCCTCCTCTTCCAGGGTCCCCTGGTGGCGCTCCTGGCTCCTCCTCTTCATCTAGTGCCCCCCATAGGAAGCTGCTTCCTATGGGAGCACTTGTGTGGCCTTGCTCATGAAACCCCAATGCCTGCATCCATAGGCCCTGCCCCCACTCCCTCGGGAGCCAATGGCTCCTGCTGCTATCGATCTGCCCTGTGAGGAGGGACAGAGCCGAGAGAGACGCTGCTCTCATGCACAGCCCTGGATTGTGATGAGGCTCAGGTACTTATAAGGGGGAGCTGGGGGAGATCCCAGGCACAGAAGGTGTTTAACCTTATTGCATATGTAGCACAGGGGTTTGCTACCAAAGTTATCATGTTAAGTAATGTATTGTTTCTTAAGTAAAGGTTTGGCTCCCTCTACTGACTGCTGAAACTTTATCAGGAACTTTCCTTCATTTAAGAGGTAAACAGCTATGCATTGTGGGATATGTAGTTTGATGAGGAAGTGACTCATGTTGTTAACTCAGTTTGGGAACTACTAGACCCACAAGGCCAAGTCACTGAACAGCCTGCTGGGAAAACAGATAAAAGGAACAGAGCGGCCAACTTTTAACCTCTCTAGACGCTATTCAATTCCTGCCAGCAGGAGGTCTGTGTGTGTGTGACCCAAAGACTGCGGCCTACACGGCACGGAGCGGGATCGCCAGCCTCTGAGGGACTTCAGCATACAGCTCCACCAGCTTAGCAAGCGGATCGGTGTGTAGTGCCAGGACATCTGGAAGTTTCCTGCATCCCAGCCATCTGGAGGAGTGGTACAGCGTGGCGGCGCCATCTTTTATCAGATTGAGACATCAAGAGGGGAGACTGGACGGAGCCCATTGAGGTGAGAGGGCACCTGCCCATTTCAGTAAAGTGCCATATTTGCTAAGTGAGTTATTTACAGACTGCCAGTGAGAATTGTAGTCCCACAGAAGTGATCCTACCTATTTACAGGCCACATGCAGCTGAACTCTGGGGACTGTTATTTCTGTAAAGTTAGTACTGCATTACACTCATACATGAGGCAGGAAGCCACAAGCGCCATATTTCTTCAGTAACACAGTTATCCACGTACCATTTATTCTTCAGTTTGCTCTCTCTCTTTACCCTGTTGGATTACAAATACTGCAGTTAAACTCCAGGCTAGCTGAAGATATCGGGAGACTTGAGTACAAGTTAAATATTGCATTGTACTGTAGAATGTAAGTACATTATATTATGACAGTTTGGTGTGTGTGTATTGGGGTTTCAGTGGGAATGTGTTTAATATAGGTTTTGGAGCATATTGAACGCCTGTCCCATTGCACACTCGTCTGCATATACTCCCTACTGTGAATATTGAACCCACCGTTTCACATATACACTGACTGTTATCTACTGTCATTTATTGTTTCTGATTTATTATATTGTTCATTGTGTTTAATATCCACTTTAGTAAACTTTCTGAGAGGTTAATTGATATTCTGTGTGAGTCTTTATTTACTGCTACAGCTGATGAAGTGACGGGATCCAGGGCCATGTTAAATATACTTTATGGTTTATCATTACTGTGTTTCTCTCTATTGCTGGGTCCCATACTAATATTACCAAGCAGGTGTGCCAGAGGGGTTGAGACCGTTCTCGGGGTTGAGAGGCAGGGTGCAGAATCAAACATTCATTAGTGGCTCCTTCGGGGGGTAGCGCTACACATGGGGGCTCGTCCGGGATTTTTGCTACCCTGCAATCAACTCCTCTAGGCGGGAACCCCTAGTAGCACCAGAATGGATCCTGCCACTGTGATCCAGTGGTGCAAAGCAGAAGGCACCCGCTCAGAAGCGAGCGTGGCAATTGAGCTCCCTGGAGAGGCTTGGTCGGAAGAACAAATCAGTCAAGCTCTGAAGGTGCTGTCCCCAGACAGAAAGGCGTGGGTGATTGCTGTCAGACCAGATCGTGGGACCTCCCACACACTGATGCACTGTTAGAATGGAGAAAATGAGTCCCTGAAAGCTTCAAAGGCGCGAGTGTGCAACTGGCCAACAAGACAAAGCTTTGCATAATACATCGAAAGGCTCCAGATGAGGGCCCTGCCAGCTCCACACGGCGGAGTCAGCTACAGGAAAAGTTCACTCCCAGTCATCTCTGGCCATGATTGGGCCAGAGTTCTTTACAGCCATAGGGGACTTTGTGTCAAAATGCCAGAAGAGCAATCCAGTGTGTATAGAAGCTGGATACTGGAAGCTGAGGATTTTTTCCGGAAAACAGCCTATGCCAAATGGAGAAGAAGAGTTTGAAGTATAGATAGAGCAGGCTATGCAGGTCCTAGAAGTGTAGGATCTGCCAGAGGCCCAAAAGAAGCAACGCATCATTGAGAGTTTGCGAGGAGCTGCTGCTGAAGCTATTTTTGAGTTTGAGATTTTGAGCTTTATTTGAGAATTTGAGATTTAGTAACACAACCTGTACAGCTTATGATTACCTGGCCATGTTACAGGAGGTGTTCGGGTGGACAGAGAAAGCAGCTGATCTGATCTATTAATTTGAATATACCCTTCAATGTCAAGGTGATCGCCTGTCCGAATACATCAGCCGGCTGAATAAGATGCTATACCAGATTGTGCTAAAAAAAGGGATGATACCCTCCGCCATAGACCAGGCCAGACTACAGCAAATCCTAAAGGGGGCTCTCTACGCTCCAACCCAGTCTGGCTCCAGCTGAAGACCTCTGTGGGTGTTATGTCCCTAAAATACCCTGACATCATCAGAGTAGAGAGAAGAAGAGGCCATATTCGATGACAAGGGAACAGCTGTTCGTCCAGCCTCTACACCTCTAGCTGAAGTTGGCTCCATCAGAACAGTGGAGCAAGACTCTGAAATAGCCGCCCTGAAGTCTCAAATGGTGCAGATAATGGAGATGATGACCTTGTTGATAGTGAAAATCAAAATCAAAAGACAACCAATGAAGGTGTCACAGAGACAAGAGTGCCTCAGACTCCATCTACTACCTCAGGCCAGAGGCCAATGAGTAACGAAGTTTGCTTCAACTGTGTAGGAACTGAACATTATCGACAAGTGTGCCCAAGACAGTAAAGCCTGAGGCACAGCGCCAAAAGCCGGTGGGGAACTCCAGAGGGCCCCGATGAAGAAGTTAACTGGGTGCCCTGCTACATTAGCTAGCTCCAAAAAACCAAACGACGCAAAGAGACCACGGTGGAAGTCCAAACCCTCACAGAGGGCTCCCGCTGTTGCCTCTGAGCGACCCAGTGTCCCACTCCCTCTGACCCAGGCTACCCGGCGTCGGAGAGTCAATGCACACCAGACTCCCAAAGCTAAACAGAAACTAAAGCAGGATCAGAATCTTTGCAAGAAAGGAGTGCAGATACAAGCCACCGAACAGACTCAGCCTGCCACTTCTCACAAATTCCCTCTCAACTTAGTGGGACCTTCTCCAGTTTTCTCCATCCAACTGGAAGGAATCTACACCAAGGCCCTCCTGGATACTGGAGCTCAAGTGACCCTCCTCTATAGAGACTTTTATGACAAGCACCTCAATGCGCGACGATTGCGTGTATGGCTGGCGCGCGCGTTAACGCCGTTTGGTGCTACAGAACCTTTAAAAGCTTTACAACTGCACTTGTGTGGTGCTGTTTTGTCTTCAGCTCTGTGCATTGTTACCCGTATCTAATTGCTGATTTACTATACTGACCTGGCTCTGTCTGACCTCTCTGCTTTCTCCAAACCAACCCCGGCCTGACTGACTCTGCCTGAACTTCTGCCTGTGATCCGTTGCCAACCTCTGCCTGTTATACCGACTCTGCTATTGCCTGCTGTGTTCATCTGCCTGATTACCTGCCGTCCCGGACTGTCTGATCCTGCTGTTGCTTGCTGCTCCGCTCTGTGTGTTGCTGTTCTCCCGGCTTATCTCATCAGCTCCAGTTGCTGCTGCATCCATCAGCTCTTCAGATCACTGACCTGCTTCTGTCCGCTGTCATCTGCAGTCCAGCCACTCCTGGAGGATCTCCACTCTGCTACACGTGCTGGCTGCTTCTACTTCCACAGACACTCCTACCCACTGTGCTCACGAGGCCACTGTCCCCATTCCAGTGACTCCTGAACCAGCGTTGTAAGAGAGGTCTCCTCCTACAAGTCGGGCTCTACTACCAGGTACCTAACACTGAGACTTTTGACACTTTGGAAGTGGTCTGTCCTCGTCCACCAGGGGCTAGTAAAAGTTCCCTCATCATCGGGACTAATACTGACCCTGCCAGAAGACTGTTAACATCTCTTGTCCACGAGCAGGGCACTTCAACTACAAGTGTGCACCCCATGTTGAGACAAGCCTATCAGTGCCTGGTGCAAGAACAGAAGGCTCCAGCTGAAGGAGTGGGAAAGATCTGGTGCTTGGACCGGAGTGAGAAAGTGTTACAGCCAGGTGAGGTTGCTTGTTTGAGAGCATCCGTCAAGCTGAGTTGGGAGCAACCAGGCCCTTTCATTGTCCTTGAAGCGGACGGTCAGAAAGAAGACATGGGGTTGGAAATAATTCCTGAAGTGGTCCCAACTAAGGCATTACTGAGAAGTCACGGGAAGATCTCAGTTAGTGTTCGTAACACAACAGCCTCACCTGTGAAGATGCCAGCTCGGATGTTGTTGGGGCAAGTGAACCCAGCCACCCTGGTCTCACCATGTGATTTGGTGGGAGGAGGGAAAGATGAAATGCCTGTAGAGGAGTTTTATCCGAAGAATACTCCTCTCTCACCTGCCTGGAGGGAAAGGGCCAAGACCCAGCTCCTAAGATGGCGAGCTGCATTCTCCAAGAGCGAGTTTGACATGGGATGTGCAAAAAGTGCCCAACACCGGATCTGTCTTCAAGAGGATAAGCCATTCCGAGAAAGAGTCAGACGGATTCCTCTAGGGGACCTGGAAGACCTGCGTGAACAGCTGGCAGAATTGAAGAGAGCAGGTGTCATCCGAGAGTCTCAGAGTCCATACTCTTCCCCAATAGTGGTGGTGCAGAAGAAAAATCGATTTGATGCAGTTGTGTATCGACTACAGGACGCTAAAACCGAAGGACAACCCCTGATCAATATACCACCCCAAGTATAGTAGATGCCTTACAGAGCCTGTCAGGGGTGAAATGGTTTAGCGTGTTAGATTTGAAGAGCGGGTACTACCAAATCCCCATGCACCCCGAAGATCGGGAGAAGACCGCTTTCATTACCCTAGTGGGATTCTTTGAATTTGATCGCATGCCTCAAGGCCTGTCCAGCGCCCTTCCAAAGGTTAGTGTAGAAGACTGTGGGTGACATGAACCTGATCGAGGTATTGGTGTACTTAGATGACATCATCGTGTTTGGCAAGACTTTGGAGGAGCATGAAGAGCGTCTGGAAAAGGTCCTGAAGAGACTCCATAATGAAGGCTTGAAGCTATCCATGGAGAAGTGCCAGTTTTATCAACCTTCGATCAACTACCTTGGCCATATCGTGTCTGCCGATGGAGTGGCCACAGACCCTCAGAAGCTGGAAGCCATCACCTCTTGGCTGAAACCCACTAATGTGACCGAGCTTAGGTCATTTCTGGGATTCTGCTCATATTACCGGAGATTCGTCTAGGGATTTGCTAAAATAGCTCGCCCACTCAATGAGCTATTAAAAAGTGAAGAGGAAGACGATGATCCAGATTCAGTTAAGCCTGTAAGACCAGCTGGAAGGCCCAGGAAGCTCAAAGAGTCCATTCAGGAACAGTGGACAGCCCAGTGTGAAGAGGCTTTTAGACAGCTGAAGTGGGGCCTTACAACTGCTCCAGTCTTGGGCTATGCAGATCCAGCTAAGCCGTACGAACTACATGTAGATGCCAGCCGAGATGGATTAGGCGGGGTGCTGTATCAAGACCATGATGGGCACTTACGGCCTGTTGCCTATGTGAGTCGGAGTTTGGCACCCGCTGAGAAGAACTACCCCAGGCATAAACTTGAGTTCCTGGCCTTGAATTGGGCAGTAGTGGATAAACTGAGGGATTACCTATATGGAGCAGAGTTCGTAATTAAGACTGACAATAATCCCCTCACATACCTACTCACTACCGCCAAGTTGGATGCCATGGGTCACAGATGGTTGGCTGCACTATCAGGCTTTACCTTCAGCCTGAAGTACCTGCCAGGGATCTGGAACAAGGATGCAGATGCTTAGTCGAGAAGACCCCACTGTTCCCGAGACTCCCCAGAAGAATTGACTCATCTGACCCCCGAGGGGGTGAGAGCCCTTTGTCAAAAAGCAGGAAAGCAAGTTAGAGGTGGGGCCAGGGCTGAGGAAGTTGGAGTGTCAGCCGCTGGGGTGCGCAGATGCTATTGCAACATCACCCGGGGATGAAGGTCTGCCAAAGCTTTCCAAGAAGGACCTGCGAAGGGACCAGTTGGAAGATCCCCTCTGTAGCCTGGCCAGCGCCCTGGCCTGCTCCTCGCTAACTCCCCAAAGGAATTCCACTTGCTGCACAAGGGGAGGGATCAGTTGTAGCTGCAACAAGGGGTCTACCCAGCCCCCTCTGATGATCCCGAAGAAAAATGGCAGTTATTCCTACCAGAAAAGCATCAGGAGACAGTGTTAATTGCTCTACATGACCATCATGGCCATCTAGGGTCTGAGAGGACTTTCCAACTGGTGAGGGACCGATTCTATGTATCCAAAGGAAGACTTTGCCTCACCGAGCTGCCCCAATGGGCCACCTCCAGAGCCAGGGACCACTGGAGCTGGTGTGCATTGACTTCCTGTGCTTGGAGTCTGATCTGAGTGGGCAGGGAAATATCCTGGTAAAAACCGACCATTTCACCCGTTATGCCCAGGCGTTTCCCACAAAGGATCAACAGGCATCCACGGTGGCCAAGATCTTAGTAGAGAAGTTATTTGTACATTATGGCCTGCCCCAGCGTATCCACTCTGAACAAGGGAGAGACTTTGAGAGTAGCCGCATTAAGAGACTTTTAGACTTGCTGGGCATCAAGAAATCTAGAACCACCCCGTACCATCCTCAAGGAGATCCTCAACCAGAGGGATTCAACAGAACTCTTTTGAATATGCTCAGAAATCTAACTTCAGAGCAAAAGCAACACTGGAGCAGGCACATAGCGGCTATTGTGCACGCTTACAACAGCACTGCAAATGATGCCACAGGATATTCTCCCTATCGCTTGATGTTTGGGTGGGAGGCCCGGCTACCAGTAGATCTAGCCTTCGGCACATCCTCGGACCATACCTCAGAAACCCATAGACCCACAGAGGGTATGTGGACCGACTGCGGAGAAGCCTGAAGACTTCCTATGATAAGGCTCAAGCTGCTTCAGATGCCCAAGGACACAGGAACAAAATACATTTCCAGATTCGGCCAGAGGGATGCACAGGCCCACTAAAGACTTGGCATTGCAATCATCTTTTGCCTCGGAGGCAGTCCGTGTACCACCACAGCAAGATTCACCGTCCACATCCACCACCTCTCAGAGATCCCGACCAGTGACTAGATCTCAGTCGGTGCCTTCTGCTGTACAGCGAAGATGAAGAGATGGGAATAGACTGGTTGTGGCCATCTCACGCACCAGAGATTGCTACCACCCCTTTTCCTCATCCATCAGTGACAGACAGTGGAATTCTCTGACTGGAGGCCCCTGAGTTTTTATAAATAAATATAAATAAGTATAAATCTTCCAGAGATCTGGAAGACCTCCAAACTTCCTTGATGGGAACAGACTCTGAGGGCTCTTCTTCCTTTACTGAAGTGGAAATGCAGGAAGCTGAAGTGCAAGATCCCGAAGTAAGGGAAGCTGAAGTGGATGCGCAGGAGGAGGAAGTGGCCGTGGATGAAGATGATGCCAGTGTGCCTGTAACACCAGAACCTAAAGAACAGAGAGCGAACAGAATTATTCACCCACCCAAGAGACTAACCTATAACACTCTGGGTGAATGCTCCGAGGAGATTTGTCTTACTTCAAAAAGGACTCCTGAAGTGCCTGGTCCTTCCACTGCTGATTTGGTGGAGGACAACCCCATCTCGCCCCCTGGCACATCTATACAGGACACTTTGGTGTCAGTAGCAAGTGGACAGAATAGCCTCCCTTCTTATGACAATTGGTGGAAGGCTCCTCTGTCAGCTCTGTGTCATGATATGAGCTGTTTGAGTTTGAACTCTTCTTATGAAAATGCAACTCCTTTGTTGTCATGTGTGCATTATACTATTTCTTCGCTTGTATATAAAAGCATGTAACGGGTCACAAACTTTTACTGTCTTTGGGGACCAAAGATTTCAAGTGGGGGGAGTGTGTAGCACAGGGGTTTGCTACCAAAGTTATCATGTTAAGTAATGTATTGTTTCTTAAGTAAGGGTTTGGCTCCCTCTAGTGACCGCTGAAACTTTACCAGGAACTTTCCTTCATTCCTTCAGAGGTAAACAGCTATGCATTGTGGGATATGTAGTTTGATGAGGAAGTGACTCATATTGTTAAATCAGTTTGGGAACTACTAGACCCACAATGCCAAGTCACAGAACAGCCTGCTGGGAAACACAATTAAAAGGAACAGCGCGGCCATCTTTCAGCCTCTCTGGACACCATTCAAGTCCTGCCAGCAGGAGGTCTGAGTGTGTGTGACCCAAAGACTGTGGCCTACACGGCGCGGAGTGGGATCGCAAGCCTCTGAGGGACTTCAGCATACAGCTCCACCAGCTTAGCAAGTGGATCGGTGTGTAGTGCCAGGACATCTAGAAGTTTCCTGCATCCCAGCCATCCAGAGGAGCGGTACAGCGTGGCGGCGCCATCTTTCATCAGACTGAGACATCAAGAGGGGAGACTGGACGGAGCCTCACAGCCTCTGGGTCTATTGTGGTGAGAGGGCACCTGCCCATTTCAGTAAAGTGCACTATTTGCTAAGTGAGTTATTTACAGACTGCTGGTGAGACTTGTAGTCACACAGAAGTGATCCTACCTATTTACAGGCTGTTGGATTAATAATATACTGCAGTTAAACTCCAGGCTAGCTGAAGATATCGGGAGACAAGGAACTTTTTTTTTTTTTTGAACTTTTATCATCTTTTGCAAAGCATCACGGTTCTATCTTTGTAGTTTGAACACTAAATTACAACCTAGGGGGAGCCCTTGAGTACGGGTTAAATATTGCATTGTACTGTTGAATGTAGGTAACATTATATTATGACAGTTTAGTGTGTGTGTATTGGGGTTTCAGTGGGAAGGTGTTTAATATAGGTTTTGGAGCATATTGAACGCCTGTCCCATTGCCCGTCTGCATATACTCCCTACTGTGATACTGGAACCCACCATTTCACATATACACTGACTGTTATCTACTGTCATTTATTGTTTCTGATTTATTATATTGTTCATTGTGTTTAATATCCACTTTAGTAAACTTTCTGAGAGGTTAATTGATATTCTGTGTGAGTCTTTATTTACTGCTACAGCTGATGAAGTGACGGGATCCAGAGCCATGTTAAATATACTTTATGGTTTATCATTACTGTGTTTCTCTCTATTGCTGGGTCCCATACTAATATTACCAAGCAGGTGTGCCAGAGGGGTTGAGACCGTTCTCGGGGTTGAGAGGCAGGGTGCAGAATCAAACATTCATTAGCGGCTCCTCCGGGGGTAGCGCTACACATATAATACATTAAGGCAAATAACCTTAATGCCGCGTACACACGATCGGACTTTCCGCCAAACAAAACCGTGGATTTTTGTTCGAAGGTTGTTGGCTCAAACTTGTCTTGCATACACACGGTCACACAAATGTTGGCCAACAATTACGAACGAGGGAACGCGGTGACCTACATAACGTACGACTAACCAAGAAAAAAGAAGTTCAATAGCCAGTGCGGCTCCTTCTGCTTGATTCCGAGTATGCGTGAACTTTTGTGCGACGGACTTGTGTACACACGATCGGACTTTCCGACAACAAAGTTTTGATGACGGAAAATTTGAAAATCTGCTATCAAACATTTGTTGGCGGAAAGTGCGACAGCAAATGTCTGATGGAGCATAAACACAGTCGGACTTTCCGACAAGCTCACATCCAACATTTCCCGTTGGAAAATCCGACCGTGTGTACGCGGCATTAGACTTTACAACCACTTTAAGTTCAAATTGCCCATAATCTATAATCTGCCATGCAAGGTCCAGATGGCACCAACAAATAAAAAGTGTACCCAAACGATGGCTTCCATAAGTAAATAGTGCCAGAACCATGGTGATAGAGCCGAAGACAATAGGGAAATTAACAAAGAGTAGTGCAAGCTTCTAAACTGAGGAAATGGAGAAGATTATGATTCCAATTAACTAAAGGGGCAGAATCCCTGTTCTATGCTACGATGGTCTGATCTGGTGGGGATCTGCGGCAGTTTTCTATACTGAGAACTGACATGGTCTCTTAGTAAATTAGTTGCACAACCTGCACCTGTTTCTTTTTCACTGAAAAATAGAGACTGGCACGGGTGGTGGAAAAAGACCCGAAACAGGTCTATCTACTCTGTCAATGTGGAGCATTTCGCTTGCGCTAATTTCTTGCACCATTGTAATAGTGCAGAAAGCTGAATTCCACAAAATGTCCATACCTTTGCTGTCTTATTTTTTAGCTGTTTCTGAACAGTCTATTCCATTCACTTGTCTCTAGTGAGCCATATTGATTATTGCTAACAGAAACAGTCACAAAAAAAATCTGCACTACTAAGACCTGTAATGGTGCCCATAAGTTTTAGATGACAGTTGGACAGGCAGGTCATACATGGGTAAAACTCTGATTTCTGAATTTCAGTGAGATCAATGATCTATGGTGTTTATAACATACTACAAGTAAAGTAAAGATCGCCTTTTTCCCTTATTTGGTCACAGTCAGAGCCAAGAATTCTTAAAAACCTGTGTGATTGATGGTAAGGTCTTCCACGCCCATGAGAGTTCATTATTATTAATTGATTACCCCTAATTGCCAATTACAAGGATTAGTCTCCAGAGAAAAAGGCTGAAGCCAGGATGTCAGACAGTTATTTTTTTAATCCTATCAACATAGTAATAAATAATATACTCATAAGAGGCATTTATTCCTCACTCACATTAGGGTTTTGTCAGAATATTTCCACAAAGTAAAAGTAGCAATTCCAAAACTGAGCCAAAAGTGGGCTCATGATCTCACAGCCCTGCAGTCTGAACACAATTGGTTTCTTACGGTACTTCTGCAAGTAATTTAGTACATACATATTTGCCAGCTGTTTCTCATCAAAAGGGGCAAGCTCTCATTTTAAATGTAAAATTGAAATGTATCTCTTTGACTTGATTCTTTTTGGTCCATAGCATTAGGCTGTATGGATGAATTGCTTCATCAGTTTTAAAAATGTCACCAGGTTTTATGACTTCTTCAGGACATCATCTCTACCGTGTATGTCCATTCCAAAAATTAATAAGTGCTTTTTTGACTGTAGCTTGGTTTTTGTTTTTATTAGAATGAAGTCACCCAAGGTGTGCATGTGTTTGATTTAATATCTACTGACACTTGGCAATCCACTTGCCGCATGCAGAGAGCAAAAATAGCCTACACGTTGGCTTATTAAGGAGAGCCATTACAGAATAACCCCCTGTTGATAACTGGAAAGGTAATGTTTCAACTGCTGTGGAGAACATGCTGCAGGACACCCAGAACTTACGTACAGCCATGGTAATGATAAATCCCCATGAACATGTACTTCAGCCCTAAATAGTTTCTGTGGTATAGCAGTACATGCATTATTTGGTCTTAATGGGTCAGTTGTTTGACCAGTGTCAGTAGTGGTGGAACTATTGCCCTCAAAAGTTCCATAAGAGCATTATGACTCTATGAAATGTCCTTGGGTCTACACATAAGTTAAGTCTGTTACAGTGGTCATAGATTGGAAAGTGAAATATTAGGCATTTTATAACTGTAGCGCTTATCAGACACCTTCTCACTGAGCTTTTAATACCAAAGAACCCAACCTCGCCATTGGACTTTTTATTCAGAAAGTTTGAGCAGACGATGTCTGGTATGGTCAAGGATGGTCTGCAGACATCCCAGCATCTCTCTATCCAACTGTAGTCGCCAAAAGGGGACGTTTTGATTAGCCCTTTCCATGCAAAATCAAAAAAGTTTTGATTTAGCTGTCATTCACTTCTAAAAGAACACAACCTCGCCATTGGACTTTTTATTGGGAAAGTTTGGGCAGACTGACTGAGAACGTTTGGGCAGCTCTCACCCACAGTTCGGAAAGAACCCAACCTCACCATTGGACTTTTTGTTGAGAAAGTTTGGGCAGACGATGTCTGATATGGACATGTATGGCCTGCAGACATCCCAGCATTTCCCTATTCAACCATAGTCTGTAGGCACCAAAAGGAGAAGTTTTGCTTAGTCTATTCCATGCAAAATAAAAAAAGTTTTGCTTTATCTCTCACCCACTTATGAAATAAACCCCACTTTGCCCTCCAGAGGCCCATAAAAAACCTGGCACTGCTAAGTATGGAAGACTATGTCACGCTTTCTTCTTATGATGCAATATAACATGCACGCGCATCTAACTGCATCCCCTGTGTTCACTGAATTCTTTTGACAAGTCAACATAAATCTTCCAGACTGCTTGTCCAACAGCTTGATGCCTTCAGTATTATTTTCCATGGACATTTTGCCATGGGACTGATTTTTCCTTTTCTTCTCTCTCTTTTCTCACAACCCTGGAGAGTAATGCCTGGTAAACACGGTAAGTTTTTTTAATTCAACCCAGCGGGCTGAACAAAGAAAAAAATTAGAAGGTCTCTGTGATCTCCCCGCTGTGCTATTTTGTTCTGACAGGGGGACAAGTTCTCTAGCTCTCATCTGCAGAACACTGGACTGAGAGACCCAGGGATTGTGGGATATGTAGTTTCTTCACTGGAAATGTCAGTTCTTACACTAAGAACAGACATTTCATGCAGAAGTCATGCATTAACCTGTGCAGCGCCATGCCACATGCTTCATGTTTGAACAAAAAAAAATTTAACAGGAATGTGAAGATTTATTTCACTATAGGCTGTGCGTACAGGACAACAAATTAGACCATGAGACTACATGATCAATGCACATCTTTTGCAGGTGAAAAACATAGAATGCAGGTAGGAAGGTTTATAATGCCTTTAACCACTTCAGCCCCGGAAGGATTTACCCCCTTCCTGACCAGAGCACTTTTTGCGATTCGGCACTGCGTCGCTTTAACTGACAATTGCGTGGTCGTGCGACGTTGCACCCAAACAAAATTGACGTCCTTTTTTTCCCCACAAATAGAGCTTTCTTTTGGTGGTATTTGATCGCCTCTGTGGTTTTTATTTTTTTGTGCTATAAACAAAAAAAGAGCGACAATTTAGAAAAAAAAAAAAACACAATATTTTGTACCTTTTGCTATAATAAATATCCCCATTTTTTTTTAAAAAAAGCTAATTTTTTCTCAGTTTAGGCCGATATAAATTCTTCTACATATTTTTGGTAAAAAAAAAATCGCAATAAGCGTACATTGATTGGTTTGCGCAAAAGTTAGAGTGTCTACAAAATAGGGGATAGATTTATAGCATTTTCATTATTGTTTTTTTTTTACTAGTAATGGCGGTGATCTGAGATTTTTATCGGGACTGCGACATTATGGTGGATACATCGGATAATTTTGACACATTATTGGGACCATCGGCATTAATACAGCGATCAGTGCTATAATAATGCCTTGATTACTGTAAAAATGTCACTGGCAGTGAAGGGGTTAACACTAGGAGGCAATCTAGGGGTTAACTGTGTTCCCTCTGAGGTGATTCTAACTGAAGGGGGAGGGACTGACTAGAGGAAGTGACGGATCGTAGTTCCTAGCTAATAGGAACACACGATCTGTCACTCCTGTTAGAACAGAACAGGGAAGTGTGTGTTTACACACACTTGTCCCTGTTCTGTCTTCTGTTCATGATTGCTCGTGCCCAGCGGTCATCGCGACCGTCGGCCACGATCATCGGTACCCCCACTGTGCAGCGGGCGCGCACGCGCCTGCTATTCCGACCCCGCAAGCCGACGTATAGCTACGACGGTTGGTCGGGAAGTGGTTAAACATTACGTACAACTTTTTGAGATGGCAGTGAGGAACATCTATTAGCAGAAGTATGCAGGCATAGGACACCCCTTTGCCACACCCCTTAAAGGAGAATTTTACAAAAAAAAGATTAGTTGAACCCACAAGTGCTTTTTTTAACACTACTATTACTTTATACTGCCGTTTGAAATTTAAAATGCAGCCATATAGAATATATAGTATATAGGTTTAGCACTGGGAAATACTTTTTGAAGGATAAAAGGTGCATTTTATGTACAACTATACGGATAACACAAAAATGAGGGACAAATGAGGAGGACAGAGGGACTTTGTTCCAAATCAGGGACAGTCCCTCAAAATCAGGGACAGTTGGAAACTATGCTTTAAGGGTGTATGAAAGAGTACAGAGGTGCATTAGGGTAACTTTAACCCCTAAATGGCTTAATTATTGCAAATAATTTTTTGCATCACTTGCATATACTGTGCCTACTATAGATGGCGTAATATTGAGCCCCCGTTCACTATAGTGCAATTTCAGATGTGACTGGACATACGTCAATGGAAACCACATTATTTTCAATTGTGGCTTGACTCTTCAGGTTTGGTATTAATTTTAAGGGGGACACAACGCCAAAAACAAAACAAAAAAAATGATGTGAGACCTCCCAAAATCCATACTAGCACCTTATCCAAGCATGCAACCTGGCAGGCCAGGAAAAGGGGGAGAGTGAGCGTGCACCCCCCACCCTGAACCATAGCAAGTCACATGCCCTCAACATGGGGGTTTACTGTGCCGGCAGGGACCCCCTTCCTGGCAAAGCACCTTGTCCCCATGTGGATAAGGACAAGGGCCTCTTCCCAATAACCCTGTCCAGGTGGTTGTGGGAGTCTACAGGCAGAGGACATATCAGAGTCTGGAAGCCCCCTTTAACAATAAGGGGCCCCCAGATACTCCCATGTGAATGAGTACCTCTATTCATTCCCAAAAATATTATAGTAAATATAATAGTAAAAATAAAAAACACAAACTGTTTTTTACAAGTCCATTTTTAAAAATTGTCCCCATCCATTGTCAATCAGATCGTTCAGTAATGCAGGTCTACGTCAATCACGAGGAACGATGGTCGCCGACCAGCCCAAAAGAAAAAAACCCGTTAAGATCTCTTTGCTTTCCTTGCGCCAAACGACATCTCTGGTTCAACCTAGAGTGTATAAGGAAAACTAATTAAATCTCACCACACATATTACAACCTAATTTTTTTTTCTTTAAAAAAAAGGGGGTCGAGGGACGTCTTTCCCTGCGTTTCTCATGGGTAGGACAGCTTATTGAAATGAATGGGCTGCCACACAGTCGACGTGCACCTGCATATATGAGAACCAAGCCTCAGATCTCTCAAAAACTATGCAGTGCAAGGGCTTGCCTGATTGGAAACATGGGGAGCCTAATGGTGGACTCATACTTATGGGTTGCCGACTATAGATCAATTGTTCATATCAGAAGAGATAGTTCAGAAAAGAAATCGATCATTTATCAAAGCATGTTTGGGCACCATAAGTCAGAGTTGTATCCTTTTTGCCAATATCAGTTTTGGTTAGACAGCTGGGTTGTTAGGAGCAACGCACACCCTTTGATTTTTGTCGGTTTTTGTAAAACAGCCGAAATACGCTTTAGTTACCATGCCAGTGTGCTCGCTATGATTGCTCCAGCTGGAGTGTTGACATGACTTTCCTCAGCTGGGACCCCCAGTCTGTACAAGTCTCCCACACTCAGACAATGAGCAACCTTGACAGCTCCCCAGCTAATTAATCACACAAGCCCTAACTCAATTAGAGGCAACCTCTGTAGGCATCTGATAGCTGGGAAGTAAGCAGGGGAAGAGTAATTAAATGCTTATTATATAATTCCTAATGAGAGCCGGAGAAGAAGGAATGTGAAATATTATAGGAACGCAAATATCCACATGGCACCCCTTCCTTCCCGGACAACGAGCCAGACTGAACAACACACAATGTGATGCCACAACCTTTACACTGTAGTTTATCTATGGGTAAAGTATATCTGCAGTCAATACTTTTTTCTAGTTTTGGATGGAATAAGGTAATAGTTAAAACCCCCGTCAGTTTTTTTTTTTTGCTTTCTGTGTCCCACTGGGGAAGGGTTTTCCTTTAACTTCCTATACCAGAGACACAACAGGAAGTGAGAGGAAATCTGATATAGTTACACTTTGGAAGTTAGGCACTGCCCTTGTTTTTTTCCAGTGTATTTGGGTAAAATGTGAGCGAGCCCCACCTATCATATTGATCATACATTTGTATATCAAGCACAAAGTTCCTTAAGCGCTAGGAGCTGTCAGTCATATATATGGATGTAAATGCCCAGAGAGATGTGGAATGGACTAGAACCCAGTGCAGCTGCCAACCACTGGAAAATGGATAACAAGGGACAAAAAACAAAGAAGCAGCGGTCTATGGGTAAAAGCATAGATACTTATAGGTCATTGGCTATGTAAAAATTAGTTTATTGCACTTGCGAAAGGCGAACAACTGTCAATTCTAAAAACTTGCGGAGGTTGCAAAAAACAGTCATAGGAGCATATAACCAGTATAGATACTAGTATAAAATGTAAAATAAACTATACCACAATGACATCCAGGTAGGGAAGGGTTAACATCATCCAGTGGCTTGTTGGTTAAGCATGGAAAGAGATGTAATAAACCATGTGAGATAACGATGGAGAAAGGGGGGGGGTGGGGGTTGTGTGACAGCCCTCTACCTCAAGCTGGTGGTCAAGCTCTGCTGGTGTCCAGGATGGAGACCACAATGGGGAAGGACACTTAAAAAAAAGTGTGAGATGCTGAAGCTGGTCGCGAGAGTGAGCCACGCTGAGCCACAGACAGTTTGGTATAACATCCACCGCTGGGAGATGGAACCGGGAGAGCCAAACAAACCCACTAAAGCCGGGCACACTGGATGACATCAGGCCTGCGCCGGAAACAAGGGGAAACAGGAAGCCCTTCTGTAGCGGTGAACCACAAGCTCTGGGTTGCCGTGGCTTACATGTATCGCGCGCATGCGCTTTTTCAAAGTCACGGAGGAATCGTCAACAACAGTATTTAAACAAAAAAGAGAGAATATACAGTAGTTCTCCCAAGAGGACCACTTCTAGGACACAGTGATTGATTCAAAAAAGTTCTATTATATTAAAAACACACACAAATTAATGAAAAAGAGGGGACTAACAGCTTACCACACAGGTAGTTTAAAAATAGGACAACATTGTCATATGTTAAAAAAGAAGGGGAATCACAG
Source organism: Aquarana catesbeiana (assembly GCF_042186555.1). Taxonomy (NCBI): domain Eukaryota; kingdom Metazoa; phylum Chordata; class Amphibia; order Anura; family Ranidae; genus Aquarana; species Aquarana catesbeiana. The sequence continues at coordinate 203,608,099 of NC_133335.1, read as the reverse complement.
CTTCGCATACCATTCACACCCACATTCACAGTACCCAAATTGAAACAATCACTTTAGTCAAACATTAGCACTTGTAATTGCAGACTTATATAGTAGTATAAAGCTCAATTCTCAGAAGCCAAAATTATAATACTAATGCAGTTACAGAGCAACTTGGTTGTAGACTAAAAATAGTGAGTCAAAAAACCTGTGTAGACGTGGGTGGTGTTAGGTGAATTGGTGAGTTCTTAGCTGCCATGTACTCAAAAATGTTTTCAAAGTCATGTAGGAAGCGGCAACAAAAGTATTTAAAGCCATTGAAGGGCTAAGTGTGGGGGGTGGGGGGGGGGTAGGGCGTTGGAGATAACAAGCTTGGTGTTGTTAACCCCATACACCAGGCTTGTTATCTCCACCCCCTCCCCTTCAATGGGTTTAAATACTGTTGTTGCCGCTTCCTCCGTGACTTTGAAAAAGCGCATGCGCACGATACATGTAAGCCACGGCAACCCAGAGCTTGCGATTCACCCTCGTTTCCGGCGTGGCCCTGACATTATCCAGTGCGCCCGGCTCCAGTGGGTTTGTTCGGCTCTCCCGGTTCCATCTCCCAGTGGTGGATGTTATACCACACTGTCTGTGGCTCAGTGTGGCTCACTCCCGCGACCAGCTTCAGCATCTCACAGCTTCCTGTAAGTGTCCTTCGCCATTGTGATCTTCATCCTGGACACCAGCAGAGCTTGACCACCAGCTTGAGGCAGAGGGCTGTCACACAATCCTCCCCCCCCCCCTTTCCACCAGGCTTCCATCGTTATCTCTAATGGTTTATTACATCTCTTTCCATGCTTAAACAAGAAGTCGACTGGAGAATGTTAACCCTTCCCTACCGTGATGTCATTGTGGTACCGTTTATTTAACATTTTATACTAGTATCTATACTGGCTATATGCTCCTATGACTGTTGTTTTGCAACCTCCGCAAGCTTTTATAATTGACAGTTGTTGTTCACCTTTCTCAGGTGCAATAAACACATTTTTTACTTAGCCAATGGCCTATAAGTATCTATGCTTTTACCCATAGAGCGCTGCTTCCTTGTTTTTTGTCTATATTTTTATATGGCAGTTGTAAAGGCATTAGGTTATGATAAGGCAGATGGAGGAGCTTAAAGCCTCCCTTTATCATCAGGAGGAAAAGGTCCAGGACCCGTTGGTATCAATGGACTGCTTTTTTCTACTCTACAGCCTACTGGGATACATTAAACTCATTTAGCCCAGATTAAGACAAGATTTGTGACTCAGCTTCTAATTTGGGAGGCGTAAATGAGTCCTCAGCATAGGTAAGATACCAGTGGCGGCTGGTGAAGTTTTAGGATGGGGGGGCGCCAGACCCTGCCCTTCCTTTTTTACCCCTCCCACTTGGTGAAAATGGGCGTGGTTTCAGCGAAATAGTGGGCGTGGCTCTAAGGTGGTGTGGTTAGCGTCTGAGATGAATGAGGGATGGAGTGGGAGGGAGAGAGGGATGGAGGGACAGCAGGCCCAGATCCTACACAACAATAGAAATATGTGTATTCTAGAAAGTTTAACAATCAGCAGATAAAGATATTCCAAACACCTAGTGTTAGCACTTCAATCATCCCGGCACCATGGTTGTTATGATGTCAGGATGATTGAAGCGCATTATTTCTATTATTACATTGTAATATAAAATTAAATCATTCAACTCACCATAATGCAGAATCAGTGGGAGCCCTGAGTGTGTCATTAGCCACGTCGCCTGCCACCATATGCCATCAGTTGTCCCCAGCGGAGTCCATCCTTACATGCAGCCTGTGTCCCATAAAGTGCAGCCTGTGTCACACAAAATGCAGCCTGTGTCACACAAAATGCAGCCTGTGTCCCCTAAATACAGCCTTGCCTGTGTCCACCAAATGCAGCCTTGCCTGTGTCCACCAAATGCAGCCTTGCCTGTGTCCCCCAAATGCAGCCTTGCCTGTGTCGCCCAAATGCAGCCTTGCCTGTGTCCCCCAAATGCAGCCTTGCCTGTGTCCACCAAATGCAGCCTTGCCTGTGTCCACCAAATGCAGCCTTGCCTGTGTCTCCCAAATGCAGCTTTGCCTGTGTCCCCCAAATGCAGCCATGCCTGTGTCCACCAAATGCAGCCTTGCCTGTGTCCCCCAAATGCAGCCATGCCTGTGTCCCCCAAATGCAGCCTTGCCTGTGTCCACCAAATGCAGGCTTGCCTGTGTCCCCCAAATGCAGCCTTGCCTGTGTCCACCAAATGCAACCTTGCCTGTGTCCACCAAATGAAGCTTTGCCTGTGTCCCCCAAATGCAGCCTTGCCTGTGTCCCCCAAATGCAGCCTTGCCTGTGTCCACCAAATGCAGCCTTGCCTGTGTCCACCAAATGCAGACTTGCCTGTGTCTACCAAATGCAGCCTTGCCTGTGTCCCCCAAATGCAGCCATGCCTGTGTCCACCAAATGCAGCCTTGCCTGTGTCCCCCAAATGTAGCCATGCCTGTGTCCCCCAAATGCAGCCTTGCCTGTGTCCACCAAATGCAGGCTTGCCTGTGTCCACCAAATGCAACCTTGCCTGTGTCCACCAAATAAAGCTTTGCCTGTGTCCCCCAAATGCAGCCTTGCCTGTGTCCCCCAAATGCAGCCTTGCCTGTATCCACCAAATGCAGCCTTGCCTGTGTCCCCCAAATGCAGCCTTGCCTGTGTCCCCCAAATGCAGCCCTGCCTGTGTCCACCAAATGCAACCTTGCCTGTGTCCATCAAATGCAGCCTTGCCTGTGTCCATCAAACGCAGCCTTGCCTGTGTCCCCCAAATGCAGCCTTGCCTGTGTCCCCCAAATGCAGCATTGCCTGTGTCCACCAAATGCAACCTTGCCTGTCACATCGAACCCCCCCCCCCCCCCGTTCTCCACGGGAGCACAGCGGTACTACTTACCTTGCTGTGTGTTGTCCTCTCCTGCGGTGTCTTCTTCCACAACAGCTATGTAGAGGTCTGTCCACTCCTCTCATACTTCCTGTTTCCTCTCTCCTGGGCGCAATGGGAGAAAGAAAACAGGAACTGACATCAAACTGAGAAGTCAATCAAACCGCCCGGCCGTAGTAACAGATACTACCAGCGCCGGGCGGAAGCTACTTGGCGCTTCGGAAAGTGCCGCAAGGCGGGAAAAATGCCCGCAAATGAAGCGCCGCGTCTGCAATCTCTTGATTGCATAGACGTGGCGCTTCCCATAAGTGCACTGTATCCGGCGTCCGAACACAGTGCACTTAAGGACCTTTTTTTGTATTTCTTTTTTTTTAAAGGGCCAGTATTTAAAAAAAAAAAAAAAATTTTCTGACATTTTTTTTTGTGACTGCCTGGAGGGGGGGCGGCGCCCATGCGCCCCCTATGGACGGGCCGCCACTGTAAGATACCCCTAACACCAACTCCACCACTCTAACTACAGTGAGCCCTGTAGAACCAGAGCTATCATGCCAGTGCAACCCATCTTGATACATCCCCCCAAACCCTTCTTGCTCTCCTTCTACATATGTTCATTGTGTAGTATCACTGACTTACTAACAGACATATCAGCCCGGATGTCACACCACTTCCTCAAACTTAATCTATCCAAAACCAAGCTCATAATATTTCCTCCCCCATGTGCCCCTTCCCTTGACTTCCCTGTCAAGATCAATGGCACAACTATCAGTCTGTCCCCACATGCCAGGGTGCTAGGGGTAACCCTTTCAGGCCTACATCCAATCCCTGTTCAAATCATGCCTCAACCTCCACAACATCTCCAGAATACGCCCCTTTTTAGCCAATGACACCACGAAGCTTCTAAATCACTCCCTGGTCATCTCTCTAGTACCCCTCTCTTCCAATCCCTCCACTGTCTTCCGCTCACTCAACAAATAAAATTCAAAGTACTAACAATAATTTACAAAATCATCCAGAACTCTGTCTCCCAGCTACATCACTAACCTAGTCTCAAAATATCAACCAAACCACTCTCTTTAGTCCTCTAGCTCCATTGCTCTCTAGCTCCCTTGTCGCCTCCTCCTCCCATGCTCGCCTCCAGGACTTCTCGAGAGCTTCTCCCATCCTTTGGAACTCCCTACCCCAATCTGTCTGACTATCTCCTAATATATCCATCTTTAGATGATCCCTGAAAACCCTTCTCTTTAAAGAAGCCTATCCTGCTTCCAACTAATATATTGTGCTTTTACGTTCTCCATCAGCAAATCCCGCACAGTTATTACCTTTTGTATCACCTGACCCTCCCTCTTAGATTGTAATCTCTAGCGAGCAGGGTCATCTGATTCCTCTTGCACCAAATTGTATTGTAACCATAATGTCTGTCTTCATTTTTTAAAGCCCTGCGCAAACAGTTGGCAGTATATAAATCCTGTATTATAATAATAATGTTCCCCCCTTCCCCCCATAGCGCCCCAATCTACCCTTCAGTCGGCACCTTATAGGAGCCACCATTCTCTAAGAATTAATTTGCATGGACATGTTGCCCTGCTGTGAATCCCAGCAACAAGAATCCCTGTGGCTGGAATTGACAGCTGAGTGCAAATAGCTTCAGCAGCCGAGCCCATACACTGCAATGACAGACTGTTGACACCTGCTATTTGTGACTGTTCGCACATCCAGCGATAACCTGTAGTGACCACTGGCTAGACACACACATAGTATATTTAACCACCTCAGCTCCAGAATTTTTTACCCCCTTCATGACCAGGCCATTTTTTTTGCTATTTAGAATGTTGCTACTTTAACCACTTAAGTCCCGGACCATTTTGCTGGCACTGCGTCGCTTTAACTGACAATTGCGCGGTCGTGCGACGTGGCTCCCAAACAAAATTGACGTCCTTTTTTTCCCACAAATAGAGCTTTCTTTTGGTGGAATTTGATCACTTCTGCGGTTTTTATTTTTCGCGATATAAACAAAATTAGAGCGTCAATTTTGAAAAAAAAGCATTATTTTTTACTTTTTGCTATAAAAAATATCCCCAAAAAATAAATAAAAAAACAATTTTTTTCCTCAGTTTAGGCCTATAGGTATACTTCTACATATTTTTGGTAAAAAAAAATTGCAATAAGCGTTTATTGATTGGTTTGAACAAAAGTTATAGCGTCTACAAAATAGCGGCTAGTTTTATGGCATTTTTATTAATAATTTTTTTTTTACTAGTAATGGCGGCGATCTGCGATTTTTATTGTGACTGTGACATTATGGCAGACACATCGGACAATTTTGACACATTTTTGGGACCATTGTCATTTTTACAGCGATCAGTGCTATAAAATTGCACTGATTACTGTAAAAATGACACTGGCAGTGAAGGGGTTAACCACTAGGGGGCTAGGGAGGGGTTAAGTGTGTCCTGGGGAGTGATTCTAACTGTTAGGGGGCATGGCTACGAGTGACACATCACTGATCATAGCTCAGTGACAGTGTCACTAAGCAGAACGGGGAGATACTTGTTTACATTAGCATCTTCCCGTTCTCCAGCTCCGTGAGACACTCGTGGGTATCCCCGCGGCGATCGGGTTCGCGGGACCCGCAATCCTATTTACGGAACTCCCGTCAGGGTCGCCGACGTGCACGTGACTACACGGCGGAAAATTCAAAGGGACGTACCTGTACGCCCATTTGCCCAGCCGTGCCATTCTGCCGACGTATATGTACATGCGGCGGTCGGCAAGTGGTTAACTGGTAATTGTGCAGTCATGCAATGCTGTACCCAAACTAAATTTATATCATTTTTTTTTTCACACAAATAATTTCCTTTTGGTGGTATTTGATCACCACTGGTTTTTTTTGAGATATAAACATACATTTTGAAAAAAAAACAATATTTCTTACATTTTGCTATAAAACATATCCAAAAGAAAATTTTAAAAAATCTAATTTCTTCATATATTTTGGCCAAAATGTATTCTGCTACATGTCTTTGGTATAAAAAAAGTCCCAATAAGTGTTTAATGATTGGTTTTGCGTGAAAGTTGTAGCGTCTACAAATGATGGTAGATATATTGAATTTTTTTTTCTTCTTTTACAAGGATTTTATTGAAAATCTGAGAGATACATAAGCATAAACAATGCACTAGTTCAGGGTATGAATAGATGAATTATCTTACATGAACATCAGTAACATTTTTTTTTTAATACTACTAATGGTGGTGATCAGACAGCGTTAGTGCTGCCTGGGTAGGGGGTAATATCTAGGGCGATCAAAGAGTTAAATGTGTGCCTAACCATGTTTAGTGGTTGTAGTAGTGTAGTGGTAGTTGTAGTAGTGGTAGTGTGTGTACTATGTGATTATTTTACTGAGCAATGTGCCGATTTTTACTTCCTGCTTTGCAGGGAGGAAAAAAATGGCACTTAGCTGCTGTCTGTAGAGAGCCCTGTGTTGTTTATCAACATAGGGCTCTCTTCTGTCATTCGCTCAGCTGATCAGCAGGTCCTGGCCATAAAGCATTGGCCAGGACTCACTGATCAGTTTGTGGTGCAGCAAATGACAGCACAGTTTTCCTCGTCCGCACACTCATACAAGAAAGCCGCAGCGTAGACGTACGTGACTGTGCCTGTGCGAGCCGACGTGCCACAGGAAAATGTTCTGTGGCGGGTCGGCAAGCGGTTAAAGGCAAAATTAGCGTACGCCAAATTTTTATTGTCATTTTCTGTAAAATTCAATACAATATGGCAACCTGAAAGCATTCCGTACAGCATTGGTGTGCAGAACACGCCCCTTATAATGTCATTTCCTGCTTGTGTGATACAGACGCAAGTCAAAGTGTAAGCACCATCTGCAATAGGAAATTAAAAGGATGCAGACGACCCTGCAAATGTTATCATCAGAACACTGAGAATGCACCAGCTGATTGTAATGAACCAGGTCAGGATTAGTCTGCAAAGGACATGTTGAAACAAACAGCTATTTTCTCAGAGTGGAAACAGGTAGGGATCTACTACAAAGTTTATTAAAAAAACCTTGCAATTGGCATAGGTTATCCGTGAGGGGGTTGTTTTTATCTCAACAAAAGTTTCATTTGTTTGGGTGAGGGTTAGGTAGAGTGGCTGCTCTTCTGCATTATAGGATAGAGGATTGGGACTTTAGATGAGGTATGCTTTATAAGGCTCAAAAACAAAACAATGTAGTATGGATGTGTTTATTGTCTAAAACACACAGCAATAAAATGCGACATTGAGTACATACAAATTTAGTAACCACGTAAAATGCATGATGCAAACCATAAACATGTATATAACGATTATTGATGGCATTGTTAAAGAGGTAATCCTCCCAAAGATGGAAACTTGAGACCATAGGTTTGATCCTGGAAATAAAACATAATACATCTGTGTAAGCCAGACGCGTTTCATGGCATTGTTGCCACTCTTCAGGGGCGGATGCTTAATAAATTGGATCTGCAAGAGGACATGAGCATATCACATAAGTCTGAACATGAAATCCACAAATGGGAGACAGTGGCATAGAGATGAAGATATCCATCTCTGGATTACTTATTTAACTGCAGCCTATAAGGGCATGTAAGCTGGAGCACATGGCCGCCATGGTTTGTCTGCCCCGGGAGCTGAGGTGGGGCCCATAGGAGAACGGAGAGCATGAGTGTGATTCACAGAAACGTATGTATCCAAACAGCAAGTGAAACAGGGGCTCCAATTTACAATTAATCAGTGAAAAAAGTAAGACCCAAATGGGTTAAATGTGAAAACAAACCCCTGACCCAAGTGGACAATAAATAGGAAGGAAAGGGATTGGCATATGTATATGGGTAATACATACCAGCTTACATGCCTCATAGGCTGCAGTTAAGTAAGTAATCCAGAGATGGATATCTTCATCTCTGTCACTGTCTCCCATTTTTGGGTTTCATGTTCAGACTTTTTTTTTTGTTTAATAATGATTTATTAATACCAAGCGGAGGTAGGAGAAGTACATAACAGTATAAGTAATACAGTCTTCAAAAATCAGGTAAAGTACAAAAAGACACATGTACATACAATCACATATAAAACCATGACACAAGTATTGACCTCCAAGAGTGAGGAGGAATTAAAGCCTATACGTATTTAGTAACTGGTCAAACTTCATTTTCAGACTTGTGTAATATGCTCATGTCCTCTTGCAGATCCAATTTATTACACATCTGCCCCTGAAGAGTGGCAACTATGCCATGAAAGGCGTCAGGCTTACACAGATGTATTATGTTTTATTTCCAGGACCAAGCCTAGGGTCTCAAGTTTCCATCTTTTGGGAGGATTACCTCTTTAACAATGCCATCAATAGTCATTATATACATGTTTATGGTTTGCATCATGCTTTTTACGTGGTTACGTGGTAAGGTGCCCCTGGAAGATGTGATGCTGTCACGAAACGCGTAGGGCGGAGCAGGACGACGCACTGACGTCACCTCCAATCTGTGCTCGGTCTCCAGTAGGATGGGTTTGTCCGAGTCCACACGGCCACTGGACCGGACTTAAGGCTCTCTTTTTCTGGATGACACTGTAAGTGTGTATTTTATGAGTTTTAAATAAAGTCCTCTGTGGTTTTACACTATGTGAATTCCATCTTCGTTTTATGGTACGCCTTTTCTACGAGTTGGTCCACAACCGCTGATGTTTTGATGACCCTGTACTGGACACCAACGCGAGTTCCAGTTGCCAGTTTCAGCTGTGTTTGCGAGCTATGATCCTCTGTAGTGGGGGATCGTGGCTTTCCGGTAAGGAGTGACCCCTTCCATTTCTTGGTGGTGGACTGTTTTTCACAGAAGAATATTTGATATTCACTTGGATCTTTATTTAGATAGGTGGTTCAGTAGCCACCTTTAGACTGTCATTTTAGTTCACTCTTTGGACTTCCAAGATCGTATAAGTGTTCAACTTTTGATATTATTGCTTTTTTGAGTTTATTTAAATTTTGCTCATTTAGAGTTGTCACTGTTTTCACAGGTTTTATGCATTTTTGTCACTTACTAGCGCGATTCTTTTTGTTTTCTAATTTTTAGTGGTTACTAAATTTGTATGTACTCAATGTCGAATGTTATTGCTGTGTGTTTTAGACAATAAACACATCCATATTACATTGTTTTGTTTTTGAGCCTTATCAAGCATACCTCACCTAAAGTCCCAACCCTCTTTCCTATGTACCTGAATAGGGATGGAGATGTATGCTTACGTATCTCTCACTCTAATGCCCCGTACACACGGTCGGATTTTCCGACGGAAAATGTGTGATAGGGCCTTGTTGTCGGAAATTCCGACCGTGTGTAGGCTCCATCACACATAATCCATCGGATTTTCCAACACACAAAGTTTGAGAGCAGGCTATAAAATTTTCCGACAACAAAATCCGTTGTCAGAATTTCCAATCGTGTGTACACAAATCTGACGCACAAAGTGCCACGCATGCTCAGAATAAATAAAGAGATGAAAGCTATTGGCTACTGCCCCGTTTATAGTCCCGACGTACGTGTTTTACGTCACCGCGTTCAGAATGATCGGATTTTCCGACAACTTTGTGTGACCGTGTGCATGCAAGACAAGTTTGAGCCAACATCCGTCGGAAAAAATCCTAGGATTTTGTTGTCGGAATGTCCGATCAATGTCCGACCGTGTGTATGGGGCATAAGTCCCAAAAAGCCCTCTTTTTCTCTTCTGCATTATGAACAAAGGAGATCAGCTGCTCAGCGCAGGCACCATTCAGATAATTCTTTGCACCTTCTAAATTAATACAAAGTGTTCTCTGATTGGCTGAGGTGAACAGCATGATGTCATTGCTCTGCCTCTCCACCTCGTCCAATCAGAGAACACTTTGCATTCTTTCCGGATGGTGTCCATGCTGAGTGGCCGACCTCCTGTGTTCAGAATGCATCAGGCCGGCCATTCAGCACGGGTCTCGGAAGCAAGTTGAGATCAATGGAATAGAGGTGTCTGCTTCAGGGATTTCCAGCTTCCAGCCAGGTACGGTATATTCATAGTTACATTGGTTCAAGCTGTAACTATGTATTGCATACCGATGCTTGGAATTATTCTTTGGCTTAACACAAAGCCCCCAACTGTCCCTGATTTTGAGGGACTGTCCCTGATTTGGAGCAATGTCCCTCTGTCCCTCATTCCTCCTTATTTGTCCCTCATTTTGGTCTGATCTATATAGTTGTATATAAAATGCACTTTTTATCTTTCAAAAAGTGTTTCCCAGTGCTAAACCTTTCATCTAAATTAAAAATTGCTGCATTTGTAAATGTTAAAAGCCAATATAAAGGAATAGTAGAGGTAAAAAAAAAGTCCTTGTGGCTTTAATTAACCTTTTTTTTGGGTTAATTCTCCTTTAAGGGGGTGTGTCAGGGGGCATGTCCTATGCCTACATACGTTTACAAGTAGGTGTCCCTCATTCCCATCTCAAAATGTTGGGAGGTATGCTTAACATGCTTTAACACACCACAATGAGAATAAGTCACAACACTAAAAACTGTCCTTTCTGGTCTCACAAAGTTGGGAGGTAGACATTACTGTATATTGTAAACTATGGATGCAAATTTCACATAATTGCTTTTCCTACTAAATTACTTTCAAACTTAAAAGACAACTGAAATCCCTCTAAATCCATAAAGGATGCCAGTGAAATCCCATGTAGTGTTTTGATTACCATTAAAAAATCAAGATGTCTTCCTTACACATATATAGTTATGGATGAAGTCCTGGGCATTAGCATATGTTATGTTTTCTATTACACAATTCCCTGCGGTTCACTTTGATGGTCTCCTTTGCTGTGGATGTTCTGGCTTTGATTATATATAAATGGATAGCTCAAGCTATCATCCCGTGAGGTGTGGTCTGATTTTTCTTTTCAGTTTCACAATTTATATCACTTAGTGGTAATGAAAGACAGCGGGGCTTGTTTGTGAAAACAGGTGAAAATAAATGTGCATCTGTCGTCAATAGTAATTAAATACTCATTTGTAAAAATAGCGTTTGATGTATTGGAGATTTGCAATGGAAAGGGGGGCAGAAGGCACCATTCGCACTGGTGTTTAGCCAATCAATGTCAATCTCAGCTGCGGGGATTAGGCCTCCCTCACATGGCTGACTAGATCCAGGGTCAGACACCCATCCCTAATCGCAGGTAATCTCTTGGTGTGCGGCTACATACAAACAGCAATGGCCGCTGTCAGCCTGTAGTTGCTTTGTACAGGCTGATTGGTTGCCGCTATTCATTTGCACCTGTGATTCCAGCTGCAATAATCCACTGATTCCTGCTACTGGAATCCGGTGTATACGGCCAAACATCCATGTAATAAAGGCCTAAATACCTGACATGAGTTTTAATCTTTTACCACGCTATATCCTAAAACAGGGGTCTCCATACTTTCCAAACAATGGGCCAGTTTACTGTCCTTAATGTTTTAGGGGGGGCCAGACTAGGGCCAGTGGGAGTAGAAAATGTCCTGGCGTCCATTGGGATTAAACAATGCCCTATCTTTGGTGTTAGTGGGAGGACTAGTGCATCATCATTGATGCCAGTGGAAGTATTACTGCCCCATTGTTGGTGTCAATGGAAGTAATTGTGCCCCATTGTTGGTGTCAATGGAAGGAATTGTGCCCCATCGTTGGTGTCAATGAATGGAATTGTACCCCATCGTTGGTGTCAATGAATAGAATTGTACCCCATCGTTGGTGTCAATGGAAGGAATTGTGCCCTTTTGATGGTGTCAGTGGGAGGAATTGTGCCTTATTGTTGGTGTCAATGGAAGAAATTGTGCCCCATCGTTGGTGTCAATGGAAGAAATTGTGCCCCATCGTTGGTGTCAATGGAAGAAATTGTGCCCCATCGTTGGTGTCAATGGAAGAAATTGTGCCCCATCGTTGGTGTCAATGGAAGAAATTGTGCCCCATCGTTGGTGTCAATGGAAAGAATTGTGCTCCATCGTTGGTGTCAATGGAAGGAATTGTGCCCTATTGTTGGTGTCAATAGAAGGAATTGTGCCCTATTGTTGGTGTCAGTGGAAGAAATTGTGCCCTTTTGATGGTGTCAGTGGAAGGAATTGTGCACTATTGTTGGTGTCAGTGGGAGGAATTGTGCCCTTTTGATGGTGTCAGTGGAAGGAATTGTGCCCTATTGTTGGTGTCAGTGGATGGAATTGTGCCCTTTTGATGGTGTCAGTGGGAGGAATTGTGCTCCATTGTTGATGTCAGTGGATGGAATAGTGCCCCAAGGGCCAGATAAAGGCAAGCAAAGGGCCACAGTCCTAAAACAAATAAAAAAATTTGGCTTTGCTTTTTTCAACCAAAACTCCTCAGCACTCTGAGGGCTTGTTCACATGGGCACCCAGGGGGCAGTAAAAGCTGACAGATGAGCCAAAGTTTTACTACCTTCTGACCGCCCTCCTAAATAAAGACATGCAGCTGCTCAGGAATGTACACATGCCATGACCGTGATGCTCTGCTTCACACCTATAGCAAAAATAAAATCCTGTCACATTCGATGGGTGATAGTGCTGCCAAATGCAACCCAATTAAGATAATAGGGCTGCAGCGCAACCGAGAAAGTTTCAGGTTCCTTCCTCTACCAGGCAAGGCTGTGTTGTGAAGCAGGGTCGTGTAAATTTCAGGACTGGATGGACAGAAATACTAATCCTTTGGCAGATAAAACAACCCTTTTTAGGCTTCATGTACACGGGATGTTTTTACAACCTCTCCTGAACGATTTAACTTGACAGATAGTAACTCACGTTTAAAACGTTCATTTTGCTGAGTTTACATGCTGCATTTGCGTTTAGAAGCGTTTAACCGCTTCCCGACGATATAAGTCGGAAGAAGGGCAGTACCTGTACGTTGCCCTCTAAGAGGCGGCTTGCGGGCGTGCGCCCGCCGGGAGCTTCATGAGCTTGATCGCGGGTCCTGCAGACTCGATGTCCGTGGGGATAACCATGATCGTCTCATGGAGAGGAAGAACGAGGAAATGCTAATGTAAACAAGCATTTCCCCGTTCTGCCTGGTGACAGTGTCACTGATCACCGCTCCCTGTAGTTGGGAGCGGTGATCAGTGTTGTGTCACACACTGCCCCTCCCCCTCACAGTTAGAATCACTCCCTAGAACGCACTTAACCCCTATAGCGCCACCTAGTGGTTAGCCCCTTACACAGTAATCAATGCATTTTTAATTGCACTGATCGCTGTATAAATGTGAATGGTCCCAAAATCGTGCCAAAAGTGTCCGATGTGTCCACCATAATGTCGCAGTCATGATAAAAATCGCTGATCGCCGCCATTACTAATAAAAAAAATTATTTATAAAAATGCCATAAAACTATCCCCTATTTTGTAAAAATATGTAGAAAAATACGATTGGCCTAAACTGAGGAAAAAATGTTTTTTTATATATTTTTTGGGGACATTTATTATAGCAAAAAGTAAAAAATATTGCTTTTTTTTCAAAATTGTCGCTATTTTTTTGTTTATAGCGCAAAAAATAAAAACTGCAGAGGTGATCAAACACCACCAAAAGAAAACTCTTTTTGTGGGGAAAAAAAGGACGTCAATTTTGTTTGGGAGCCATGTCGCATGACCGCGCAATTGTCAGTTAAAGCGACGCAGTGCCGGATCGCAAAAAGTGCTCTGGTCTTTGGCCAGCTAAATGGTCCGGGGCTAAAGTGGTTAAAAAAATAAAATAATTTAGTTATTTTTTTTTCTTCAAAATAGCCAAAAATGAAAAACGCCTGTAAATAAAAAGCGTCTAAACACGAGTTACCGCGTTTAGCCGCGTTTATAAGTATTTGTCGCTTGAAATTCCTCTAAACACAGCTTCCGAACCCATTTTTTTGCGTTCCAAAAAAAGCCTCTAAACGCAACTGCCTAGAAACGACTGTAAACGACCGTGTGTACATGGACAGGTAAGATAACATAGAGGAGAGTTCAGGAGCAATTGAAAAAAATTTCCAACTGCTCCTAAACATCCGTTTACCAGCAGCAGTGTACATGAGGCCTTATTTGTGTATTTAGCTGGATGCCTGGAGTTCGGCGTTAATGAAAACATAGTGCAGTCAGATCATAAATGGAACATTGACCAACTCAGCATTAAACACAGCAAATTATGTGGCACTCTTCATATATCACAAAAATGTAAACCAGACCCAACTGCTAGCAACAGTGTAATGCTATATTCCCAGAGGTGTATATGAAGATCATATGAACAAATGTCATTGGGTTATTGATGGATGCAGTCAACGTTTATCCTCCATTAAGTTCCCCATGGCTGCTGAGCTATTGCTAAACACCTGCCCTGACATGACATTAATAACATGGGGCAGAGAGCAAAACTCGGTATGGGTGACAGATGTACATCTTTAATTTTTACAGAATCAACATATTCTGCAGTGCTTTACAGCGAACGTTAATCCATTTGCATCTTCTCTTCCTCTAAAGCTTGACCGTTTTTCAATAGTGGAATAAAAATGGAAGAACCAGCAGAAACTCATGCAAACCTGGAATTAAATTACAAATTCCATTTTGAGTTTTGTTGGGAATCAGATTAATGCACGGTACACACGGTCGAACTGTCCGACGGAAAATGTGCGATCGGAGCTTGTTGTTGGAAATTCCGACCGTATGTGGGCTCCATCGGACATTTTCCATCGGATTTTCCGACACACAAAGTTTGAGAGCAGGATATAAAATTTTCTGACAACAAAATCCGTTGTCGGAAATTCCGATCGTGTGTACACAAATCCGACACACAAAGTGCCAGGCACGCTCCGAATAAATTAAGAGACGAAAGCTATTGGCTACTGCCCCGTTTATAGTCCCGACGTACGCGTTTTACGTCACCGCGTTTAGAGCGATCGGATTTTACGACAACTTTGTGTGACCGTGCGTATGCAAGACAAGTTTGAGCCAACATCCATCGGAAAAAATCCATTGATTTTGTTGTAGGAATGTCCGATCAATGTCCGACCGTGTGTACGGGGCATAATGCTAGTCAATACAGCACCAAGCTACCATTGTGAGTCTACATATGCGCATTACAAATTAAGACATTAATAAATGCCCTCTGAACAACAGGTACACTCACTGGAAATGGCCGACCATCAGCTGGTTAAAGTGAACCTGTGCTACAGCGTAGCCACTTTAAAACAAGTCCTTATCTATCTCTGTTTCTATTAGCATTAGGGAAAAAATCATTTTCAGTTAGGGCTCATTTACACAGACTTCGGCTTCAACACACATTTAGGGCTAGTTTACACTTGCTTCAAAACATGGCTTAAAACACACTTTGTTAAAGCTCTCCGAGCGCTAATCAAAGCCCCTGTCACTAAATAAAAAAGTTAGCTTACAGTCCTGTTTACACCTTGCTTTTGCTTTGGTTTGGCTTCAATTCAAAAATTATACCCCATGTCGCTTTAGTGGTGCTTCAAAGCCGCCATAGAAGTCTATGACAAAGCCCGCTTGAAGCACCACCGAAGCATCATCGAAGCCTTACCGAAACATCATCAAAGCACCACTGAAGCATCACAGAAGCACTAAAAACACATAAAAAAACATGTTAGGGCTCATTTACACTTGCTTTGGCTTCAACACACATTAAAGCGCCTAGTGCTTCAACATGCTTTTATGATGTGTTTTTGATACTTCAGCGGTGCTTCGATGAAACTTCGGTGGTGCTTCAAAGAAGCTTTGGTGATGCTTCGGTGAAGCGTCGGTGATGCTTCCGCAATGCTCTGTTGAAGTTTGGTTGAAGCTTGACAGATGCCATGTGTGTGTGTGGATATCTCATACCTGCAGTTTCTCCAAAACAAAGCGAAGCTAAAGCTGAATTAAAGCCTCTCAAAAGCCGCAGGTGCTTCAAGCGAGCTTTGTCATAGAGTTTTATGGAGGCTTTGAAGACGCTTTGAAGCACCTCTAAAGCAACATGGGGTATAATTTTTGAAGCAAAGCAAATGCAAGGTGTAAACAGGACTGTAAGCTAACCATTTCATTTAGTATAGAGGCTTTGAATGGCATTCAGAGAGCTTTAACAAAGCGTTTCCGAAGCCTTGTTTTGAAGCAAGTGTAAACTAGCCCTTATGATGTGTTTTTGATGCTTTGGTGGTGCTTCGATTAAGCATTTGTGATGCTTCGATGAGGCTTCAATGATGCTTCAGTAAGGCTTCAGTAATGTTTCGATGATGCTCTTTTGAAGCTTTGTTGAAGCTTGGCAGGTGCACTGTTTGTGTGTGGATATCTCATACCTGCAATTTCTCCAAAACAGAGCAAAGCTAAAGCTGAATTAAAGCCTCTCAAAAGCTTTAGGTGTTTCAAGCAAGCTTTGCCATAGGCTTCTATGGTTGCTTTGAAGACGCTTTGAAGCACCACTAAAGCTACATGGGGTATAATTTTTGAAGGGAAGCCGAAGCAAAGAAAAGCAAAAGCAAGGTGTAAACAGGACTGTCAGCTAACCCTTTTATTTAGTGACAGGAGCTTTGACTAGCGTTCAGAGAGCTTTAACAAAGCGTGTCCGAAGCCTTGTTTTGAAACAAGTGTAAACTAGCCCTTAAAGTTTACCACACAGGCATTGAAATCTTAGCTTTTTTATTACTAGAGCAGATCCTAGCAGTCCTTCTATCTAATCAAAGCTTTTAGAAACGAATGAAGCTGACTTCATTCTTCATGACTATGTAACTATGTAACCTTACAGTTGGGATCATAGAGATACTTTGAGAATGACTTACTTCACATGAGAGGTCTGTTTTTTGTACGGCTTGTTAATATTATTGTAGTACCCTTGTCTTAAACAGGGCTGCTAGTAAATTTAGTGATGCTAGGTGGTAACTAGCCTGGCTAATTTGTAGTTTGATCAAATGGTTTTCACCTAAGCTTTAATGGAACTGTGATTCTCTCTTTTGTCAATAGGTGGCACTGTTACTTTTGGCATTAGTATGGTAGATTACAGTTAATTTCAGGTTATGAGTGAATGTGCATTCTCAGCCAATCAGCAGGAGTTTCTTTGGCAGCTGAGGCTGCTGGCATAGACTATTTATTGAGAGAGAGTCAGGTGATCGGGGTTCTATCCACCTGCAACCTGGGTGGGTGTGTGTGGAGCAGCAGCAGAGATGTAGGCCTGAAGCCTGAGGCCTAAGCACGTGTAAAGAGGCTCAGCCTGAGGGGAGCCTGATCTTTGCCAGGAAGCAAGGGAAGGAAAGTTGCCAGAGGGACAACCACTCTTGTTGCCGGAGGCAGGTGTAAAGGCATGGAGTTCTGAAGGAGTACCAGAGCAGACGCTTCATCAGCAGGGGACTGTGAAGTAAGTCAGAAAGCTTCAGGAGAGAACTCATCCAAGAAGTACAGCGGGTACCTGTGAGTTAAGCTTGAAGAAGTACAGCGGGTAGATGTAAGTAAAGCTTGAAGAGAAGTACAGTGGGTAGCTGTGAGTAAAGCTTGAGGGATCCAGCGGGTAGCTGTGAATCGGAGGAACCCAGCGGGTAGCTGTGGGTGAAGCTTGAAGAATACAGCGGGTAGCTGTGAGTGAAGCTTGAGAAGTCCAGTCGGTAGCTGGGAGCTAAGCTTGAGGATCTACAGTGGGATACTGTAAGTGAAATTGTTGCTATAGCAGACAGCAGTTGCTACAAAATACAGATTGCTGCATTCAGCTTAAAGGCCCCTTTTCTGTATTGCTGTCTGCCTAGTTCTATTTTTGTCCAAGGAGTCTGTCAAGTTGCTATTGCATTTGCAATAGGGTGTCCTGTGCCCTACCCCTCTCTCCCACTGTTCCTGTTAAGAGAAATAAAACTCTCTTTGTTCATTTTTAAAAGTGACTGGCACCCATCTTTCCACCGGGAGAGAGGGTGGACCAGTCATAGGGCCGGCAGGTGGGTGAGCGGGCGAGTCGGTGGGTAAGGGGGGGAACAGGCCAGTCGGCAGGTGAGCGGGCGGGCAGACCAGTCACATCGGCCAGTGGGTGAGGGAGCAGAGAGATGACATCATCTCTCACCGCTTGCCCTGCATCACCGCAGTTCCGCCTTCACTGTGCAGCTACGTGCAGCAGAGAGATTACATCATCTCTCTCCTGCCTGCCTTCTGGGACACAGGAAGTGACAATCCGCACCTTGTAGCAGGCAAGTGACAATCCGCAACGTGTAGCAGGTGACGTGGCATGTGACAATCCGCAACGTGTGGCAAGTGACGATCTGCAACGTGTGGCAGGTGATGTGGCAAATGACAATCCGCAATGGGTGGCAGGCGACGTGGCAAGTAACAATCCGCAACATGTGGCAGGTGACGCGGCAAGTGACAACCTGCAACCTGTGGCAGGCGATGTGACAAGTGACAATCCGCAACTGGTGGCAGGCGATGTGGCAAGTGCCAATCTGCATCTGGTGGCAGGCAAGTAACGATCCGCAACTAGTGGCAGGTGATGTGCCAAGTTACAATCCGCAACTTGTGGCAGGTGACGTGGCAAGTGACAATCCGCATCTGAAGGCAGGTGACGTGGCAAGTGATACACTGCAACTGGTGGCAGGCGGCGGTGGAAGGTGACACACACAAGGCTTCCATTGATTCTGCATTATGGTGAGTTGAACTATTTCATTTAATATAGCAATGTAATAATAGAAATAATGCACTTCAATCATCCTGATACCATATCAACCATGGTGCCGTGATGATTGAAGCGCCAACACCAGCCATTGCCCCGATAAATAGCCCGCAAAAAAACGTATTTTCTGACAGTGCCCCTCCCGAGACTAGACTCTGGATCCGCCCCTGCCACCAGGTCTCTGAAGGTCAGGGAGAGCACTACATTATTATGTAACTAGTTTAAAGTCCATATTCAGGTGCACATTCATTGGACCTGTACTATAGAAGCTGTGCCTAAAAACAAAGGCAAGCAGAAAGCAAAGCACTAGTCACCAGTATTGCCTCTATAATTCTTGTAGCATATCTCTTCCATTTTACATACTTACCATGCCTCTTTCTGCACTGTCACTTTGTGAAGGCAGCCATTTTGGTAAAGGCAGGGCTTTGCTTCCTCATCTCACAGCTGCCCCTATGGTGACTTGTGATATGTTGACTGTTGAGGGAGTATTCAGGAAGCAGCAGGAAAGTTTCAGAAAACACAGATCCACAGGAAGAATGTAGAAGTAATAAGGAGATGCTTGTCTGCAGGTCCTCAGGTACAGATTCCTCTCCAGAAAGGAGAATGGTGAGCAATACAGGAGTGACATTACTAACTCTCATTTCAAATCTCATGAGACTAACATATACAGCTATGCGGCTTAAGGCACAGAAAGGGTGCTGCTATTTTTTAGGAGGAATAAAAAAGTACATTTTTCAGGGTACTGATTAGGAACAATTACATTCCTTGTCGTTCTCTTTTTGCATTCATGTCATCTTTAAATGTCTAAAGAGGATTAAAGCCAAGTGGAAACTGTGGGCCCGTGGGTGTTCATTAAAAATCTTTCCACTCAAAATTATGTTTCGGTTTTTGGTAAATGCTGGAGGAGTGAATGGCCCATGAATTTCTTTAAAGGTAACCTCCAGTCTTAAAGTGGCGTTCCGACCATCCCCTCCAAAAATTAAAGTCGGCAGCTACAAATACTGTAGCTGCTGACTTTTACTATTAGGGCACTTACATGTCCAGGGATTCAGCGGTGTCCTCACCTGAGCCGATTCTTGAATCGGCTCTCGAGTGCTGGTGCCGCCATATTGGTAATGGGAAACCATCATTGAAGCAATGCGCGAATCGCGCTGCGCTCTGTGAATGGGCCGGCTGTGGGGGGAAGGAGGAGGGTCCGAACTTCCAGCTCACTTCGCTGCAGCAAACTCAGCTGGAAGTGGGAGCTGGTACCGGTCAAAACCAGGTACCCGCTCCCCCCAAAGGGTGCCAAATGTGACAGTGGATGGGGAAGAAGGCAGACAAGCTTCGCCTTTTGGGTGGAGCTTCGCTTTAAACCTAGTACATACGGGCTGAATATTGGGGTGACATTCAGCCCAAGTGTACTGCAGTCAGTCCAACAGAAGCTGGTCAAATGGCTGGCTTCTGTCGAAGGGGGAAGACTGAAAAAGGTCTGCCAATTGTCTCCTGATCAGCACTCTCAGCCAATGAGTGTTCTGGCTGGAGGGGCCACTCCCCTTTTAGAACACAATAGAACAGCAGGGGAGATCGCTGTACTAACGTTGGATAGTTAGTACAGCAGCTCTGACCTGAGCTGTCAGTTTTTGTTTTCGTTCAGCTCTGCTGCGTTGAATGGAACAAAACTACTAGTGTGTACTAGGCTTTACCATCAGTTTTGCACAGTTGGACAATTTACTCTCCTGTACCTAAATTGCTTACTCTGATTTCACTGCACACTGTGAGCTTTTCACTATTTGTATTAGAAGCTATAACAAGTCAGATAGAGACCACCTCTGTAATGAAAACGGAAACGTTTTGTTTAAAAATTATTATTGCATTATGAAAGGGGGAAAGCAGAGCCAAGGGAAAGCAAAATATAAGCAGATTAAATCTCAGCTTTAAGAATAAGCAACGTTTAAAAATACCATGGATCCTTTAGTATATCATGAGAAATCAAGCAAAACTCTAAATATTTGCTCTCACCATTGCCAGTTCACATTTCCTTCCAGATAACATCTGCAGGCACCCTGAATCATAATATACGGGGCATTCTGTCATATGTTCTCAAAGCTAGCTTACAGCTAGAGATGAGCGGTGAGCATGCTTATCTAAAGGAATGCAGGGGATACTTTTTCATGTAAAACCAGAATATTTCCTGTCTGTCTCTCCCTCCCCTTAGCACATTCCCTTTTATAGGCTTATTAACAAAGAAGAACCCTTTGAAATCATTTTCAGGCCTCAGGTAACCCCTGCTAGATCTACATCTCATAGTATATTAGAATCAGAAG
Organism: Aquarana catesbeiana; assembly: GCF_042186555.1. NCBI lineage: Eukaryota > Metazoa > Chordata > Amphibia > Anura > Ranidae > Aquarana > Aquarana catesbeiana. The sequence continues at coordinate 203,587,224 of NC_133335.1, read as the reverse complement.
TAAACTGACATTTAATAAAGGAATGTGGCGTACTTCGCATATTTGACATCCACACTTTCTGCCTGGCAGCACTAGGATCGTCAGTTCAAATCCCAAACACGGCACTACCTGCCTGGCGTTTGCATGTTTTCCTTGTGCCTGTGTGGGTTTCCTCTGGTGACTCCGGTTTCCTCCAACAATCCAAACATGCTGGTAGGTTAATTGACTCCTGACTAAATTGGCCCTAGTATGTGTATGTATGAATGTGAGTTACGGACTTTAAGCCCTCTTACACACGATCGGATTTTCTGCAGGCGTGTGCCTGGATTTTGTCTTGCATACAAACGGCAAGGAATTGTAGGCCAACAAACACGAACTTAGTGACGTACTACGTGGTTTTTCAGCTCTTTAGCGCCACCCTTTGGGCTCCTTTTGCTAATTTCGTATTAGTAGAAGTTTGGTGAGTGTTGATTTGCACTTTTCATTTCACACTTTTCATTTAGCGCTTTTCAGTTCATGCTTTTCACTTTGTGCTTTTCGGTTTGTTTCTGAACGTCCGTTTGTCAACCAGACATGTTGTGGAATCGGAGGAGATAGCGTGTTATTCATTATTGGTGTTGGAGTTATTGCTTTGACCCATGTCCAGTCCAGGAACAGGAGGAGGAGGAGTTCTTGGACCAAAAAATGGTTGCTTTATTAATTGTGACCAATTATGTCATATGCCTTTGCTGCGAGAGCTCCAGGAGAATAATCCAGATATTTTTTGGAATTATCTCTGGATGACAGACCCCAACTCTTGGCATTGTTGACCCCCTATATTTACATAGTTACATAGTAGGTGAGGTTGAAAAAAGACACAAGTCCATCAAGTCCAACCTATGTGTGATTGTGTCATATTAAGAAGCAGGACACATGCATGAGGCTATTTTATTTTTTGGTTGAATAATAATGATTTGATTTGTTATATATTCTATATTTTTGGATGCATAGAATGCACTTTTTGGTTAAGTTCTATTGGCAAATAGCTTGTCTAATTTTATTTGTTTTCTTTTTTTAATGCACAGTAAAACAATTGTGTAGAATAATACTTGGCTATGTGTTTTACTTCAAATAACATTTTGGGAGTAGACAGTTACATTTAAAAAAATACAATGTAAAATTGACAAGGGACACCAACATAGTTGTATCTTTGATCTTAAAAACTACGGGATAATGTGTTGTGGTAATTTGCTCAAAAAAAAAGCATAATAATATTATTCTTCATATCACTAGAAAAAAAGCCTTTGAAAATTAGTTTGCAATAACTCCATCAGTATCACCAGCGAAGCAGCTTCATTATTATCCCATTAAAGAAGAAGAGAATTGTGCGCTGCATTTCGAGGATTCATAATTTGCCACGTCATGAATGTTAATTCTCCATTACGAACGCTAGTTTACAAAACCGACAGCTTCTGGCTCGTCCTTGCTTCCGAACATGCGTGTTTGTACTTTGGACTTTTGTCTGACGGACTTGTGTACACACGCTCAGAAAATCCGACAACAGACATTTGTCCGCGAAAAATTTTAAAACCTGGCATCCAACATTTGTCCGCAGAAAATCCGACAACAATTGTCCGATGGAGCGTACAAACAGTCGGATTTTTCGCCAACAGCCTGTGAGCACACATTTCCCATCCAATGTGTACGCGGTTTTAGATTGTAAGCTCCTTAAAGACAAGGATTGATGTGAATGTACAAAACATATACAGTATATGTAAAAGCACTGCATAAATTGTTATCACTATATAAGTACCTCTAGTGCATAAATAAAATGTTTTTCAATAGTAACAATGAAATGAAATAAACAGTAATTTGTCCAGAAAATTCTGAAAATTTTATTTTTTCCCCTGGTAGCCAGTGGAAAAATGTTCCCTTACATTAACGTTTGTGGTGGAAAAGTGCCCTTTAGATTGGTGCTTAGTGAAGTGTCCCCACACAATGGTGATCAGCAGAGAAAGGCCCCTGTAGATTATGGTCGATGGGAGAAGGACCAACTTACTCAGATTGTAAGCCCTAACGAGCAGGTCCCTCTGATTCCTCCAGTATTCAATTGTATTGTAAGGCCGGGTTCACACTGGTACGACAAACGCTCCGACATTGGGAGCGCATGTCGCATGACGTGTGAAAATCAATGTTTCCCTATGGGAGCCGTCTTAACTGGTCCGACACAAGTCGGTCCGTCTTTGAAAATGACCCCTGCACTACTTTGATCCGACATTGATCCTACTTCAGCCCATTGATTATCACTGAAGTCGGATCAAAGTGGGATCGCCGTCTTAACTGACCTGACTTTGGCATGCGACTTGTTCTCTGAGGATCTTGACGGGGAACTCCACGCCAAATGAAAAAAAAAAACGCATGGGTTCCCCTCCAAGAGCATACCAAGCCCTTCAGTCTGATATAGATTTTAAGGGGAACCCCCATGCCGAAAAAATGGCGTGGGGGTCCCCCCTGGAATCCATACCAGACCCTTATTCGAGCATGCAGCCTGGCAGATCAGGAAAGAGGGTGGGGGCGAGCAAGCGTCCTCCCTCTGAACCGTACCAGGCCACATGCCCTCACGGGGGGTGGGTGCTTTGGGGCAGGGGGGCCCCAAAGCATCTTGTTCCCATGTTGATGAGGACAAGGGCCTCTTCCCGACAACCCTGGCCGTTGGTTGTCGGGGTCTGCCGGCGGGGGGGCTTATCGGAATCTGGAAGCCCCCTTTAACAAGGGGGCCCCCAGATCCCGGCCCCCCACCCTATGTGCCTACATTGTACCCCTACCCATTTACCTAAAAAAAGTGTCAAAAACAAAACATAGTACACAGGTTTTTAAAGTAATTTATTAAGAAGCTCCGGCGTCTCTTCCGACTTCTTCTACCCTCTCTGGTTCTTCTCATCTCTCCTGCTCTTCTCTGCTCTCTCCGGTTCTTCTCCCTCTGTCCGCTGTCTTTTGCTGGGTTTCCTCCGGTGTCTCCTCTGCTGTCTTCTGCTTTGGGGCCCCCCTGCCCCAAAGCACCCACCCCCCTATGTTGAGGGTATGTGGCCTGGTACGGTTCAGGGGGGGTCATTTACTCATCCCCACCCCCTTTCCTGACCTGCCAGGCTGCGTGCTTGGATAAGGGTCTGGTATGGATTTTTGGGGGGGGGAGACGGCGTGGGGGTTCCCCTTAAAATCCATACCAGACCGAAGGGCTTGGAATGCTCTTGGAGGAGGAACCCATGTCTTTTTTTGTTTTTAACATTTTGCGTGGCGTTCCCCCTAAAGAATTATACCAGACACAGTCCTTGGTATTGTCTGGGATCAAAGTCGGATCCCTGTTCATTGAAGTCAGACGCATGTCAGACTTCAAGTCGCCGGGCAAAGTTGGATCCAAAGTGGTACGACTGTTGTGTCGTGTGAACCCGGCCTAACGGTACTGTCTGCCCTAATGTTGTAAAGCACTGCGCAAACTGTTGGCACTATATAAATCCTGCATAATAATAATAATTAACAGTCAATGGAAAAGTGCTTCACATATTGATGGTTAGTAAAGTGTTCCCTTACATTGGTGGTCAGTGGAGAAGGCTCCCTGTAGCATTGGTGACCAGTAGGAGAAGGATCACATTACATTAATGGTAAGTGGAAAATTGCCGCTTACATTGGTGGTCAGTGAAGTGTCCCCCTACATTAGTGGTCAGTGAAAAAGGTGTCCTGTAGTTTCAACCAATAGAACTAGATCTAGTAAACATGCCTGCTACTGCTGAGCAAACCATATTGCCACCAGTATGAATGTTTGCCACCAATTATTTTAATTCATTTTGTTTGTACTTTCAAGTATGATCAACATAAATCTTTTTAGGATGGCCATGAAGTACCTTCTTACTTCTCAAGGACCTCTTTAAGTTCCTGTTTTCAGTTTACAAGCTGTATGAGGAACCTTATGGTCTGCATCCAGTTCTAGGCAATGACTTGATTACAACCATTCCCATGTGTTTCATTATTAGAGGTTTACAAACCTCCGAACTGTTAAAACTTGCCACTCTGCTTTCTGTGTGGTTTGTTTTACAGCGTGACATCAGTCATTGTAAAAAGAGTCAATTGTGTGGTAACGTATCCTAGTCGATTGTTTCTTCTGGTAGGTGGGGGTAGAGAATAAGCTAATTGCCGAGGAGAAAGAGGAAACTCCTGTTAATAATTAAGGAGGAGGAAAAGCCTGAAAAAAAAATAGTGACTGGCAATAATCCCCCAGTGTGTAACTTTACATCCAACTCATCAATTTAAGCCAATCATTAATTACAGTAATCCCAAGATGGTACTGGAGAATTTAAACAAACATTAAACTGCTTTTCAAAAGCTCATGTTGGAGGCAAATCAGGATAACCCGACCGTAAAAAAACAGGCTTTTAAGTGTACCTGTCACTTGTGCATTAGGAGCCAAATGGCTGCCGTAGCCAAAACGAATCTTCTGGTTAGGTGTGTGTTCTGGTGGGCTGACTCTCCCACTGGCTTTGTATATAACAGAAACCTCAATGGCAAAATTTCCCTACTGGGGGTTCCAAGACACTCTCCTGCCCCCCACCTATGGAGACTCACTTCTCCTAAATAGATGTAAAATCCAGAAGACAGACCGCAACCTTTTTTTATTGCCATCTAGAAGACGTGGAAGTGGAACATATACTACTTGCAAGTAAAAATAAGAAATCCTTTAGTGAGCCAGATCGCCAGTCTGTACCCAATATTAAAAAAATATGTTTTAGATGGTCTGCCCCTAAAAGCTAAGTTAGCTTATCGTGCTTTTTTCATAAAATGTCATATCTGCTTTAAAAATCAAATGCACTTACCTAATGTCCCAGTCTGTGTGGATCTCCTTAATAAAACTTTATGTCCATTTTAAATGTACATGTTTCCATGCTAACACTGACATCATCATGCCAGACGCCCCATTTAGGGTAAAGAAATGGGTTCACTTAACTTCCGGCCTCCCCAGCTGCATAAACTTTCTCTTCGCTTCCCCCATTGCTCTGTTCCGCCTCTGGGAGTAAAATCAAGAAGTCCTTTGTAAGCTCCAGCTCAACCAATTTGAGACTTACGGGGTTATGACACTCTTCCCACCGTGCAGGTGACAGCCGTAGTGCCTGGAGATTGGCATATTGCCAAAATAAAAAACAGCTCAAAGCAGGTTGCCCTGATTCAAGATTACATTTTCTTGTTAAACTGAATGTACCTTTTAGAGGTCAGTGGGTATTCAAGTCATTAGTTCCCAGGCTTAACTGAAATAGATGTTTTAGGTGGCATGATCCTTTAAAGCTCAACGCCAGGCAGCAGAATAAATTATTGCAGTGGTGGCCAGTGGCATCTCCAGCTTTCATATTTGGGGGGGCACATGGGGGGACAGGGACAAAAGTAGGGGGGCAGCTATAAAATGCAATTTTTTATATATATATATATATATATATATATATATATATATATATATATATATATATATATAATCTATATCCTGGGGCCCTTTTACTACGATCCCACAATGGCCCTTTCACATGTTCTGCAGTGAGCTCCCTTCCTACTGTATTGGGGCCCCCCCCAGGGTGGCAGAAAACAAGAGATATATGTCACCAGCATACCAAGAAAATATATGGGTCCAAAGCAGTGGGAGAACTATCAGGGTTGCAAAAGTTGTCTTGCCACTGGGCCCTGGTGTTCTGCCACTGTGGGGTTCCCCAGCCTCCTCTTGCTGTCCTGCCCCTGCTATTGACAGCGCTGTCTGGCATCTCTTGGAATTTACAGGCTGGTTCTCCTGTTCTAAGGACGGGAGAAATCAGTCTGTTTTTTCAGTAACTGAGAGTCCTCGTGGAGTCCTTCCTGCAACTCGCTCTTCTCCCTGCCAATGAGGATGCAGGGGAAGGAGCAGATCGGCGGCCATGGTTGTGTGAGCACTCGCATTATGCAGTGTCAGCGAGCAGAGGGAGGGGGGAGGAATCACCCGCAGGACCTGACTGGGGATGCTCTCCCTCTTATATATTGCCTTTTTGTAAAAAAAAAAAAAAAAAAAAAAAATGTATTTTTTTTTTGTTTTTTTTTTAACTGGGGGGGCACATGGTGGGTCACAGCATAATGTTGGGAGGGTCAGGGCTCCCTCTGCCCCCCCCAGGGACGCCATTGGTGGTGGCCAAGCACCCATCCCCAACTCACACATGCACTGCAAGGGTTAAATAGTAATTTTAGCTAAGTGAATAGGAATAAAGTAAAATACCTATTCCTTGCCCCTCAAGGTTTCCTCCTTTATGTAAGATTGGTCCCCCAAAGCCACTTCTCTTCACTGCCCCAACTGGTGCCTGCTCTCCAACACCATCACAGTCCAGTAGTCCTGCATCATGTGTGAGCATACAAGAAAACAGGGCGCACCAGCCATGTGCATTATCTTTTTGAAAAAATGTTTTAATGAAAATAGTGATAAAAAGGAACTACTCACAAGCGGTTGTAGAAGATTAGACAATGTGAAAGTACACTGACTAGCAGCATGCGGTCTAGGATGAGCGGAACCTTCCAAAGGTCATAGAGGTCATTTTTATCAGTTCCTTTTTCCTAGTTCCTTTCCTTTCCTTTCCTTGTTCCTTTTTATCACTATTTTCAATTAAAAAAAAATTCCAAAAGATAATGCACATGGCTGGTGTGCCCTTTTTTCTTTTTTTCTTGTTGTCTATTAGGATTCCCCATCCTTGAGGGCAGCAAGGCCTGTGTCTTTGCACTACCTGTTTGGTTATCCACTTGTGCGCAGGAGCTATTTTTTTCTCTGCTATCATGTGTGAGCATGCCCAGAGCTTGCCCCACATTCCAGGACTGTTGGAGAACACAGAAGATTAGTGCAAGGATTTAGATAAACATTGTGTAGAGTCATATCCTCCTAGACCAGTGGTCTTCAAACTGCGGCCCAGGGACCAGATGTGGTCTTTTGCTTGCTTTTCTCTTCGCTACCCCCACTATATCATCCACTGATACCAACAATGGGACATAATTTCCCTCACTGACGCCAATGAACGAGCACAATTCCTCCAAATGACACCAATGATGGGGCACAATGCCTCCCAATGACACCAATGATAGGACACAATTCCTCCCAATGACACCAATGATGAGACACAATTCCTCCCAATGACACCAATGATGAGGCACAATTCTTTCCAATGACACCGATGATGGGACACAATTCTTTCCAATGACACCGATGATGGGACACAATTCCTTCTAATGACACGAACAGTGGGGCCCAGTGACTACAATAAGACACAATTCCTCCCAATAACACCAACAATAGGGCTCGATTTTTCCCAATGACACCAACAATGGGACACAATACCAAAGATGGGGCATTGTTTTCTTCCACTGACATCAGGACCTTTCCTACTCTCAATGGCCACAGTCCGGCCCCCCCAAAGTCTGAAGGACAGTAAACTGGCCCTTTGTTTAGAAAACATTAACATCAATCCGTTCTCTCAGGGAGCTCTCCTGGCACTCTCCTGGCACATGACATATTGTTCTCACTCGGGCCAATATAACCTACTATTCACGCTATTGTTGACTTCTTCTAAAATAGTCTCCTGGCTGTCATGCTCATCCAATGGCTTATTTTCTGAATCACTGACTATATATTTTTAGATCAGGGGTCCTGAGTTATCTGGCTGCATACAGGTCTGTCACTTGGAAAGTATGAAATACGGGGACCACCAAGCAGCTAGTAGTTTCGAAGGAGGTCAGCAATGGCCACCCAGATATTTCTTTTAGCACAGATTTCTTTTAACACCAAATAAAATTCCTAAAATTAACATTTTAGACAAAGACAAATCAATTACGTTCATGATATTGTTGGCTCTGACCAAACTAATGTGTTTTTCTTGGGATATTTCATTTTATTCCTTCAAATCCATTTAAAGTAGATGTAAACTCTTACAGACTTATATAGTTTGCTTAAGCACTGTATAATATCTAAAACAGCGATCATGTTTTTTTCTTTAAATTATCTGTGTTTTCCATTTTTCATCCCTTGACGCCAAAGTCAGTGATGCTGAGTTCCTGCACCCTTTTTGCAACCACTTCTTACATAGCATTTTTTTTCAGGACAGGTTTCCTGGTGATGAAAACTGTGGACCATTGTATATTGCATTTAGATGGCTAGGGTGACAACACAAGTGCACAATTGGGGTACAGAGACAGAGCTTTGTCACAAGAAGAAGTGTCTAAACAATGACCTTAAAGCGCTTGTAAAGGCAACATTTTTTTTTTTAATAACAAATATGTTATTCTTACCTGCTTTGTGTAATGGTTTTGCTCAGAGCCCCCCTGATCCTCCTCTTCTTGGTCCCCGGCTGGCGCTCCTGGCTCCTCCTGCCTAGTGCTCTTGTAGAAAGCCACTTGCTATGGGGGCACTCATGTGTGCTCGATCCCGTGGCTTGGCCTTGCCCTCTGCTCTCTCCTCACTGGCTGTGAGTGACAGCAGCAGGAGCCTATGTCTCTCACTGCTGCCTCTCTGTCCAATGAGAAGAGAGAGCTGAGAGAGCCGCTGCTCTCGTGCACACCTTTGGATCGAGATTGGGCTCAGTTAAGTATTTAGGTGGGCTGGGGGAGCTGCATGCAGAAGGCATAGAATGCATTAAGGTAGAAAAAAAAAAAAACATCTGCCATTGTTTCGTCACATATGGAGACACATCACATTTGGCTACGGAAGTGACGATCCGCTGAGAAATATCGCACTGCACATGCGTAACTAGCCGATATGCGTTCCAAAAGTTTTTACAACAATACGGAGCAGTGAAACCGTCAGATAATGTCACGGAAGTGACGTTACAGACAAGCTCTTCTTCTGTATAATTATTGATTGTAAGACACCACTTTGCAACAGGGCCCCTCGCAGGCTGGATTCGCTCACCACGCTTCGTGCACGGCCTCGCTTCGCTCTGCATAATTGTAATCTAACTCTATGTCCAGTTGGATGGTGGGGCTTGAACCTGGACCTAGGGGTGAAGCCGGTTTTAGTGTGCTGTTTTGTCGTAAAAGTGTTGGACCGCATATGGCGGCATCGCGCTTGCGCACTCCAGCGGGTAGCCAAATGTGATGGGTCGCCATATGTGACGCTACACTCTTAGGACCCCTTTAATGGTATGATCACTAAGTACTAGTTTAATGAAAGCTCTGAAGATTAAAAAAAAATGAAAAAGACCTGTGAAATGATATTGACATGTTAAAGCTTGAATTGAATTCAATTTTAGTGATTGGGTGGCCATATCCTACAAGACAGTGTGGCACTGTGTTATAATATGGCCACTCACACTGAGGTGTTGACCAAGCTGCTAAATAGTTTTCCAAGAAGAAGAATTTCATGGACAATCTAAGCAAGCAATTTTCTTATTAAAATTCTTTCTTAAAACATTCCTTAATAATGTTAGCCCAGTATCTTGGCTGTGATCTAGACCTTATCGTCCCTACTATTCATGTTACCTTTTAGTCTTTTGCCCTTTGAACCCAGGTAATGTTATCCAGCATTCCAATTTCACACAGAAATGCCTCTTGTCCTGAATATTACAATCATAACATATGATCCCCCCTTCCTCCTTCCTGTAAGTATGGGGTTTCATCCTGCAAATTGTGAAAAAGTTAGTAGTTTAAAATATACTGTATTAGATGTTAGAAAATGTGTATGTGTGTATATCTACTGTGTGTGTATGTATGTGTGTGTGTGTGTGTGTGTGTATATATATATATATATATATATATATATATATACACACACAGTATCTCACAAAAGTGAATACACCCCTCACATTTTTGCAAATATTTTATTATATCTTTTCATGTGACAACACTGAAGAAATGACACTTTGCTACCATGTAAAGTAGTGAGTGTACAGGTTATATAACAGTATAAATTTGCTGTCCCCTCAAAATAACTCAACACACAGCCATTAATGTCTAAACCGCTGGCAACAAAAGTGAGTACACCCCTAAGTGAAAATGTCCAAATTGGGCCCAATTAGCCATTTTCCCTCACCAGTGTCATGTGACTCCTTAGTGTTACAAGGTCTCAGGTGTGAATGGGGAGCAGGTGTGTTAAATTTGGTGTTATCTCTCTCACTCTCATACTGGTCACTGGAAGTTCAACATGGCACCTCATGGCAAAGATCTCTCTGAGGATCTGAAAAAAGAATTGCACATAAAGATGGCCTAGGCTATAAGAAGATTGCCAAGACCCTGAAACTGAGCTGCAGCATGGTGAAAAAGACCATACAGCGGTTTAATAGGACAGGTTTCACTCAGAACAGGCCTTGCCATGGTTGACCAAAGAAGTTGAGTGCACATGCTCAGAGTCATATCCAGAAGTTGTCTTTGGGAAATAGACATATGAGTGCTGCCAGCATTGCTGCAGAAGTTGAAGGGGTGGGGGGTCAACCTGTCAGTGCTCGGACCATGCGCCGCACACTGCATCAAATTGGTCTACATGGCTGTCATCCCAGAAGGAAGCCTCTTCTAAAGATGATGCACAAGAAAGCCTGCAAACAGTTTGCTGAAGACAAGCAGACTAAGGACATGGATTACTGGAACCATGTCCTGTGGTCTGATGAGACCAAGATAAACGTATTTGGTTCAGATGGTGTCAAGCATGTGTGGCGGCAACCAGGTGAGGAGTACAAAGACAAGTGTGTCTTGCCTACAGTCAAGCATGGTGGTGGGAGTGTCATGGTCTGGGGCTGCATGAGTGCTGCCGGAACTGGGGAGCTACAGTTCATTGAGGGAACCATGAATGCCAACATGTATTGTGACATACTGAAGCACAGCATGATCCCCTCCCTTCAGATACTGGGCAGCAGGGCAGTATTCCAACATGATAATGACCCCAAACACACCTCCAAGATGACCACTGCCTTGCTAAAGAAGCTGAGGGTAAAGGTGATGGACTGGCCAAGCATGTCTCTAGACCAAAACCCTATTGAGCATCTGTGGGGCATCCTCAAACGGAAGGTGGAGGAGAGCAAGGTCTCTAACATCCACTAGCTCCGTTATGTCGTCATGGAGGAGTGGAAGAGGACTCCAGTGGCAACCTGTGAAGCTCTGGTGAACTCCATGCCCAAGAGGGTTAAGGCAGTGCTGGAAAATAATGGTGGTCACACAAAATATTGACACTTTGGACCCAGATTGGACATTTTCACTTAGGGGTGTACTCAATTTTGTTGCCAGTGGTTAAGACATTAATGGCTGTGTGTTGAGTTATTTTTAGGGGACAGAAAATTTACACTGTTATACAAGCTGTACACTCACTACTTTACATGGTAGCAAAGTGTCATTTCTTCCGTGTTGTCACATGAAAAGATATAATAAAATATTTACTAAAATGTGAGGGGTGTACTCACTTTTGTGAGATTCTGTATATAGATATATGTGTATAAAAATGTATATACACTCGTCTAACATCAGTGCCTGGCCTCACAAATGCGCTTTTGTAAGAATGGTTAAACATTTCAATAGACACATTCCTAAACCTTGTGGAAAGTCTTCCCAGAAGAGTAGGATTTATATATATATAAAATTGTGTCTAAGCAGTATCCTGGATTTTCTTGAAAGCAGTGCACTTTCTGGTAAACGACTTTGGCACTCCTATACCTACAACCCCATATATTTATATCTGCAGTGTGAGATCTGAGACACTGCTGCCCATGACCAGGGCCTTCTTTAACGCGGGGCAAAAGGGGCAGCTACCCAAGGCCCTGTCATTGTTGGGGGGCCCTGCACTGCCCGCCCTTTGAGCCCTGCACTGCCCGCCAGAGTTCGGCTACTGCCAGGGCTGGTCGCATGCTGGCTGCTCGCTACTGTCACTTGAAAAGACAGTGACAGTGCTCCTCTTCCGGCGGCAGCTCTGAACCTCGGTTATACACACTGATCTCTGAGAGCAAAGGAGGAAGGGGTGGGGAATCTGCATGGGGAAGCTGCCTCTGGAACCGGTGGGACATCACACAACACGCTGTGAGTAGCATTTGGGACAGAGGAAAACTCTGTACTGGAATCCAGGGGTGGGGGTGGGGGTGGTCTGTGGGAGGAGAGCCTTGTACTTGGGGGGGGGGGGGAGTTCTGTACTGGAATCTGGGGGGGAGGAGGGCCGTGCACCCCTGCACTCTGCACCCACATAACCCCCTGCACTCTGCACCCACCTCACCCCCAGCACTCTGCACCCACATCACCCCTGCACCTACCTCACCCCTGCACTCTGCACCCTACTCCTCCCCTGCACTCTGTACCCACATCACCCCCTGCACTCTGTACCCACATCACCCGCTGCACTCTGCACCCACCTTACCCCCTGCATTCTGCATCCACATCACCCCTGCACTCTGCACCTACCTCACCCCTTCACTCTGCACCCTCCTCACCCCCTGCACTCTGTAACCACATCACCCTCTACATTCTGCACCCACATCACCCGTGCACTCTGCACCTACCTCATCCCTGCACTCTGCACCCTCCTCACCCCCTGCACTCTGTACCCACATCATCCCCTGCACCCTGCACCCACAACACCTTCTGCGCTCTGCACCTACATCACCCCTGCACTCTGCACCCACATCACCCCCTGCACTCTGCACCTACCTCACCCCTGCACTCTGCACCCACATCACCCCTGCACTCTGCACCCACATCACCCCCTGCACTCTGCACCTACCTCACCCCCTGCACTCTGCACCTACCTCACCCCCTGCACTCTGCACCCACCTCACGCCCTGCACTCTGCACCCACCTCACGCCCCGCACTCTGCACCTACATCACCCCTGCACTCTGCACCCATATCACCCCCTGCACTCTGCACTCACCTTCCCCCCCTGCACTCTGCACCCACCTCACCCCTGCATTCTGCACCTACCTCACCCCTGCACTCTGGGCCCACATCACCCCTTGCACTCTGCGCCCACATCACCCCCTGCACTCTACACCCACATCACCCCTGCACTCTACACCCACATCACTCCCTGCACTCTGCACCCACCTCACCCCTGCACTCTGCACCCACCTCACCCCTGCACTCTGCACTTACCTCACCTCTGCACTCTGCACCCATCTCACCCCTACACCCACCTCATTCCCTGCACTCTGCACCTACCTCACCCCTACACTCTGCACCCACCTCACCCCTGCACTCTGCACCCACGTCACCCCTGCACACTGCACCTACCTCATCACCTGCACACTGCACCTACCTCACCCCTGCACACTCTGCACCTACCTCACCCCTCCACTCTGCAGCTAGCTCACCCCTGCACTCTGCAGCTAGCTCACCCCTGCACTCTGCACCTAGCGCACCCCTGCACTCTGCACATAGCGCACCCCTGCACTCTGCAACTAACGCACGTCTGCACCTAGCGCATCCCTGCACTCTGCACATAGCACACCCCTGCATGTAGTGCACCCATGTTCCCTGCACTCTGTACGTAGCGCACCCATGAACCCTGCACTCTGTACGTAGTGCACCCCTCAACCCTGCACTCTGTACGTAGCGCACCCCTCAACCCTGTACTCTGCATGTAGCACACCCCTCAACCCTGCACGCAGCACACCCCTCAACCCTGCACTCTGCACGTAGAGCACCCCGCACTCTGCACGTAGCGCACCCTGCACTCTGCACATAGCACACCCCCTCAAACTTGCACTCTGTACCTGTGGTACCCCTGAACACTGCATTCTGTACATAGTGCACCCTTCAACTCTGTATGTAGAACACCTTTCAACTTTGCACTCTTTATGTAGTGCACCCCTCAACCTGCACTCTGTATATAGCACACCCTTTATTGCTAGTGCAGTTTGGCCACACCCACAATTTGATACAGAGGTTATGATGTGCAGCTATTTTTAGCAACCAATCAGTGAGCAATAATGATGTGCAGTAACCTCTGGAAACCAATTAGTGAGTGGTAATGATGTTATGTAACCGCTAGCAACCAATCAGCGAGTGTAAATTATGTGTTGTAACCTCAAGCAACTAATCAGTGAGCGGTAATGATGTGCTGTAACCTCTGGCAGCCAATCACAATCGCTGCCTGATCTGCTGCAGTAAACTCATTTTGAGTCTAGCTAGGTGGGGGCCAATAAAATGTTTGCTCAGGGTCCAATCAATATTAAAGACGGCTCTGCCCATGACTGCTAGTTTTGAGGAGATTTGGAGTGACATTTGGTGATATCACTACTGTATTTATTCACTGTTCTCCTACCTGGAGGCTCTGCATGTGGAAGCGAAGCCCTGCCTCAACCACAATGCCGCTATACAGTGAAGCAGTGCAGAAGAAAGCATGGCAAGTCAGTAATAGGGAAAAATTTGGCAAAACTGGTAAATAGTCCTTTGCCCTCTGCCTGTCTTCCAGAATCCAGTTCCTCTTTAAGAGAATTACAGTTATGCTTATGCAAGATAGTGACTATGCAGCTTTAAAGATGAAGTAAACTCTGATGGGTTTTACTTCCTCTTTATTTCCCTGCAAAGGAAAAGCATAATGGGCTACTATGCACCACATAGTAGCCCATTATGTGTCACTTACCTGAAAACAAAGCCTGCGATCTCACCGCTGTCCCCACTAGCAGCGAGCCTCCATCTTCACCCCTCTTCCTTCCAGGGCCGCGAACTCCGGCTCATGCACGCGGGAGCCGCCAGTCACGGCATGACCCCCTTTAGAAACAGCACAATCTGCCCTTTCTAAAGTGTGCATGTACTGTAGACATCGGCGCACGGCTTTATTGTAAATATCTCCTAAACCGTGGAGGTTTAGGAGATATTTCCAGCACCTACAGGTAAGCCTTAATATAGGCTTACCTGTAGGTAAAAGTGGTTGTACAGGGTATACAACCACTTTAAAGGTTCTGACTGTCAAAACTCTTATTTCAGCTTTTTGGTAAGTGATGGAAAATTAAACCAGCTGCCAGTTTCTTATATCTCTCAGAGACCCTATCAGTGATATATCTGTGCTTGAGTTCCTGGGGTTCACCATCATTTATCATTGTGTGAGTTTACCACTCTGAGGGGTGCCTATTCTCCCTGTTTGAGAATTCATTTTTTTACTGGTAATGTAACATCAGGAGCTGGAACACACAAAAGTAGGTTAGAACACCCAGAACTCCCAAGTGGGCAAGGACAGAGTCATTAATTATGGCAGAGATGGGCACTGTGCAATTGCATAAGGACCATCTGGGACTAAAGTCGCGTACACATGACCGGACTTTACGGCATACTTTGCCCGGCGGACTTTTCGACGGACTTTACGACGGACTTTCCGAATGAACGGACTTGCCTACACGCGATCAACCAAAGTCCGACGGATTCATACGTGATGACGTACGACCGGACTAAAACAAGGAAGTTCATAGCCAGTAGCCAATAGCTGCCCTAGCGTCGGTTTTTGTCCATCGGACTAGCATACAGACGAGCAGACTTTTCGACCGGACTCGAGTCCGTCGGATAGATTTGAAACATGTTTCAAATCTAAGTCCGTCAAACTTTTGAGAAAACAAAGTCCGCTGGAGCCCACACACGATCGAATTGTCTGACGAAATCCGGTACGCCGGACCAAGTATGCCGTAAAGTTCGATCGTGTGTACGCGGCATCAGGGTTAAATTTACACAAGAACTGGATGGGGCAGAAGTTTTCGTTTTTGGTTGGGCTGAAGTTAGGTCAGACTGATTGTATAGTTTTTCACCTGGTTTTCCCTAAGCTTAAGTTGGCTTGTGATTTCTCACTGTCACCAGTAGATTTCACTGGTATACTGGTCACAGTATGAGATTTCGCAACCAACTAATCATTTCTTCAGCTAATCCAGTAGGTTTTTTTTTTTGCCACTGGTGCATCCTGGGGGAGGATATAAATATTTGAGACAGGCTGTGTGCTCGCTCTCTTGCCCTGGTCCGAGGCCTAGGGTAGTGCTGCTGAATGAAGCTCAGCTACCAGATATACCTTTTCACACCTAAGGCAGGTGAGACGCAAGAGATATTCTTCTTGTTACCCTAATCATTCCTCCTAAATGGGTAAGGGGACCCATAACATTTTCTCCACTTGGGCCTTTTGCTAACTATGCTAACTATGCCCACCACTGCACAGACATTGCTCTAAGACATATAAGAAGACAGGAGCTGGCTTAGCCCACTAGCCTCAACCTAAAACTATACAAATAAAAATCATGTGGGTGGATTGACCTTTTATTGTAACTAAAGATTTATGTGGAAAAGTCTTCCTATGAAATTCTATTTTATGAATTTTATTATATGAAAAATGTACATTCCCCCCTTATTTAGTTTACTTACTCCATCTAAGCTTGACGCTTCAAGAAATCCCGTGAGTAGAAGACTATGGGAGCTGCTGTTACTGACTTCCTTCTGAAAATAGTAGTTGCCTGACTGGTTCTGGCTTCAAACTTTGAGTCACAGACCTGAAATAAGAATGTAGCAAAAAACATCAGAGTGAAGTCAGAACATCTGATATGTATAATCCACTGTATGCTAACAATACTGATGTCCTTTGCATCGCTACACTAATTGTGAAGTACAAAAAAATGAACATTCATACTATTCCAAAAATTGTTACTATTGTGTGTAGCAACCCTCTGACACCTCAAAGGCAGGATAGCACCTCCAGGGGCAGGGGCGGGCTAGCATTTTACCCCAGGGCTGGGTCCATGGTTAAAATGGGGGGACCAAGCAAGCATATTGGGCGGCAGTCACTTTTGTCTTTTTAAAGTTTTATTGCATAACAGTTAAGAAGGTGAGAGTTAGGGGTCCCAGATACTGTAGCAGATCCCTTACAGACTCTCCAAAATCAAATCAATGTTCGGTTTCACAGGGTCAGAACTTTTTAGCCGACCCAGCAATACTGTAAGCACGTCTCCAAATTTCAATGCATCTTCCAAGTGAGTCACCAGTCCTTTTGAGAAATCAGCCTTCTTTCTGTGTCTATCCAGCAAGGCCCCCCCCCCGGGTCTCCTCTTCGGCACAGCTTCCTCCAGACCAGGCAGGACAGCTTCAGGACCACTTCAGCACACATTAGGCCCCAAAACAGACTATTGGGCCTAACACCAGAGCTCCATCCAGCAGCACTTCCCTAGGTCTCGGACCAGGGGAAGAGAGCAAGCACATGGCCTGTTTCAAATATTTATATCCTCCCCCAAGATGCACCAGTGGCATTAACCACCCACTGGATTGGCTCAAGAAAATATTATTTAGTAATAGCTTAGTTTGTGAAATCTCATACTATGACCGGTGATACCGGTGACATCAACTGGTGACAGTGAGAAAGCACAAGCCAACTTAAGCTTAGGGAAAACAAGGTGAAAAACGATACAATCAGTCTGAGCTAACTACAACCCGGCCAAAAACGAAATTGACATAGTAGCCCCTGTTTAGGACAAGGGGGCTACATGTGCAAAAATTCAAAATGTTAATCAGAAACCTATACCGTTATAAATTGCATTACGACAACAACCATACCAGTTTTATCAACATATAGTGCAAATGTGCAAGAAAAAATTGTCCACTGCAAAACTGTCCCTCTAAAGTGCAATATACAAAAAAGTCCTTCCAAATTCCAGTGCAATCTTCAACACTCCACTTCACAAACTGTGCTGCAACTTATTTCACTCCTCCGTTATCTACCCCAATTTATTATTCACTCACTAGAGATTTTGAACCCTTATAGACTAAATGGGTCAAATGCACTGTTAT
Organism: Aquarana catesbeiana; assembly: GCF_042186555.1. NCBI lineage: Eukaryota > Metazoa > Chordata > Amphibia > Anura > Ranidae > Aquarana > Aquarana catesbeiana. The sequence goes on along the minus strand of NC_133335.1, from coordinate 203,569,510 downwards.
AATCTTCCTTTATAAGTACTCTTAGTCCAGCAGCATCATATAGGAGGAGGAAAATTGCTCATGTTTCTAATTAACATTTCACATTTTCTGCACAATATCATGGGTTTATATAACACTATTATCCTTTATTCTATTATTATGTAGCGCACCCCACGTAGGAACCACAGGTGAAAAGTGATCCCCCATCCTGCACAGCCAGGCACACCAAATTTCCACAAGCATACTTCAGTCAGAAAACAGTCCAGTGCTTTGTTTTTGTATTTTATTGAGGGGATACAACTTGGAGAGTAGGGGTATTATGGGATGTTCACTTGACTTCAAACAACTTCAGGGACAACTTCTCTATGTACAATCTATATACACTCCTTCTCTTGCTCCAGCACTAACTTGCTTGCAGAACTTCAGCTGGCACACTGATGGTTAATCTGACACAAAGCACTCAGTCAGACTTTAAGCAATGCCCCTTTACAGGCAGGAACCTGAGGCCCCTTTAGGTGTGTAAAAATCCACCCCTCCCCCCAGCTTCCTCAGCTGGCATGACTCATAAGTATTTATGAGGTACCTGCCCCCTGACAACCCATTTTGCTGGGGATTGGCTGGGGCCCTCATCAATACTCCAAGCAGCTCCTTCTAAACTCCACCCTCTACTTCTGGAAGCTTCTCCAAGGTTCCAGAGAGCAGGGGGGTTATCAGAGGAGCTGCTTGCTGAGTCACTCAGCCTCCCTGAGTCACTCAGCCCTGACCCAGATTTAACCCAGGCCTGGCTATGAGCCAGGCCAAATTTTCCTACATTTACAACTATGTATACTAGCACCAAGCTAGAGGGTGCTACACTTATATAACTTTTGTTCAGAATTTATGGAAATATGTTTGAATGAATGATGAATTAGAATTTTCCATATATAGCACTTAATATTTGCACTTATCACATAGTGTAGCCCTGCAATTATGACTTACTCCTTACTTTGGATGCTCAGGTGGTAAGGATGAGCTCCGGCGTGTTCGCAAGCTGCACGTGCCGAGCCCGCCAGGAAGTCGGCACTGCACTGCACAGCGCTAATCACAAGCAGTGAGACATTTCCCGATGTGCAGCTGCAGAGATCGGGAAATGTCTCACTGCCTGTGATTAGCGCAGCGCAGTGCTGACTTCCTGGCGGGCTCGGCACGTGCAGCTTGCGAACGCGCCGGAGCCCTTATCGGGTGGTAAGCAGCTTAATTAGTGTTACTGGTCATAATACGTGCACAGGCCGTATTGTTTTTTAATTGATGTCCTTTGATCTACACGACAGCCAGCAACCTGACCCCACACACTGTTTTCCAGCTTCTAAGAGTGCAGTATGATAATACTTTTTTCAAATAGTATTCAGATCAACTTGTTACTCATTATTATTATGAATGATTTATATACTTATGTACAGTGTCATTGTAAAGAGCATTAGACAGGAGCAAAAAAATTAAAAGTTAATATCTGCATTATAGCTGAGATTTAATGATATTAGCTACAGAGTCTTCTGTGGCCATTACCCACAGATACTAAAGTGTATATTAGGTCAAAATGTAAAATCATATATCCATTTCTGCATTGTATTTGAATTGTTTCGGTTCTACTCCTATTAGTCTAAATGATCTTGAAGTTTATATTCTTACTTTTCTGAAGACTCCCACATATTTGATTCTTTGAATTCTGTGACATTCTATTCACTATGCCCAGTAAGTAGGCACTGCTTTGTCACACATTTCACAGAGCCTGCCATCTAATCTACAGGGGTGCTGAGAGGAGGAGTCAGCACAGAAATCACTGCTTGCAGGCAGCATAGTACCATGGGAAATGTAGTCCTTAGGAAATGGAAAGTGAACAGCTGAGGAGAAGCTGCAAAGCATGCAGGGAATCCGTGAAGATGTGGAAAGAGATGGCCAGCAGACAGGCAGAGCTCACAACATGAAAGGAGATTTTTCCAATAAGCTTTATTAGATTGTCAGATATAACTGTTGCCATAGAACTCCTTTAATGTTCAGGTCCATGCTTTCTCTTTTGCAAATGTTCCCTTTACTGTACAGTTGACTGGTAGGAATGAATAGGGCCATTGCATGTGTGTGCCGTAGGAGTAGGACTCCCCTGGGAAGCTTTCTAAAGCAAGGTTGTACAGCTCTAAGCAGGGCCATACAGTGAAAATCAGTGTAACAGCGAAAAAGGTAAGTATTATACAAGATGGGCTGCACTCAGGTCATTGAGGAGTAGGGATGAACTTACACTTTTTCAGATCCTAGTCTGAATCCACCTGAGCAATGCTACCAGGAGGCTGTCACAAAGCCAATCCTGAGCAGCCAAGGCATTCCCCACCCCGCAGCAGCATGTATAAACATGCGTGTTTGTTGGGTGGGGAATGCCCCAGCCACTTACAGTTGGCCCAGAACAGGGACAGCTTCTTAGCAGATTAACTCAGGTAGATTCGGACTAGGATCTGAACACACCTGAACTCATCTTTGTTGGGAAGTTACTTAAAGTTGGAGTAAACTTCCATCACTGACTTTTACCTATAGGTAAGCCTATAAGAAGGCTTACCTATAGATACTGTAAATATCTCCTAAACGTGCACCCTTTAGGAGATATTTACTGTACATATAGCCGGCGAGGTCACCGGCGCATACTCTCTGAAGGAACGGCCACCCGGGCTGTTCCTTCAGAGTCCTGTGCCGTTAACGGTGTCATCGCGGCTCTGTCATCACCAGAGTCATTGCAAGAGTCCACAAACCCGGAAGGAAGGCCTGGTGAAGATGGAAGCGTCTGTAGCGGTGACAGCATGGCGCTGGAAGGCTTCGTTTTCAGGTAAGTTTAGCATAATGTGCTAGTATGCGATGCATACTAGCACATTATGACATTATCTTTCAGGTTAAAAAAAAACACCCAGCAGTTTACTACCACTTTAAAAGACAATTATACCTATCCTTTAACAACTTAATAGAGTTGGGGAAGCTATAGCTGGCCCCCATTCACCCCAACTCCCTACATTGAAGCTCCTCTATTAATGCTCCAGATGGGGACTCTCTCAAGCCGATGTCCTTTACAAAAAAAAATCTGGAGGAGAAATCCTCTCCACACCCAAATCCGGAATGACTCTTTCCTTTTTAATTCAGTAAACATTTGAAAATATTACCTTAAATAAACAGTTATTTTAAAAAAGGACTATTTCACTAAGGTGAAGTTGTCCTTTAAACATGTAATTCATGGATAGCAGCAAAAAAGAACCCCAAAAAAAACAACTGAAGTAAAGCCATGTTAAAAACAGGAAACCCAGCCTTTTGTTGGTAATGTTGTCCACTCAACCACTTATCCCCAACATGTATATTGAGGCACAAAAAGCAGAGTCCTGAGGTCTCAACATGCAACCTACAAATGAAATATACAGTACGTGCACTGTAATGTGTCTACTTGACATTCTCCTTCTTTTGGCCATTTGGCCCCTTTCATAATGAAATATGTAAAAAATACAGAACATTTGAAACCAATTCAGAATTTCATCTCTACATAAGAGCTGCGTTCTCTGCACTGTGGTCGTTAACCTCTTCTGTGGCCTCTTACAGTAGGGGGTAAATTATTCCCATTATATATAATCTGATGTAGACTGTGTCATTATAATCATTTAGCTGTCATGTCAGTTCACGAATCACTGCCTGAATATTGTTACCTCATAAACCAAAGTTCTGCATGTGGTAACTGTGAAAGCTGCAGTGAATTGGGATTAGAGTTTTGTTCAGTTAAAGCAATTTGATTGGTTCATTTACTTCAGCATCGCTGTATGCGTTTTCCGGAGGTACAAGTATTGCATAATGAGCCAAACTAGTCAACGCATATTGCATATGTGTATGATTTAATTTCTTAAGATCTGAAACACATGAAATCATATCAAGGTGGAAACGATAAAAAGATTTAGTCTTACAATAAAATAAAATTGCCATGTGTTTGTTTGAATCTTGGAAACTCCATAACTAGTCATCCTGTACATAGTATATGCTGCTAAGGTTTGCCAGTTCTTCTTTAACCATTTAAGAAATGGGATTCAGAGCCCATTACTACAAGAAAGATAGGCCCGAAGCGAAAAAAAAATATATAGTTTAAAGGCCCCAAGACAGAGGGAGGGCAGGGGAAACAAGAAAGAATAAGGTTAATTTTGAATATGGTTGGATGGGTGGTCTCTTACCATTATTGGCTAGTGGGTAGAGTGTAGATGGGGCTGCTGGGAGATATGCAGGGGGAGATCAGAAATCATGGAAAATCCTTTGGAGCAACAGCTGAGAAGAAATCTTCCGCCTTGTATTGTGTTGGTTGAACTGCTGTTCTTAAAGTCTTGTTGATTGGGGTCTTTGGAGGCTTTAACATTTGTTGAACAGTTCATAGTTTGATCCATCTAATGTATGGCATCCTTTGTTGGATCCCAGTTAATTGTGGATTAACTGGGAAGTGGTAACAGTGAGTTATCTGCAGAGAAGTGTGTTTGTCCCAGAGCTGGTGTTGCACGGCTGGAGATCGTTAACTTGTAACGCAGATATGTAACTTGATTTTGGTTCTTTGGTGCCTCCCAAGACCGGCAACCGTTGTTACGGGTACTGGATTATGTATATTGTTTCTGTTTTAAGGAATGTTGTACTTGTTTATTTATTAATAAAAGGCCAACATGGCCAAATTTTCTCAAGCTTGGTGTTGTTCGTCATTTGTTCTTAGTAAAGTGGGGGAGGTATATGTGGCAACTATGTACAGGATTGGAGACATCTGGGGTACCCTAGTCATGACCTTACAAAGATAAAATGATGATCATTTTTAACCTGTTGCCGCCCACGTGACACATATGTGTGGCAGCAAAATGGAGGGCTTTAATGCCCAGACACCGCACATACACATTTTTGTATGGCCGATGTTTCTGTGCTGAGAGCACACTCCCAGCACAGAAACTGGGCTTTCAAAAACAGCTCTTGGTCCCCACTAACGACTTGTAGCCAGTGGGACCGGTTCCCAATCATGTGGCCCCTGTGACAGCCAATCACAGTGGTCACATGATCACCATTTTGTCCTGCCCCCCAGGGCATTTAAACTGTTTTAAAGGGATACTGGGATGGGCAGGAAGTGTTGTTTATACCAACAACCAGTTTCCATCTGTCATATTTATATTGCAAGGAAAAATATGAATTCAGACACCTGATAGGTTCCTACATGTAACACCTCCACTATTTTGCTTCCTTTGTATTAGGTATCAAACACAGCAGGTCTTGTACCATAATTGTCTGACTATAGAAATGCACTGTCCATGGCGACCAGTGAGAATAACTAATAATAACGTTAATTGTCCTGGTGGCTGTTAAAGCCCAACATGAAGAGAATCCCAAATTTTAAGTGGTGACCAGAACAGGATATCTTCCAATTGGGAAACTAATTCTGGTGACAACCCAGGATTTTTGGAGGGAATTTATCTCACTTCCTGTTGTGATTATGGGACAGGAAATTAAGGGAACCCCCCCCATGGGACACAGATGGTAAAAATCTAAATGAAAAAAAGAGGGTTTGCTTTCAGTTCCACTTTAAAACATCCCAGCCCTGCTTCCCAAACCCTTGAAACTACGTTAAAGTGGAGCTAAAAACTAAAGTAGTTAATAACTGTGAGCAGGCAACTTTTTAATTGAAGAAGAGACTTGCTATGCAATAACAAACACTTGCCTGCCTATTCGCAGTCTTCTATTTAATGTACATTGAGCCAAGCATGTGCAGCCCAGTGTGCATTCCCAGCACATGTCAGCTATACCGGAATGACTTGCATAATAAATTGTTACTACAGCTCTGTATTTCAACCACTTGAGGTCCTAAAAACCCTTATATACTTCAATTGGAGTGCGTTAATGCATATGCCGTAACGTGCAGCTCATTCATTAATTATGAATGGGCTGTTAAGACATCACAATGGATGAAAAAATGCATACAACCCTTTTTAATGCAGTGAACAGTATACGCGTTGTGTTGGACTGCTGTGCATTGGGCTCTAGTGCACAACGCATTGGGGTGCCATTCACAATAAATGACACTGCAAAGCAATGCACCACACATGGGGCAAGTGCTTTGACATGCTTTGTGAAAATATGAGTTGCCATATCATACAAATATCATACAAATGTGTATGCACACGCAGGATGACAACATTCTAGAGGCTGGAAACCCCGCACTCAGAAACACGGGGGGCAGAAGATGACAGTGTTTGGCGAGGGATGTGACCACTGCATCTCTGGAAGGTGGAAGTAAGTATCTCTGGGGGTTTGGTTCAGCTTTAAGCTAAGAACCCCTACCCAGGTGCTTACTTACCTCTTCTGATGTTGGCAGCCTCCTGTATTGTTTACATTTTAGAAAAATCTGGTGAGGTGCTTCCCTTGTTCCCATACTGTTGGAGCAACTTCTCATTCAAGTCCATGGGATGTTACTGCACAAAGGACAAGGATGTAAACCCCACAGGGGGACAGCATAAGAGTATGTTTGCACCTGGATAGGAAAGATTAAGGGGCCATTCACATTTGTATGATATGGCAACTCATATTTTCACAAAGCATGTCAAAGCACTTGCCCCATGTGTGGTGCATTGCTTTGCAGTGCCATTTATTGTGAATGGCACCCCAATGCGTTGTGCACTAGAGCCCAATGCACAGCAGTCCAACACAACGCGTATACTGTTCACTGCATTAAAAAGGGTCGTATGCATTTTTTCATCCATTGTGATGTCTTAACAGCCCATTCATAATTAATGAATGAGCTGCACGTTACGGCATATGCATTAACGCACTCCAATTGAAGTATATAAGGGTTTTTAGGACCTCAAGTGGTTGAAATACAGAGCTGTAGTAACAATTTATTATGCAAGTTATAGCTTTTGTTTACACAGTATGATCCCTGCTGGTTACTTACAGTGTGATTGCTGGACATTTTACTTTCCATACGTCAGAAAAATACATTTTCTCTACAGCATAATGCTAAAAACCTGTATCTACAAAAAAATATATGCGACAGCAGGCCTGTGTGCTTGAGTCTTTATTACTTGTGAAATATGGTATTCCATAATTGTCATAGTGAGCAGAGGGGAACAGAATCCTCTAAGTGAGGTCTAAGGCTGACCTTTTTATGAGGCTCTGTAACCTTTCTCCCTTTTATCTACTAATATTTATATCTATGCAGTTTACTGTCCTGCTGACTTATCCTCTGGCTTTCATTAAACATACCGTTGTGCACTCCTGTCCACTCTACTTTTTTCAACATGATTGTTGGCCATTTTAATAATTTACCTTCAATTAAATTGCATCTAAAATTATGAAGGCGGTATGTAGATGACAGTTCACTGAACCACCCTTCATTGTGATGTTTCTTTGATGTGGCAGTTTGGAACTTCTGAGAAAAAAACACTGCTTTTCTTAAAGGCACAGTACAAAGTAGAAAAGACTGGAAGAAGCAACAACAAGTAGCTTTCTATATTGTGAACTATATATATGCATTATACCTATCTATAACAGTAGGTGGCGCTGTAGTATTATAGTGTATAGTTTATGTATTCTATGATATGAGAGGAAGTACCCTCTGTATCTACAGTAAGTGTGCACTTGTTTGTATTTAGCTTCCTGTTTTCTCTCTCCATGATAAAGACATGATGTTAAGACATGTTCTGATATTCCTCCATAAAGTAAAATATTCTCTGCATCCACTAAGCTTCTAGCACTTAATTGCAATACTCTGCACAATAGGTTATGGGACCCAGGCATTGGAGAGGATTCTACAAGTCCAGGCACTAGAGAGGATACTCAGTGAGTTCAGAGAAGTCTGTGAGTACTGTATGCAAACAGCTGAAAGGTGGCAAGTGTTTCAGATGTGAAGTTTACAATTGCAAAGCTGAACAATGCCAATTACCAGCTATGGAAGTTTAAACTGGAAGTGTTTCTCAGCAAGGATGATTTGTGGCAAGTGCTAAATACAGACAGACCCACAGATGGAGAGATGGAGGAATAGGATAGGAAAGATAGACAAGCAAAAGCAATTATAAGCTGGTGGAAGAGCAGATTATCCACATAAGAACAGAGAAAACGGCCAAAGGTATGTGGACTTCATTACAGAGACTGCATGAGCATTCAAGTCTAAACAGCACTGTTTTTGCTACGAAAGCTATATAAGATAAGACTAGAAGAAGGCCAGCAAATGTGTGACCTTGTAAATCTATGCTAGAAATCATAGAGCAGCTACGTGCCATCGGGGAGGACATCAAAGATAACCATACTGTTGCCCTGAATGGAACATCAGAGAAACTTCAAGAGTTCTTTGCCATGTCTAGCAACAAATTCCAACACAAATCAGGAATAATACGCACCGACAATGGAGGAGAATACATAAGCAAAGAGAAAAGGAATAGTAAACCAGAAAACTACACCATACACTCCTGAACAAAACGGTGTAGCAGAAAGGTAACATTGCACTCTTATAGAAATGGCCAGATGCATGTATTCAGGTGCCAACCTACCTCACAAGTACTGGGGAGAGAGAAGCAGTCATGACTGCAACCTACCCACAGAACAGACTACCCTCAAGAGCCATTAAAAGTACTCCTTTCGAAATGTGGCCTAGCATAGGGCACATCAGAGTGTTTTTGATGTAAAGCATATGCCTATATTCCAAATGAAAAGCTATCCAAGCTAGAGAACAGAGCCATAGAGGGCATTCTAGTAGGCTACAGTGAGAAAACTAAGGGTTTCAGAATCATACACCTAAAGACTTACAAAGTGACAATAAGCCGTAGTGTTTATTTTGATGTGAGTCCATGAAAGCTGTGAAGTGAATATGCCAAACTAACCAGAAGAATAGGTCAACCAAAGCAAACCTGCGTAGGAGTCAGAGCAAGAAGTGGAACTCACATTACCTAAATCAAGTTCCCCGCCAGATCCTGCAGAACTACCTGAAATCAGAAGATCCACTCGGACTACAAAGGGGTACCACCCCACAAGCTGCCATACACTGTCAAAACACACAGCATACTTGAACCAACATCATGGGAAGACATAGAAAAACTGCCAAAACATGAAATCAATATATGCAGCAAGGCAGCAGAAGAAGAATTAAAGTTACTTCAAGAAAATAAAACCTGGACCCTCACAGAGCTCCCTCCTAACCACAAAACTATAGGAAGTAAGTGGGCTTTCAAAGTAAAGTCAGACGCAGAAGGGAATATCCACAAATATAAAGCCAGATTAGTTGCCAAGGGTTACTCCCAGAAATTCTGTCAAGATTACTATGAAACATTTGCTCCCATCATAAAACACTCCACCATCAGAAGGCTTCTTAACGTTGCAGCCGGGAAGGGCATGTAAGTCAAACACCTAGACGTTAAAACTGCTTTCCTATATGGAGACATTAAGGGAGATCGCTGCATGGAGCAACCACCAGGGTTTGAGCAAGGAGACAACCTTGTGTGTAAAGTTCAGAACAGCATCTACGGTCTGAAGCAATCTGCAAGGATGTGGAATGAAAAAATGAACAAAGTACTTACTAGAGAGGGATTCTCAAGAAGTAAAGCAGACCCCTGTCTCTACTCCAAGAATCAAGAAGACAGATGGATATACATCCTTATCTATGTTGATGACATTGTAACCTGTTTTGAACAAGAAGGGGATTACAATCAGTTCACAAGCTGAAAGAAAGTTTCGAAATCAAAGAACTTGGGAACATTAGCTACTATCTGGGAATCCAAATAGAGAGAGAAGAAGATGGAAGATATCTTTTTAACCAATCCCAGAAAATTTCTGAAATCTTGGAAAAATTCCATATGCAAGATGCAAAACTCCTGAAAACTCCTAACAACCTGGCTATCTAAAGAGCAATGAAGCAGAAAACTTGCTACCCAACAATGACACGTATCGCAGAGCAATTGGTAATCGGCAATCGGTGGGCATACTATGCAGGAAAGTCTCAGCTCCCTGTCAGCGTGACTGGAATGCAATTAAAAGAGGGATACAGTACCTCAAAGAAACAATTCAGATGAAGTTACGGTTACCAGCAACATCCAGATATGTCGATGCTGATTGGGCCGGGGACTGCACAGACTGCAAATCCCCAAGTGGATTCATTTTCCAGTATGGGGAAGGAACCATAAGTTGGTCTAGTCGAAAGCAAACAACTGTCGCTCTATCTTTAACTGAAGAAGAGTACATTGCAGAAGCACACGCATGTCAAGAAGCGATATGGATTTGTCAACTTTTTTGTGGACATTGGGAAAAACATTTCAAAACCAAGTCCCATTTTTGAAGACAACCAGGGTTGTATAAAGCTTCCGCAATCAGAAAGAGATATTTGACCTCAATCTCATTGAGGTCAAGTATCACCTACTGAGAGATAATCAAGAGCAAGGTGTTAGGCCCCTTTCACACTGGGGCGGGGCAGCGTCGGCGGTAAAGCGCCGTTATTTCTAGCGGCGCTTTACCGTTGTATTTGCAGAGGTATTCGGCCGCCAGCGGGGCACTTTTAACCCCCGCTAGTGGCCGAAAAAGGGTTAAAACCACCCGCAAAGCGCTGCCCCATTGATTTCAATGGGCAGGAGCGGTGGAGGAGCGGTATACACACCGCTCCAAAGATGCTTCTAGCAGGGCTTTTTTATCGTCCTGCCAGCGCACCGCTCCAGTTTGAAAGCCATCAGGGCTTTCACACTGGAGAGACAGCAACGGCTGTTTCAGGGAGCTTTGCAGGCACTATTTTTAGCGCTGTAGCGCCTGCAAAGCACCCCAGTGTGAAAGGGGTCTTATTGACAGTCAATACTGCCCATCGGAGGAGATGTTTGCACTCACCAAGCCTTTGTTGTAGGAACGTCATAGTTATTTCCAGAAGAAGCTGAATATAATTTGACAAAGCACATGCTGTTGAGAAGGGGTGTTGGAAAAAGCAACAGCAAGTAGCTTTCTATATTGTGAACTATATATATGCATTATACCTATCTATACCAGTAGGTGGCACTGTAGTATTATAGTGTATAGTTCATGTATTCTATGATATGAGAGGAAGTACCCTCTGTATCTAAGTGTGCACTTGTTAGATTTTAGCTTCCTGTTTTCTCTCTCCATGATAAAGACATGATGTAAAGACAAGTTCTGATATTCCTCCATAAAGTAAAGTATTCTCTGCATCCAATAAGCTTCTAGCACCTAATTGCAATACTCTGTACAATAAAGACAGGTGGGCTTACAGCCTAACTCCAGGTTTTACGTTACTTTGAATCCAATTCCCTTTTATATTGGAGTCGCCCTGAGTTGCTCCTACATGGAAGTTCCCTTTTACATTATAGCTGCTCCATAAAAGTCCTCTTTTACATCAGGTTCCCCATCTGAGTCCCCTCTTACATCACAGGGCCAGATAAAATCTTGCAGAGGGTCAGATTTGGCCCACGGGCCATAGTTGGGAACCCCTGCTGTAAATTCTTTCTTTAGGCCAAGCTGGCCAAACAAACTATTTCCATTACTAAGAAATATGGCTGCTATGAGTGATGTATAAACTGTATATATCATCAGCTACATACAGTATACAGAGCTGTGTTTTGGCAGCAGTACAGACACTTCCCTGCTGCTGGAACCAAGCGAGTTGGTCTGAACATTGCTCAGCCATTTTCAGGAAGCCTTATATTTTTATCAATGAATACAAGCCTTCCTCTGATTGGGAGGAAGGTGTACATATCTCTAACGCAACCAATCAGAGGAAGCCTTGTATTTATTGAGAACATACAAGGCTTCCTGTGAATGGCTGAGTAGAACTTAGCCTGACTCAATTTTGTTTCGAAAATGGGGCATGAACCCTCCGAATGACAGTTCTACAGTGAGGGAAAAAGTATTTGATCCCCTGCTGATTTTGTACGTTTGCCCACTGACAAAGTAATGATCAGTCTATAATTTTAATGGTAGGTTTATTTAACAGTGAGAGACAGAATACCAACAAAAATATCCAGAAAAACGCATTTAAAAAAGTTATAAATTGATATGCATTCTAATGAGTGAAATAAGTATTTAATCCCCTATCAATCTGCAAGATTTCTGGCTCCCAGGTGTCTTCTATACAGGTAGATAAAAGTAATAATAACTATAAGCGCATATACAGAAAAAAAGCATACCATATCAGTATAATCAGTATATCAGGTTAGCCAGGCGTATAGTCCATGGCTATGGTATTGGCAATCCAGGGGTTAATTAGGATCTGACAGTTCAGAGTATGTAAAGTAGATTGGTGGAGTGGTAGATCTAGCAGGCGGCTGCTGTCCTCAGAGAGCTGGCTCTGTGGCAGGCAAGAGGGGTGAAGAAAGGAAGCACCACCTGAGGGCAGTATTAGTGGGTATGTTTAACCACTTCAATACCAGGCACTTAGACACCTTCCCGCCCAGACCAATTTTCAGCTTTCAGCGCTGTCACAATTTGAATGACAATTGCGCGGTCATGCTACACTGTACCCAAACAAATTTTTTATCATTTTGTTCCCACAAATAGAGCTTTCTTTTGGTGGTATTTGATCACCTCTGCGGTTTTTATTTTTTGCGCAACAAATAAAAAAAGACCGAAAATTTTGAAAAAAAACAAGTTTTTCTTTGTTTCTGTTAAAACTTTTTTGTAAATAAGTACGTTTTCTTCTTCAATGACGGGCACTGATACGGCGGCACTGACGGGCACTGATACGGCGGCACTGATGGGCACCGATGAGGTGGCACCAATGAGGTGGCACTGATGAGGTGGCACTGACGGGCACTGATGATGGGCACTGATAGGCGGCACTGATGGGCACTGATAGGCGGCACTGATGGGCACTGATAGGTGGCACTGGTATGCGGCACTGATGGGCACTCATAGGCGGCACAGATGGGCACTTATAGGCGGCACAGATGGGCACTCATAGGTGGCATTGATGGGCACTCATAGGTGGCATTGATGGGCACTCATAGGTGGCACTGATAGTTGGCACAGATGGGCATGGATGGGCACTGATAGATGGGCACTGATGGGCACGGACAGGTGGCATAAATGGACACTGATGGGTGGCACTGATGGCACTGCTTGTTTGCAGTGATGCCCCTAAGGGTGGCATTGCTGGGCATCACTGCAGCATAATGGTGCCAATCAGTGCCCATTTGTGGGCACTGATTGGCACAGATTTGGCACACTGGGCACATGTGGATGGCCATGGGGTACATACCTGGCCATCCACATGTTGCCCCTTCCCTGGTGGTCCTAGTGGCGATCCCTGGTGGTCTAGTGTGGTGATCTGCGGGGGGGCTGCGCTGATAAACAATCAGCGCAGACCCCCCCTGCCAGGAGAGCCGCCGATCGGCTCTCCTCTAATCGCATCTGTCAGACGCGAGTGAGGAAGAGCCGATCAACGGCTCTTCCTATTGACAGCGTGATCAGCCGTGATTGGACACGGCTGATCACGTGGTAAAGAGCCTCCGCCGGAGGCTTTTTACCAAGATCAGTGTAGCGGTGTGTCAGACTGACACACCGCTCCACCGATCGCCGCGATATGCGCCCCTGGGGGCGCGCTGCGGCATGTTATCCTGCTGGACGTCATATAACGTCCAGTCAGGATAACAGAACCACTTCCCGGACGTCAATCCGCTATAGGGCGGGCGGGAAGTGGTTAATGACACATAATAAAGTAACAGTTATTAACGTGTTACTTTATTATGTGTCATTAAACATACCCACTAATACTGCCCTCAGGTGGCGCTTCCTTTCTTCACCCCGTCTTCTATACAGGTAACAAGCTGAGATTAGGAGCACTCTCTTAAAGGGAGTGCTCCTAATCTCAGCGTGTTACCTGTATAAAAGACACCTGTCCACAGAAGCAAGCAATCAATCAGATTCCAATCCTTCCACCATGGCCAAGACCACCATGGCTGTCCAAGGATGTCAGGGACAAGATTGTAGACATACACAAGGCCAGAATGGGCTACAAGACCATCGCCAAGCAGCTTGGTGAGAGGGCGACAACAGTTGGTGCGATTATTCGCAAATGGAAGAAACACAAAATAACTGTCAATCTCCCTCAGTCTGGGGCTCCATGCAAGATCTCACCTCGTGGAGTTTCAATGATCATGAGAACGGTGAGGAATCAGCCGAGAACTACATGGGAGAATATTGTCAATGATCTCAAGGCAGCTGGGACCATAGTCACCAAGAAAACAATTGGCAACACACTACGCCATAAAGGACTAAAATCCTACAGCGCCCGCAAGGTCCCCCTGCTCAAGAAAGCACATGCACAGGCCCGTCTGAAGTTTGCTAATGAACATCTGAATGATTCTGAGGAGAACTGGGTGAAAGTGTTGTGGTCAGATGAGGCCAAAATCAAGCTGTTTGGCATCAACTCAACTCGCCGTGTTTGGAGGAGGAGGAATGCTGCTTAAGACCCCAAGAACACCATCCACACCGACAAACATGGAGGTGGAAACATTATGCATTGGAGGTGTTTTTCTGCTAAGGGGACAAAACAACCTTGCCGCATCAAAGGGACGATGGGCAGGGCCATGCAGTGGCGACTGGTGTATAAAAATTTTTTTGGGGGGGGGGCATAAACAAACTGAAAAAATGTGAAAAAAAACATCAATTGCAGCCTCACTGTGCCCATCAAATGCAGCCATTGTGCCCATCAATTGCAGCTACTGTGCCATCAAACGCAGCCACTGTGCCAATCAAACCCTGCCACTGTGCCATCAAATGCTGCCACTGTGCCCATCAAATGCTGCCACTGTGCCATCAAATGCTGCCACTGTCCCCATCAAATGCTGCTACTGTGCCCATCAAATGCAGCCACTGTGCCCATCAAATGCTGCCACTATGTCCATCGAATGCTGCCACTGTGCCATCAAATGCTGCCACTGTGCCCATCAAACACAGCCACTGTGCCCATCATACGCTGCCACTGTGCCACCAAATGCTGCCACTGTGCCCATCAAATACTGCCACTGTGCCATCAAATGCTGCCACTGTCCCCATCAAATGCTGCTACTGTGCCCATCAAATGCAGCCACTGTGCCCATCAAACATAGCCACTCTTCCCATCAAACTCTGCCACTGTGTCCATCGAATGCTGCCACTGTGCCATCAAATGCTGCCACTGTGCCATCAAATGCTGCCACTGTGCCCATCAAACGCAGCCACTGTGCCCATCATACGCTGCCACTGTGTCACCAAATGCTGCCACTGTGCCCATCAAATGCTGCCACTGTGCCCTCAAATGCTGCCACTGTGCCCATCGAATGCTACCACTGTGCCATCAAATGCTGCTGCTGTGCCATCAAATGCCGCCACTGTGACCCACCCGCTCGCTGCCCGGCACTTACCCTGTCTCAGTGGAGCCGTGGGTGACGGCGGCGACTGGTGTCCTCCATGCATCTCCTCCCTTTATCTTCTCCGGTCCTCTCCTCCTGATAGGCGTCCAATCACAGCACCTGTCATTTCAGCCAATCAGGTGACGGGTAACAGACCCAAGCATCGGATTGGCGGAGAGGCGGTTCAGTGTTAGGAAAGCGAATATTCATTCACTTTTCTAACAAACCTGAGTGAACTGCAGTTCATCTTTTTTAAAGCCTATTAGAGCCTATGGCTCTAATCGGGTGATTTGAAAACACCACCCGCCGCTGTAATTCAGGGGCAAAAACGGCCTGGGCGCCAGAATAGGGGGTGGCAGCGGCGGCCATGGATAGATTCATGCTATGCATGAATCTATCCATTAGTCATAGAGGGGTTAGCTGGAGAGAGGGGATGGGCGCCCATGCGCCCTTATGGACACACCGCCACTGGGCCATGTACCGTCAAATCTTGGGTGAGAACCTCCTTCCCTCAGCCAGGGCATTGAAAATGTGTCGTGGATGGGTATTCCAGCATGACAATGACCCAAAACTCACGGCCAAGGCAAAAAGGAGTGGCTCAAAAAAAGCAGTCCTTGAGATTTAGTCACATTACTTGCACTTAAAGTGTTAATAAACCCACAAAATCATTCTATATATGCAATAAAGCATGCTTGTTCTTCTCACTGTGCAAACTAAGGGGTTAATCCTCTACATCAGGTAAAAAGGCTCTTTGATCCTATATGCACCGATCCTCCTCTTCTTCCACTGATTCCAAAACAGCTTCACGTAAGACAGAATTATTGGAGTCAGGCTGCACATGCTCAGCTTGGTCTGTATTGCTAGAGAGTTTTTTTTTTTTTTTTCTTGGGAGAGTGCATGTGATCAGCACAGGGCCAATCAGCACTGTCCAGACAGAGGGTCAGGGGTCCTGCAGCCTCATAGGACAATCATGGGAAAATAAAAACTCCTCCTACAAGCTTTAACCAGGCACTGATAGAAGTCACAAGACTGCTATATACTGCTGATGAGAAAAGATATTTAGCAGTTTATATTTACTAAAATGATTGCATTTCCATGTTATGTGTACTGTGGGAAACCAGATATAGTGCATGCATGGTCCTAGGTTTAGTAAAACTTGAAAAATATATGTGATGTTTGGTCCACATTAAAGCCTCATTACAGGCTTAAAAAAATGTTTCCACCATGTAGGCAGGTAGAAATTGCATATTTACTCTGCCCAGTTGGGAAACTAAGCATTAATCTCTGCAGAGAGATTGCTGTTTCCACACAGAGAGCATGCAGCATGCTGGCAGGGCACAGGCTTTTCTATTCAGACTGTGGCTGCTTTGTTAAGTTTTCTGCTGTTATCTTTATTATTCTTCTCAGTGTGTCCCTCTAAATTTGGTTTCAGATTGTTACCAGGAGTTTGACTTATACATCATTGCTTACTCACCATCAGTAGGAGATGCCTTGTTGGTCACTGGGGCACTCTTGTTGGGCAGCTAGGTGGGGTTATTCTTACTCCAAGTGTCTGACACCTTTGCCAATATGTCCACTAGAGGGTACCTTCACCATAGCTCCCAACTGTCCCTGATTTTAAGGGACTGTCCCTGATTTTAAGGGACTGTCCCTGATTTGGAGCAATGTCCCTCTGTCCCTCTTCCCCCCTAATTTGTCCCTCATTTTGGTCTGATCTATATAGTTCATAGGTGTGCGCAGCCTATTGTATTAGAGGTGCACCTCAAAGCTCCAACACATATGCCTTTGTGACATATTAACCGGCCTCTTCCCCACTTGTCATCCTAAAACAATGGGGGGAGCAGGTGAGCACACAGGGGGACCTGGGCAGCAGAAAGAAAAGGAACTGGGACAAGAAGGGTGGCATACATTGGTACCAATCCCCTGTATTTTCCTCCTGTGGCAGCTGAATATTGGCGAGAGGAAGAGGAGGAGAAGCCTACTTTCAGCTGCTGCAGAAGAAAATACAGATCGGTCCTTTAATTTCCACTCCAGCCGCCTACCCTGTCCAGGTTCTGGGGGTCGGCAAGTAAGGATCGCGGCTTACCTGTCACCTGCCCACAATTGATAGGTTGCCAATTCCAGGATTAGGGTGTGCCCAGGCACACCTGGCACACCCCTTGCGCATGTCTATGATAGAGTTGTATATAAAATGCACTTTTTATCTTTCAAAAAGTGTTTCCCAGTGCTAAACCTTTCATCCAAATTATAAATTGCTGCATTTGTAAATTTTAAAAGTCAATAAAAAATAGTAGTGGTAAAAAAAAGTCCCTTGTGGATTTAATTAACTTTTTTTTTGGTTAATTCTCCTTTAAGGGGGTGTGGCTGGGGGCTTGTCCTATGTCTACATACATTTGCTAGTAGGTGTTCCTCCTTTCCATATCAAAATGTTGGGAGGTATGATTCACCAATATTATTGTAAAATACAAAATTAAAAAAAAAATGATTCCAAATGTGTACAGAATTCACTATAATTTCCCTTTAAAATTACACAGAGGAATATTTACAGGCAATATCTATGTCATTTACATTTCCCAAAAGAGAGGAAACAATGAGCTGACTGTAGAGACCTTTTGCTATAGTAACGGTGCGCTCTTCACTGTTTGAACAATCCCAGCAGAATGTTTGGTATAAAGGAATTTCCAGGAATCGGATTCCTCAGCTGTGTTATTCCAACAGAATATGTCAAAATGTCCATAAAACCGAAACAATATATCATCTATTCACCTGACTTGATTGGTTCTGCTTTTCTTAAACCAAAACACTGCTATTACTAATGCATAACCCATGAAGTACATAAGGCATTGCACTAGAAATATGCAGTCCTCTACATGGGCCAGCACATTCCTGTGACATACACTTTCCTACAGATTACAGTCTGTACCCTAAATCACTACTTACTGTCAGGTTACATACAAATCACATGTATCTATGAAAATGTCATTTTTACCAACATTTAATAAGGGCCAGGACCAAAATACAGACATTAACTGCACATTATTTTGCATGTAGCACCCTCTACTTTAGGTGCTAGAAGTAGGATTTTTGTAGTGCAGGTTAATTTATTCAGGCCTACCTATAAACTAGGCCTGTTTGTTTTGAGCTATGTGGGCTGGGAGTGGCTCAGTGTAGGCTGGTGACTCACAGATAGCATCATCTTTTGGTTACCTCCCTCTGGCTTCTAGAGGATTCTAGAAGGGAGGAGGGGAAGAGAGGTGGAGCTGTCTGAAGGTGTCTCAGGGAGCTCTGCCCAATCCCAACTAAGAATGGCAGGGGGCAGGCCTCCTTGATATACCCTGGGTCAGCCCAGCTGGGGAGGGGTTGTCGGGTGGAAGAAGCTGAAGATGGAGCACTAGGTTGTCGGGGCCTTTGAGGCACTCCCCAGTCTGGGAGGGGTGACCTTGGGCCTGAGGGGTTCGGGTGCAAGTCGAAGCCTACCTGAGTAACGAAGGAGGATCTGGACAGGAGGCACAAAGAGGAACCAAAAAAAGACAGTGGGAGCTAGTGTTGCCAGGCAAGTCTCCAGGAGGGATCCACTGGAGTACACCCAGGAGTGCTGGTGAGTGACAGGCACAGTTGGGAGAGCTGGGGAGGCAT
Organism: Aquarana catesbeiana; assembly: GCF_042186555.1. Classification (NCBI taxonomy): domain Eukaryota; kingdom Metazoa; phylum Chordata; class Amphibia; order Anura; family Ranidae; genus Aquarana; species Aquarana catesbeiana. The sequence continues at coordinate 203,550,515 of NC_133335.1, read as the reverse complement.
GCCGGAGCGGACTGGGAGAGTGTAGTCTGAGATGGATGTAGAGCCTACAGGAGAGACTGTGATGTCATGGGCAGTAAAGTCGGGCAGCTGCAGCCAGGAGGGTTGGCAGGGCCTGAAGAAGGCTGACTGGGAGCAGTAGTCCAGTAGTTCAGCTAGCACTAAAGACTATCCTATTTTTGTTGCTACACTAAAGGGGCCCACAATCCCTGCTTGCAAATGACAGTTGCTAAGGCCTGGCTGGAACCAGAGTCAGGCCTAACCATGTGCTAGCTGTACCAGGAACCAAGTATTGTACAGGAGAGAGAGGAACAGTCTACAAATAAGCGTTGTGCTGTAGGAGACTGGAACTCTAGAAGTGTAGAGGTTCCAACCGATCATCTTACTGAATCCATTATCGATTCTGGGCATCCCATCATTTTTCTTACCCTATCCAAGTTTAAAATCTCTAAATAAAATACAAAACATACATACGGACTGTTCATTGTCTCAAGAGTGACTGGGAAGTGAATGCCGGGCTGGGGCAGGGTGGCAGGTGGACCACAATATCCAGCAGCCCCTACAGGGGTACCACTACATGCATATAGTATATTGTTGAAAGTAAGTACAGTAAAAGCTTGGATTGAGAGTAACTTGTGTAGCCATGCCCCCGTAGGAGTTCCTGAATGTAGTGGTTCATCTGTCACCCTGCCCAGCCAGACATCCATCTTACATTCATTCAGAGACACAGAACAGTCCATCAGCTTTGTTTTTTGTTTTTTTTTATTTGAGGGGATTAAACTTGGAGGGGAAATTGGGAATTATGGGATGCCCAGGAATATTCAGTGCAAACTTGCTTGGGACTTCTATATACAGTATATACACTCCAATGCCTCACTTGCTCGAGGCCTCTTATACTTCACTTTTGCAGCACTTCACTTGTTCATAACATTACTCCACCAGCATTTCACTTGCTGCAGACTGTTACTCCTCCAGACTAGCTAGCACCGTATGGTTAGCCCTGACACAACTTCAGTCAGACCTCAGTAAACAGACCTCAGTAAACTGTCTTTTTTGCGGTCAGGGACCTCGGGCCCCTGTGGTGTAGACTAGTTCAGGTGTTAGCTGTCCTCTATTCAGCTACCACTCCCAGATAGCTCTCTTCAGGCCCTACCAACCAGCCTGGCTGCAAAAACTTCTTTCCACTGCCCTTCCCACGGTCCTCTCTTCTGGTTCTGCACCCATCTCTCAAAGTGCATGCTCCCAGTTCTCTCAGATGTGCCTCCCCAGTTCCCCCGACTGTGCCCACTCACCAACCCTCCTGGCTGCGACCAGTTGTCCTCCCTGGAGACTCTTAAAAGTGTTCTCTCCCGCTGTCTTCTCCTTGCTCTCTCATGTGCCTCTCCTTCCAGGATCTCGTCATACCTCCTGGATCCACCCGAGCCACGGCCCAGGGTCACCCCCGGACTGGGGAGCTCCTTGTGGGCCTCGACAGCCTCCACACTCTCTTACTCCAGCTCTTCCACCTGATAACTCCTCCCCAGCTGGGCTGACCCTGGGTATTTGAGGAGGCCTGTCCCCTGCCAATCCAGATTGGGGATTGCTCAAGTCTCCCCAAGACACCCCAGACAGCTCCACCTCTCCTCTCCTCCTTTCTTTCCAGATCTTTCTAGCAGACTCTAGAAAGAAGAGGGAGGTCCCAGTGATGCTGACAGTGAGTCACCAGCTGCTACCCTGAGCCACTCCCAGCCCAGAATGAAAACAAACAGGCCTAGCCATCAGCCAGGCATGCCTACATTTTTCTACTCTCCAAAAAACCCTCACTCTAGCACCTACCTAACTAGAGGGTGTTACACTTGGTTTGTAAGCAGGGGAATTAGCGTGGCTGTATTATAGAGGGAAACTCACTACGTGGTATTGTAAATGAAGTAACTTTAATTGCCGGATAAGCAGCAGTGGAAAATGATATTTACAAAAGTGGAGTAAACAGTTCTCGTTAGCATATAAGGCAGAGATTCACAGTCCATTCACCAAAGATACAGAATGCAGCTCAGTAAACTGGCACTGTAGTTATTATTCCTCTCTTCGGGCCCATCAGTGGTATACAAGGCACATATTGATTATATGCCATAGGCTGGTGTCCATAAGCAGGTTCCACCGATGCAGCAGAGATGATTTAACAGGAAGATGCACTGTCTCCAATGATCTTCAATCACAAGCACAGCAGCAGTGATGATAGGCAGGACTCCTGAGGATCCCTGTTCTGTCCCTGCAGGCTGGAACACTCTCCCTGAGTAAAGCCTAGCTTTCCCTCACAAGCAGTGTATCTTTTCCTCACTAATTTCACACGTCTCTCAAAATGGTGGCCGGGCTCTCTTTTATATCAAAGCTAACAGAAAATGGTGGATAAAATCTCGAGAGAACTTGGTACCAATTAGAACATGAAGCTTCCCCAAGATGGCTGCTGGAGACAAGTTCAGAGAACAGTTACAGCCTCAACAGAATTTCACTAAACAGCAGGAAAACACAGACACTTTCTGAACATAACATGATATTTCTGCATTAGAAAGTAAGTATAATACAATTGTAGTCCCACTTCTCCTCTCAGCCAGTAAGACCGTCCTGTCACAGGTAACTGTATGTGATAAGGCTACCTACATTTTCCCCCCACTTACAGAATGCAGTCTTCGGCATTCACCTAGGTAAAAGCAATTAAACAGGGCAAAAGCATAACAAGCAGAAAAACAGCCATAATAGTTCAAGTCACTTAATCAGAATACTTGACAGGTTTCAGTCCCCTGATAGTGCACCTGGGTAAGCGAGGGTCCCGAACTTGCAACTGTTCATCTCCCTCTGGGGACACAGAGCAATGTTCCTCCTCTGCATCAGGATCAACAGGCGACACTTCATCCACAAGAGGCTCAGCTTCAACAGGAGTGGAAGAAGCCTGATTATCTGTAGCTCTTTCAGCTGAAGATAACTCCTCTACTGGTGGCAGAGGGGGTAAGTACCACTGCTGAATCACTATTGAGGATCTCTAGGCTGCTGTCCCATCTGGCAGATGGAGGAAAATCAGGAACAGGTTCAGCCGACAGTGAATCAGCAGTGAACACACATGGGTGAAGTAGGTTACGGAGCAGTGTCTTGCAAGGCCCATTTGGCTTCTCTGAAATAACATCATACACAGGCTGTCCAGGAAAAGGTATCTTCTCAACCCAATATGGGCAGGGCTCCCACTTGGGCTCCAGCTTGTTGCCTCTAATGTGTCTGGGGTTGCACACCAAAACCCTGTCTCCTGGTTTTTGTGGCAGCAAGTTGACAGTACTTTCGTCAGCCAGATCCCGATGCCTCCCCAGCACCATTTGTTTAGCTCGTGCTAGCAATGCCAATGGTCTTAGACCCACTCATCAGGGGTCCTTGATGTGATGGGCACTGGAGTTTCCAATAATAAGTCCACAGGTAAATGGCCGCAACGGCCAAACATCAAAAAATGGGAATTATAACCAGTTGTCGTCTGATTATAAGCACAGACAACATCACCAATATACTGTGGCCATCTTTCTCATTGCTCTTGCTCCAAGGTGCAAATCAACCCCAACAGCATGCTAATAAAGAGCTCACAGACACCATTGCCTTGGGGATGATGGGGGGGGGGGGGGTATGAGATTTTCGAATGCCACTAAAGTGACACAGTTCAAAAAACACCTAAGACTCAAAGTTTGGGCCTTGGTCAGATAAAAATCTTTTTAGGGCACCCATAGGATTGCACCATGTTTCCAGAACAGTTTAGCTGTGGTAATGGCAGTCTGATCCTTGGTTGGCACAACAATGGCAAACTTAGAAAAGTTGTCCACGAACACCAAGGCATAGTGGAACCCAGATGTTTCAGCCACTTTCAGAAAGTCTATGGTCAGTAATTCAAAGGGATCTCCTGTGCTTACCACCACAGTGGTGGTGGTTCTCTGCTTTTCCCTTGTGAGTGGCACAACTCTGACACTCCTGACACACCTTCAGCACCGACTTAGTCAGTCCAGAACAAAAAACATACTTACAAACAAAAGAATCTGTCCGTTCGGCACAAAAGTGTCCTCCAGTACCATGAAAGACCTGACAGACCTCTAAGGCCTCTGACTGAGGGATGATCAGTTGATAGATAATCCGTGGTTCTTCTGGTATGCGTGTCTTGGTACAAGAGTCCATTATATCTTTCCAACTTATTCCACTGCTTAAAGCAGAGTTCCGTGGATTTTTTGTTTTTTAAAGTCAGCAGCTACAAATACTGCAGCTGCTGACTTTTAAAATATGGACACTTATGCCGCGTACACACGAGCGGACTTTACGGCAGACTTTGCCCGGCGGACGGGATTTGGTCGGACAATTCCATTGTGTGTGGGCTCCAGCAGACTTTGTTTTCTCAAAAGTTGGACGGACTTAGATTTGAAACATGTTTTAAATTAATCCGTCGAAATCGAGTCCGGTCGAAAAGTCCGCCGTCTGTATGCTAGTTCGACGGACAAAAAGCCACGCTAGGGCAGCTATTGGCTACTGGCTATGAACTTTCTTGTTTTAGTTCGGTCATACGTCATCACGTACGAATTCGACGGACTTTGGTGGATTGTGTGTAGGCAAGTCCGTTCATTCAGAAAGTCCGTCGTAAAGTACGTCGAAAAGTCCGCCGGGCAAAGTCTGCCGTAAAGTCCGCTCGTGTGTACGCGGCATTACCTGTCCAGGACGCCCGCGATGTCGGCACCCGAAGCCGATCTGTCCCTCGGCTCTCAGGTGCTGCCGCCGTCATCTTCAGTAAGGGAATCAGAAAGTAATGGGCTTCACTTCCTGGTTCCCTACTGTGTATGCGCGACTCGCGCTGCGCATTCCTACTGGTCCCTGCTGTCACCTGGGACCCTTGTGTCTCCCAGAAGACAGCGGGGGGGGGAAGTGGCGTAGATACCCGCGGGTGGCGGGTATCTATGCCCGAAAGTGGGAGCAAAATACCTGTATTAGACAGGTTTTTGCTCCCCCCTGAAAGGTGCCAAATGTGACACCGGAATTGGGGAGGATTCCGAAAAGCGCAAGTTCCATTTTTGGGTGAAACTCAGCTTTAAGAAGGTGACACAAGGTTGACGAGAGCCTTCTTCGCTCCCTGTAGTCTGTTTTTCTATTTCTGTCCCAATATTTCAAGAGCTTACCAATGTCGGGGGTCTTTCCACTGAAGTTTAATCCACTCTTAAAGAGTATGAATTTCTGGCCCTCTTTGTGGGATTTGGTCAATTTGCAGAGCTGAGGACGCTCGTTGCTTTCGGAGCTTGACCCTGGAGGGGACAACCTCATACTCTTCATGCTCTGGATCTCTATCCTCCTGAGGCTGGTCATGGGGAAACCGTGAGAGGACGTCAGCATTGCCACTGAAGCGCCCTGGCATGTAGTGAATAGTATAGTTGAACTGGGCAAGCCGGGCCACCCAACTTTGCTCCAAAGCCTCAAGTTTAGCAACATCTAGGTAGGCAAGAGGGTTGTTGTCAGTATAGATGTCCACTTGTCCACCTACCAAATACTCAGCAAACTTTTCAGTGATAGCCCAGACTACCGCTAACAGCTCAAGTTTAAAAGAGCTGTAGTTGGCTGGATTATGTTCTGTAGGTCGCAAGCTGCGACCAGCGTATGCCAGCAAGTCCCATCTTGCTCCTGAGCAAGCACAGCCCCCAAGCCTTGGAGATTGCCATCGGTGTACACCCGGAAGGGTTTACGGTAGTCAGCGTAAGCCAGTATGGACACAGAAATCAACTTTGCCTTGAGGGTCTCAAACGCTTCACTCTGTGCTGCCCCCCAACTCTCATTAATACTTGGGGAAGATTTTCCCATTTTATGGGCAGGTTGACCACACAGCAACTAGGTCAGTGGGGCCGCATCACTAGCAAGGTTTGGAATGAATCTGCGGTAATAGCCCCAAGAAAGAGCAAAGCTCTGTCACCGTGTTTGGAGTGGTCCATGCCTGCACGGCCTGAATTTTATCTGGATCTGAGGACACCCCCTTTGCCTCGACCACATGCCCCAAATAGTGGATTTTGGTCTTCATAAAATTACATTTTTCTGGTTTGAGCTTAAGTCCATATTGAGCTACCCGAGAGAGGACTTGATCCAAATGCTTCAAATGGTCCTCAAACAAGTCTTCTAAGCAATGTTCCATTAGCCTTTCTAAAGTGCTGGGGGCATTAGTCAGGCCGAAATAAGGAAGGTGCTTTTGGGATATATATATATACACACACACGCATCTGAAATCGTATAGTAGCCCATGGAAGTAACTAGTATAAAAAGCCAAATGCTTATTGAGTAATGGATACAAATGGATTATAGGATAAAAATGAATCACAGTTGAGATCAAGCTATGTGTTGGGAACATGTTGACATTGATAGGCTTGACATGTTTCGTGCCATTTGCCACTGATCAGGAGAAAATGCATAGCATATCTGAAAATAATGAAAAAAGGTACGAAATAGGATCTAATGTTTTGCCAAGATAGAATAAAAGAAGGTAGGGGCAAGGGGAAACAAGATGTGTATCTCCCTGGAATACTTATGTATAAATTGTTCTAAATAAGCAGTGATGTAAGTCAGACCCTGTTCCCATTAGGGATTCTTCACCCCGTGGCAGTGGGTAAGCATCTTGATGAGTATATGAGTTCAGTCTGCGATGATCCACACAAAAACATACATTTCTATCTTTCTTTCGGACAAGAACTATGGGAGCAGCCCAAGGACTGCAACTCTCTCATATCACCCCCCCCTTATAGCATTCCTCGTAGTAAGTCTTTAACTTCCTGACAAAGGGCAGGGGTATATTACGATACCTTTCATGGATGGGAGTAGTGTCCCCAGTGTGGATTGGATGATCCAAAGCAGTAGTACAGCCATAGTCCTCGGGGCCCTGTGAGAATGCAATCAGATGTTTGTGAACCAACTGCTGTATTTTGGTTAATTGATCAGGAGTCATCTTTTGAACTGGAAGTGCGAGTTCTGCTAATAACTTCAAAATATAGGAGTCCTCGGGAACAGGCAGAGCAGATTGCAAAGAAGCTCATGTAGCTTCCACTCCAGGGCAAGGATCAGTGATTCAGTTTCTAGGTCCTGTATACACATCTGCAGTAGTCAGTGGGTACGTGGAGAGGGGCAGATCCCATGTTAACAAGTTGCACCAATGTCCTTGCTGGACAACAGACAAAGTCCTGGCTATTAACCATTCACCTTTTATGTTTAGATTGCATTGTGGTTCTGCCATCACAGTGGATCCTTCTACGTGCCTTCTAGACACCACAGGAAGGGGGCACACCAGCTCTTGATGGGGTTGTATAGTAACCCGCTGGCATGCGGGTAAGGCAGATGACCCAAACTTTCTCTATATATTTGTGACATGATGTCTGAACAGCCCGACAAGCATTAATCAGATTCTGTAGCTGGGTTTCTGGCCGTTTAGACCCCTTTGTAGAAGCCTCCTGAAGAAGGCGGTTTAAGTCTAGTTCCTTCAGGGAATTCATGCCCAACACCACTGTAATATCTGAGAAGGAAGCAACATGGGTCTCCACCATCCTGACCTGGGTGAGGGTCTGCCCATAGACTTTCATGGACATCCAGGTGACCCCTACTACCAAATAGGCAGGTTATTTGCAGCTTTCAGATTTAGCCAGGAAGGATCTTGAGTTGGGGCGTTGCCAAAATGGTGCTGGTAGAAGTGAGATGCCATGGTAGTGACTTCTGATCCAATGTCCACCAAACAGCTGGCCGGCTGGCCTTTGAAAGTCACAGTTACTACTTAGAGGCACCTCTCTTCTTTTTTTTACTCTGTAGCTCCTGCTGGATTTTGCTTTTAATCCCCTTGTGGAGGCTGCCATTTGTGGATGGACATTTTATGGTTACACAACCTTCACATTACTATAATCTTTTTATATGGACTATAAACTGAAGGACTTATGAATAAATGGTTGTGGAACGAATCATCTGGGTTTCCATTATTTCTTATGAAGAAAATTTGCCTTGATATAAGAGTGCTTTGGATTGCCATTGGCTCCCGCTGCTGTCAATCGAATCCAATGATGCAGGAGCCGGGGGCGGAGCAGAGTCCTGCTGTCTGTGTCAATGGATGCAGCAGTAGGACACGGGAGCGCACCTGCACTAATGCCAAAAGCAAGAGCGCTTCTCCGATGGGCACTCGAGAAGGGGAGGAGCCAGGAGCGCCACTGAGGGACCTCAGAAGAGGAGGGTCGGGCCACTCTGCGCAAAACCAACTGCACAAAGGAGGTAAGTATAACATGTTTTTTTTTTTTTTTTTAAAGTGAACGTTTAGACGTTTAGATATTCTTAAAGCATAACTCCACTTTTGTTGAGGAAAAACATTCCCCCCTGGGTGATCTATGTACATTGCAAGGATTATAATAACCTTTGTTGCAGATTCCTATCTTTTGTTATTCTGAAGAAATCCATGTGTGTTTGTCTGTGCCTCTGTATTGAGTGGGTCTAATGGGAGTGGTTCCATAATTAAGGTGTGCAGCTGCAGGGCACTAATGAGGAAATCTGCTGGGCCTGCATCCCTTTAGATATGTTCCCATTGAAAGTATCTCTCCAAAAATTACATTTTTGCTGCAGGGGATGCCTGAACTCTGACTTGTATCTTAGGCAGACTTCTGGGAAAATTGGTGAGCCAATCAGACAAGCAGAAAATGATGTTTCTGGGGAGTGGTCAGTACACACTCTGTGTACAGAACAACTCCAGGTAGCCATATTGCAATGTAGTCTCAGAAAATTACAGCGGCTGCAGATTGAAAAGGAAAGGTAATGTTTAATAACATTCAATTACAATATGATTAGTGTCATAATTATATATGCTATATTATTTTTTCTTTATTTGCTATTTTTTCCCCCCACGAAAGTGGAGTTACCCTTTTAAGAATCTATGAGCCCAGGCATAAAAGGGAGACTAATGACCTTTCTCTCTGTCAGATAGCACCCTCCAACTCCTGGTGTCACAAGCCCAGAACTTTTGTAAATAAGTGTCAACAGTATAACATCAGAACTGTAACCTTCAACTTCCCAAGAGAGAAGAGTTCCCCTTTAACTGTGTGAATCTTATGCACAAAGTCCTTTGTGGTGGGGGGAGAAGAAAAGGATGGTGAAGAAGCCCTGATGATGTAAAGACCCGGTATCGTCAGCTAGCTTAACAAGAGCCCAGAGAGAATCTCTGTGTACAAGCATCCAATAGTGTGACTAGCATGTGAAAAGTTTCTCCTTGTGAACTTTGGTACAAAAGAGGTGAAATCAGGTGTCTGCTCTTTTAGGGTGTATAGAAGATAGGCTTTTTGTTCGCTCACCATTTCAAACGATAACAGGCTCTCAGGAATAGAGGGTCTCAGGACAGGTCCCTGCAGTGATATGTCATCAGAGAAAAAGGTGTCAGGCCGCGCACCTTGCGCCGCAGGTGTCCAGCAGGGTCTGTGTGTAGAGTGATCAAGGTAACCCCCATTGAGGATCTCTCAGCCATCAGGAAGCTGGAAATGGTGTTCCGCTCACCTAGGCAACGTGTCCATCACACTGGCTAGGCTGTGCTACCTCCCGCAGCCCTCCAAGCGTCTGGGTCCCTGCTCGCAGCTGAAAGCTGCAGTCCCAAGAGACCTTCTCATTCCCAATCCAGCCTATTTATCTCCTCTCCCAGCATTCTGTTCTCTACATCCAGCAAGCTGGAACTTGTAGTTGGACTACATGTCCCAAGATCATTTGCTCTTCTATCAAGTCCCGCTCTGCATTCAGGATATGACACTCTAGTATCCAAGCTGGGTGCTGGAGGGAATAATATCCCTTTAGTGAACTGCAGGCAATTTAGCTAGCACCTGACTACATCCTTGTGCCTGTGTTGGTTTCCCCTGGGTACTCTGGTTTCCTCCCATACTCCAAAGACATGCTAGTAGGTTAATTGGCTCCTGTCTAAATTGTCCCTAGTATATGTATGTTAGGGATCTTAGATTGTAAACTCCTTAATGAGGAACTGCAGTCAGCTCACATAATTTGTAATGAAAACATCTTTGCTATTCTGAAGCTTCCCTCCAACCACTTTGCATATTGTTTTTATATACGCATACTGTGATTCTGTACTTGCTAAATATGCTGCAGAAATCTCTGTCTACTGAGTCTGGCTGCAACCATTTTAATTGTGGGCAGCTGAAGCTGCTGCCTGTTCACTTCCTGGATTTACACAGACACACAGAGGCACACAGACACACACACAAATACACATACATACATACACACACACACTCACACTCACACTTCTGCTTGCTTGCACATTTCTCCTCTGTGGATGAATACACATGGATCTCTGAAGCCCCCTCCAGCTCTGCAGCTCTCATTGGCCCTCCTATGACTCACCCCCCCTGCTGGCAAACTCTCACAAGAGTTAGAGAGAGAGAGATGTGCATGATGTTATTAGCCTAGGCTAATTACCAGACAAGAAACAGGAATTGGACTGTATAAGGTATTTTACTGGCAGAAAAAATGTTTTACTATCCAAAGTCAAAACAACAAGGGCTGAAGATTTAATAGATGGAAAATTGAAAAAATGACTGAAGAGCCGCTTTAAGGGCAGGGGCTTGTGAATGTACAATATATAGGTAAAGCGATGCATAGATTGATTGAGTGCTATATAAGTACCTATAATGAATAATCCCCAGAGGCACTGAAACCTGGCTGTAACAGTGTTAACATCATTGGGAGCCACTTCCAATCATAAATGGTTACTGGGGGCATGCTCTCAGCACATAATGGTAAAGCCATTTAATGCATACAATATAAGTGTACAGCCAGGGTTAAGGCTCACCCATTGTGCTGATGCTTATATATACGTCAGCAGGAACTTGTTATATATAGCCAGTGGCATCGCTAGGGGTGGCTTCTGGGGCTATAGTCCCGAATCTGGGGCCCATAGCACAGAGTCTCTTACTACAGGGGTCCCTAACCACTGGGCCATGGCCTCTCTGCAATCGGGCCGTGGGTGCGGCAGGCGGGCTGCATGAGAGAGCCGGCGAGGCGGATGAGAAAAGCGAGCAGGGTGATATCATCTCTCCCCGTCTGCCCCGCATCACTGCTCTTCCGCCCTCACAGCCGGGCCTCTTCACTGTCAGAGGTACGGCGGGGAGCAGATAGATAACATCATCTCTCATTGCCTGCCCTGCATCACCGCTCTCCTGCCCGCACTCAGAACCAACCACTGCACTTGCCTCTATGCTAAATAGACCAGTGCTACCAACAATGTAGTGACAATGCACATTTGGTGGCACTGGCTGGCATGGCAAGTGACAATCCGCAAATAGTGGCAGGCGACTTGGCAAGCGATCATCCACATCTGGTGGCAGGCGACATGGCAAGTGACAATCCATGTCTGGTGGCAGATGACGTGGCAAGTGACAATCCACAAATGATGGGAGGCGATGTGGCAAGTGACAATCCGCATCTGGTGGCAGGCGACGTGGCAAGTGACAATCCGCAAATGGTGGCAGGCAACGTGGCATGTGACAATCCGTATCTGGTGGCAGGCAACGTGGCTAGTGAAATCCAGAAATGGTGGCAGGCGACGTGGCAAGTGACAATCCGCATCTGGTGGCGGGCAACGTGGCAAGTGACAATCCACATCTGTGGCAGGCAGCATGGCAAGTGACAATCCGCAAATGGTGGCAGGCAACATTGCAAATGGCAATCTGTATCTGGTGGCAGGTGACTTGGCAAGTGACAATCCACATTTGGTGGCAGGTGACATGGCAAGTAAAAATCTGCATCTGGTGGCAGGCTGTGTGGCAAGTGACAATCCGCATCTGGTGGCAAGTGACAAGTTGCATTTGGTGGCAGACGATGTGGCAAGTAACAATCCACATCTGGTGGCAGGTTATGGTGGTAAGTGACAATCCACATCTGGTGCCAGGTGACAATGGTAGGTGATGGTGGCAAGTGAAAGGCTACATCTGGTGGCAGGTGACGTGGCAAGTTGCATCTGGTGGCAAGCGACATGGCAAGTGACACGCCCGGGGGGTCTCACTGATTCTGCAATATGGTGAGTTGAACCACTTCATTATATATTACAATATAAGTAGAAATAATGCACTTCAATCACCCTGACACTATATCAACCGTGATACCGGGATGATTGAAGCGCCAACACCAGCCATTGCCCCGATAAATTGCCTGCAAAAAATTGCTTACCAACAGCATGCCCTTTTCCTCTTGTTTGGAGACCACGAGCAATACTAGTGAGTAGTCCTTTGTCTTCTGATGGCCTTTTCTTGGACATGGCTTTCACAGTTCAGTTTCTCGTTAAAGGCAATGTTAAAGTATATCTAAAGCCACTTTGTATATAGAGGTGACTGGTTAGAATCTCTGAGAGGATTTTTTTGCTGTCTATATCCCTCTTGAGGTCCATTGCGGCATCACTGCAACTAAAAGTTTTGAGTTTGTCACCAGGACAAGGATAGAGGGGAAATTTTCAAACAGGGACACTTTCATAAGAGAAGATTTCCATTAAACTGGCCATACACTGAACAAACTTTTGTCTGGTTCATAAAGATCTGGTGAAAATGTGATCAATGGGTGATCCTAATGGCACCAATCTGCCCGACATCTTTTAATTGAAAATTTGAAGGACAAAGGTGGAAAATTGTCAGGTGAACAGTGTCTGCATCCATCCTGACACAGTTCTGATCTTCTGACAACTGGTTGCCAGCATACAAAGCGAGAGATTCCTCAACCTGCTCTGTTTTGCATGGATAATATTTATTGGTGCTTTACCATACCATACAAACAAAGTTTTGGATTAAGATATACATTAAGGCCTCATTCTCGAACAACTAAATTCAATTTCTAACTGTGAATGTGGGTTTTTGTGTGGAAAAAAAATCATACATTTTGTAGTAAAACCTGTTTAATATGTCTGGGATTCCATGCAAAAAATAGGTCTGGACGACGTTTCAAGGTCTTTCAAACACAATTAGTTGACTCGATGATGGCAAGAACGAATGTTTTGATGAACGATATTTCAGATTTTCAATAGGAACTTTCAAACAACACTCTAATGCCCCGTACACACGATCTGACTTTCCGACAACAAAACCGTGGATTTTTGTTTGAAGGTTGTTGGCTCCAACTTGTCTTGCCTACACACGGTCACACAAATGTTGGCCAACAATTACGAACGTAGTGACGTACAAGACGTACGTGATATCTCCATTACGAATGCTAGTTTTACAAGACCGAGTGCTTCCGGTTCGTAATTGATTCCGAGCATGCGTGGACTTTTGTGCGATGGACACACGATCGGAAAGTTTGACAACAAAAATTTGTTGGAGGAAAATTTGAGGACCTGCTAGCCAACATTTGTTGGCGGAAAGTCCGACAACAAATGTTCCATGGAGCATACACACTGTTGGATATTCCGCCAACAAGCTCACATCTTACATTTGTTGTCAGGAAATCCGATCATGAGTATGCGGCATAACAGCGTATGGCTAGCTTGAAGTTACAAGAGCACACAGTAGCAGTGCCAGCAGGCTGATGGCCAGGTCAGGCGCAGACAGACCACACGCTTACAAGTTCCAAATGGAGTAATAACAGGATGTTGATCAAGATAACCACAGACAATCAGAGTACAAACACAATCCAAAAGAGTTCAAAGGTCAGTCCAAGGAAAGGACAGTCTGTCTCAGACAGAGGTCACAGACACCCTATCTATCCAGGGTATGAGCAAACAGCTAATCCTGATCTTTTGGTGAAAGTTGTGAGTTCCATTTATAGATGTTTGTAGGTGCACAGCAAACAACTGAGCTTCCAGGTAGAGTAACAACCAGCAGATGGTGAAGGTTTAAGTCTGATCATTGCAGTAGGTATTTGCATACTAGAAGTGTTCAAGGTTTGAGGTGTCCTGGGGGCATCTTGTGGTGGTCGATTTTTTTCAGTACATGTTTCTAAGTGGCATGAACAATTCATATGTATTACTACTGTTAGCTGAAATTACAGATGTACTTTAACAAAGACGTTTGATTTATCTGTATTGGCTGACCACCTTGAGGCTATGGCAGTGGTTCTCAACTCTTGTCCTCAGGACCCACTAACAGGCCAGGTTTGCAAGATAACTGAAAAAAATCACAGGTGACATCATTTGCTGCTCAGTGATTGCAGTATTCTAGTCTGCATCTTTCCAAGGTAGTACTTAAAATCTGGCCTGTTACTGAGGACAGGAGTTAAGAACCACTGGGCTATGGGGATAGGAAAGTCCTACTCTACTCTGATCATAGACGCTGATTCTGTGACCTTTTCTGCTGATTCCTAGTGTAAGCTTGTACAGAGACTTTTGTGATCAATGACCTAAAATTTGGAACATGGACACTTGCCAAATTGTACAGTGACACAACATGTTAAGTTAATACTGAAAAGAAATGTATTCCTGATGTATTAATCTGAAATTCTCTGATATAGGCTACCTGAGACACATCTGAGTATGCAATTATATTTTGCTAAGACTAATGGAGCGATATTTTTTGTGAATTGGCATTGTTCTTTTCGCTCTGGTAGAAGAACTCTTAGGTGTACCCCAGGGTGATAAAGCCATACATCGATAAAAACTTGCCAGGTTCTGCAGGGACTGGCCAAATTTCGATCCATGTATGGGCATCCTGGTTGTACACAAGCTGTATACAAACACTCTGCTGCCGGAGATAGCTGGTGATAGGGTTAGGGATTTGATTCAGAGTTCTTACTTAAATCTAATGCCTACATGTAAAATCTGTTATGAAATATAGTCTGTTATGAAATGCCTGCGTTGCAGTATCTCATGAAACTAACCTTTGTCTGCTATTGACACATTATTCTCGATGAAACCGCTTTTATTGTAACCTTTGGCTGCTGATACGACATTATTAGTCAAAAATGCTTTTATCAGCTGATATCTAAATTGTACTTTGATATTTTCGTCATGTAACTAATCTTATAAATATATTAAATAAAACAAGACAGTTAACTCACTGCGGGGCACTCACTACTCGTGGAATGAGACACAGACACTCCTGGCTCCGTGTCTACTTCTTTAAGGGTTAAGATTTGACAAAGCAATATAAACTAAAAGCAACTTATTTAAGAGTTGACCCTAACATTTTGGCGCCCGAATAAGCAGGGACACACCGGTGTTACTACAAGAGGTGGCTGAGCTACGCTGATGGAACAAAAGGACAGGCATTCTGGGAACCACAGATCAAAAACCTGGCCAGGTAAGAAAAAGCTTTATTTTTCTTATATTCTGTGCTCCTCGGATTTGTGCCTATCCGTTCTGTCAGTTACGGTTCTCCTGGTTTTAAAACACCAGCCTCTGTAGTGGTGAGTCTAGAATTACTGCATATTGTGGTTTATATTGCTGCAATTATTTGTTGTTTGTTGTTTGTCTGTCTTGTTGAGAAAGTGAATGAGCCCTGCCTAGGTTGGTATGAATTGAAAGAATATCATCCCAATGAGCAACGGAATGCGCCTTACTTCACATGATTGGGAACTTGTGAGCTTGGGGGTCTGATGCTTAAGTTTGATATTCAATTTAGTTCATAAACCATAGACGGGTTGCGAGTGTAAGCCCTGTCTGCTCCAAAAAGCAGGGATAAGAGTATATAAGAGGGACCCCAGATGCAGGATACCTGGTCACTTTAGGGAATGCTTGTATATGTTGTAGTCATCAGTCTGGTCATAATATTTGTCAGTTGACTAGCATATAAAGTAATTCGGTTTCAAGAATCTCATTTAGGAGAGGTTTTTAGTATTCTGGCATCCTAGGAGGAAAAGGCAACGAGGAACTAGTGTAACTTGGTTAAGTGTTTTATATTGTACACTAAGTGTCCCACACGCTACCTAGGCTGGACTGTCAGAATGGGCCAGAGGAACACAAAACCCCATCAGGGAATTGTGGCACATTACACGGTGCCACAGATAATTAAAAACATCTGTGGGGAAGATGAAGCGCGGGACTTAAAGGATGTCCTTTGTAAATTTAAGGTGAAAGGAGCAGCGGGTTTAGACCCGGATGTATGGAGTGAAATAAAAAGGGACAGACAAGGAGAGGTGTTAGAGAAGCAATGGATGCGTCAGGTTCAATGCTTAATTAAGGTTTCAAATAGAGCAAAAGAAGAGGGGTGGAAGTATAATCCAGATTGTGATGGTTGGGATATGAAAGATAGAAGAACAAAAAATGTTGAAAGCTTAAATAATATTACTTCAACCATCCCACCCTCATACACTGACGTAGAGAAAAATTCACATAAGTCAGGGTTATATCCTGTACTTGAAGGTAGAGGATGGGTTTGCCAGATTTGTGGATCACAAAACCCCGAATGGGCACAAGAATGTGTACGTTGTGGGGCGCAAAAACCTCACCCAGAACCTCTAGCCCCAGTACACGTCACCACACGAACGGTAACATTACCAAATCTCCAACACGGGGACCCACAGCATCCAAATGCGCCAGCCGTGGTTAATCGCAACGTGGCCATCTATACCTGGAAACCATGGTCGGCAGACACACTCATGGCTCTAATTCAGAATGCCCCAGATCCAGTAGCTAAGCCGGCTGCTTTCAGTAGATTTGTGACCCAGTTAATGAATACACATAGAGCGGCTTGGCAGGACGGAGAAGATTTGTGTAGACATAAAATGACTTTGACTATGTTCAATCAGTTTATGACAGAGATAGGTCCACATAGACCTGTGGAAGTAGCAGACGCAGACGGCAATCTGGTAGACGGACATGTCAGGCATATCGGCTCAAGGGAACCTTTTCTTGTTTTATTAAATGCTTTTTGTCAGACAAAACAGCAAGAGAGAGGATCCACTTCACCCATGAAACAACTGCCAGGGCAGACGGTATCAGACTTTTACTTATCAATGGAAAGTATGATGGCAGACGAGGGAATGGATTTAGCACTGCCAATTACAATCCGAACCTTCAACAGACAGTTTATGGAAGGATTAATTCCACAGATAAGTGAAAAACTGAAAGCCTGCACACCTGAGTGGAGAGCAATTAGGGATAGAGGGGCGTTGTTACAAAAGGCACAAGGTATAGAAGCAGATTTAGCAGAAAACAAAAGTCGAAAACATCCGGCAATCAATACGGTTGTAGATTCCCAAGAACCAAGCAGAGGTTCCTATCGCAAACCCCTTACTTGTTATTACTGTAACAAGACTGGCCACATCAGACGCCACTGCAGAAAGAGAATAAGAGATGAGGGAAAGGAGGGTGTTGATTACCCAGTTAATCAGAGGAGGAACTGGCCCAGGGACAACAATAATGGTGATGTTAGGCGGCAGGGAGATGGTCCACGAGCATGACTCGCCCCAGTTTTAGAAAGATCCAAAACTAAGATGCTTAAGACTACTATAACGGTTGGTAATAAGAAAATCTCTTGTCTAGTCGATACAGGCGCTTCACGCTCGTTACTTTCTGATTCTGAACTACTCCCTGAGCAAGAATCACCTGACACTTTATTAATAACTGGATATGATGGCATTTTAGCAGACGCCCCGCTCACAAAACCCTTAAAAGTTAAAGTAGGGAACCATATGTTCCTTTCATGTTTTCTGGTATCTAGAGGAGCCCCCACTAATTTGCTAGGAGCTGACATTTTGCAGAAAATAGGAGCTAACATTACCTATCACCCCGATGGCACTGTCACCTTAGCTATAAGCGATGATCAAGAACACATGGAGATGTGTAACCTGATACAATACCTGGAGGAGGAATCGGAACTGTCTGGTCCACCACCTCCAGATTTGGATCAGATCTTGTCATCCCTTCCGGAAGAACTATGGGAAAAGCATCCAGCTGATGTTGGACTTTTGCCCATACCTCCGGTTACCCTACAGCTGATTCCAGGAGCGGTGCTACCCCAACAAAAACAGTATCCACTCAGTGCACCCCAAGAGGCGGCCATTGAAATGCAGGTCCAATCCTTCTTAAAAAGTGGAGTTTTAAAAGAAGTAAAATCGCCGGCAAATACTCCTTTGTACCCGGTTAAAAAGAAAACGATAGCCGGTAGTCCGGTTAAGTATAGGATGGTCCAAAACCTCAGAGCAATCAACAAAATACTAGCCCCAATGACACCTTTAGTACCCAATCCACATACGTTACTGTCACAAATACCCTCAACTAGTATTTACTTTACGGTTATAGATTTAGCGAATGCTTTCTTTTCTGTCGCACTTGCTGAAGAATGCCAACCACGGTTCGCATTTACAATAAAAAATCGGCAACTAACCTGGAGACGCCTACCTCAGGGTATGGCGCACTCACCTACCTTGTATTCGCAAGCATTGCAAACGGTGTTGGGAGAATGGGTACCACCAGATTCTTGTGTATTGCTGCAATATGTGGATGATTTATTGTTGTGCTGCCCGGACAAGGAAACTTGTTTGGATACCACCCTTAATTTGTTGCGATTTCTAGCAGAAAAGGGTTGCAAGGTTAATAGGAACAAATTACAAATGTGTCAGGAAAAAGTTATCTTTCTGGGACATTGTATATCACAGGGTACAAGACATCTCACTGAGGAGAGGGTTCAAGTGATAAAGGGAATGTTACCCCCACGGAATTTCAAACAATTGCGTATGTTTTTAGGTATTGTGTCATATTGTAGACAATGGATACCACATGCTAGCGCTTTGATGCAGCCATTATACGATTGTTTGAAAATTGTACCGTATATGCTTACAGAAGTAGCTTATGAGTCGTTTATCACTTTGAAAAAGTTGTTGATTTCTGCCCCGGCCATTGGTATTCCTGATTACACTAAGAAATTCAATCTATACGTTGCTGAGATCGCTGGACACGCCACAGGTGTTCTGACACAGGCACATGTAAAACAAAGACCAATCGCTTACTTTTCAGCAGCATTAGATCCAGTATCT
Source organism: Aquarana catesbeiana (assembly GCF_042186555.1). Lineage (NCBI taxonomy): Eukaryota > Metazoa > Chordata > Amphibia > Anura > Ranidae > Aquarana > Aquarana catesbeiana. The sequence goes on along the minus strand of NC_133335.1, from coordinate 203,531,579 downwards.
AGAGGTTCACCGTCCTGTGTACGGGCGGTAGCTGCAGTGTCAATTATCATAGGTAAGTCATCAGAGATTGTTCTAGACAATCCAGTTGTAGTGCATACCACACATGACATACATGCAATCTTGTCTCAGGTACAGCCTAAACACATTTCCATGGCTAGGCAATTAAGGTTACAGTGTACTTTACTTTTACCTCCAAATGTCACTTTTCAGCGCTGTACAACCTTAAATTTGGCCACCTTTTTGCCTCTTCAGTCACCAGATTTGGCAAGGGGGAATGATAGTACTAATAGTACTAGTGAGAAAGGAAATGAGGTACCTGACACTCTTTTGTTTAAAGAAGTAGATAAACACGATTGTTTTCAGCTCATGGAACAGGAGACAATGGGATTCCCACATGTTACAGATACACCAATTTTAAATGCTGAGCACACTTTGTACATAGATGGTAGCAGGTTTGCTGATGACAAGGGTAAATATCACACAGGTTATGCCGTAGTGACTGATACACAGGTAATTGACGCACAGCCCTTACCAGCCCACATGTCAGCACAAGAAGCAGAATTAAAAGCTTTAGAACAAGCCCTAGAATACTTAAAAGGAGGAGAAGGGAATATTTACACTGACTCCGCCTACGTTTATGGCGTAGCGCACGATTATGGCCATATATGGAAGGCTAGAGGTTATCTGACAGCAGCAGGTACTCCTGTAAAACATGGAGAAGGGATTAAGAGAGTCCTGAACAATCTTCAAAAGGTTAAACGAGTGGCCATCATGAAGATAGCGGCACACACGAGCGCAAAAACAATTGAGGCAAAAGGAAATGCATTTGCAGATTTGACTGGAAAACAGGCAGCTCTAGGGGGAGGAAGCCCTGAGACCTTAGCAGCGGTAGAGGTGAGTATCCCAGAACCAACATGGCAGCAGCTGAGTAAATTACAGGAGCAAGCAGGGGAGAGCGAGAAAGATAAGTGGGTCAGAATGGGAGCAGCACCAGACCTTGACAATGTATGAAGGGAAGGGGGCAAAATATGCCTGCCTGCCTCTCTGTACCCAGCAATGGCAGCGGCAGTTCACCTACCCACACATGTCAGTTCCAATTCCATGTATAGGATTGTGAACCAAGGATGGCTCGCCCCTGGATTCAGTAGTACTGCGAGAAACTACTGTGCAGCCTGCCAAATCTGTCTCCTGAATAACCCAGGACAGAGAGTAAAAACCCCACGAAAACACCAGGTCCGGGCCCAATACCCCTTCCAGAGACTGCAGATTGACTACATACAAATGCCCAAGAGCGGCCCCTTTGAGTTTGTCCTCGTGTGTATCGATTTATTCTCAGGTTGGCCTGAAAGTTATCCAGTAAAAACAGCTACAGCAAAAGCCACAGCTAAGAAACTGATCACTGAGTTAATACCTAGGTTTGGTCTTCCTGAAACCATAGAATCAGATAGGGGAACACACTTTACAGGAGAAATCATGCAGAATGTAATGACCATGTTAGGGGTTCAACAAAGTTTTCACACTCCTTACCACCCACAGAGTTCGGGATCGGTGGAGAGAGTAAATGGGACAATAAAGTTAAAAATACAAAAGGCAATGCAAGAGTTAAACAAGCCATGGCCTGAATGTCTGCCTTTGGCTTTATTCTCTATAAGGTACACTCCAACAGGAAAAACAGGATTGTCCCCATATGAGATACTTTTTGGTAGTGCACCTAGATTAGGTCTATACTTTCCACAGAGTATGCAATTGCAATGTGATAGTTTGACTGCATATGTAATACAATTACAACAACGTCTAACTAAGATCCACAAAAGTGTGTATTCTTCTCTTCCAGACCCTAATTCAATAGCAGGTACACATACACTGCTACCAGGGGATTATGTATATGTAAAGAAACACACCAGAAAGACATTGGAGCCAAGGTTTGAAGGTCCTTATCAAGTGCTCTTGACCACAGCCACTTCAGTAAAGCTGGAAGGAAAACCTACCTGGATACACACATCACACTGCAAGAAACAACCCGAGAAAACAACATGATGAAATATCTACTTACATATTTTCTGTTGAAAGTTGTTGTTTTACAAATACATGCATGGACTCCTGGTATTAATGTAATTGAGGTAGAGGAAACAGCAAATTTTAAATGGGTTATAGATGATCCTAAAGTAGCAAATGATTCAGGATATGAGATGAATAAGTATTATGATGTAGGTAATTACACTGTTAAAGGACACAGGCGACCATTTCATATAGATGTAGGTATTGCATGGATACAGGCAGACCCACTCTCAGAAGTAACTATAACTTTCCAGTGGAATGACAATATGAGCTTTCCTTTCAATAACAGTAAAAATCATAGGTGCCATAAAATATCCCTTTCACAGACGTGGAAACAAGCACGGGAACGGGTGGTAGGACAAATGTACCAAATATTAGTCCATAAAGCAGGGGGAGAAAATATATCAGAAGGGATGTTTAATCTAGCAGATATTACTGTTAATCAATCAAGTACTTTCCTCTGTGCCTCTTGGTGGAGGGAAGAGAGAAATGATGGGTGGTATTGGAATGCAGAGGCCTATGGATTTCACATACAAATGGAGGAAGAAGTAACGCCAATAATTGAATCTTCCATGTTAACACCCGTACCAAACACTTGCATAAATGTATCAACATCACAACAGAAAACAAAAATAAAATTCAATATCACCTTTCCCTCAATACCGGAGTGTAGGTATAAGCGAGAATGGTATGGTACTCTATTAGGATTAACAGGTACAGGAATGGGAGTTTTAAACTCGGTCGAAATAGAAGAAATGAACAACAGATGGAAGCATGCAGGGGGACACATAGCTGACAGTTTGACTATTACAAGCAAATGGTTACCCACCGCTTTTGAAACCCAACTGCAAAAAATACCCCTATTACAATTTTTGGGAGGGTTAATAAATCACACGATAGGAGCAGAGCTCCAGCTGTGGAATCAAAGTCAACAGTTTGTAAATTTCACACAGTGCTCTTTTAACCTCTTATCCTATCATATACAAATAAATAGGGCCAGGACTGAACTACAGTTGGGAAATTATCATACCTGGATGAAATATTTACAAGGTCTAACTGACGATGGTGTATGGTTCCAAGTAAAAGGGGATAAGATAGAATGTGAGGAGAAATGGTGTGTAGGAAGGTTTGAAGCATACCGGGTAGCAGATGTAATGGAAATGTGTAAAATAGTGGTTATGCCACTAGTAATTAAAGACGAGTTTTGGTATCCAGAAATATATGGGAAATATGTAGATAAAGGAAACAGAACCCATGATCTTAGTCTGTGTGAGGAAACTAATAAGGGAATGGTATGTGGCAGAATTTCCCCAGTATATGAACCTTGCTTGTTAAAATACCAAACTAGCATATGCAAAATGCAAAGAACACCAATAAATATGAACAATAGATTCATAGAAATAGGACCCCAGCATATTTGTATAATTACTAATGACAACCGCACCATGTTAGCGTTAAATAAATCGGCGCCGTTTGCGGGATGTATAAAAAAGATTAAAATATTACAATGGGGTAACGACACCTATCTTTTTGAACCAGACGCCGATAAGGTATTCTCTTCAGTTTATGAGGTACATAATCTCACTGACACTACACCCTTTATAATTTCTTTAGACCCACTAAAACAGGTTTTGGAACAATCAGAGTTGTTAAGACGACACATAGAAACACTAGAACATACCCTACAGAATAACCTTGTATCTGCAATAATTGACAAAGGTAGACTAGTGCATCTTTCATCACAGATACAACAGGATACTGCACCACATTGGTGGGATATATTTAGTGGAATGTCTTCTACAGCGACCAATACCTTTCACTGGTTGTTAAGTCCAATGGTAATTATTATTCTAATATTAATATCACTTACAATCACGAATATATGTGTATACAGGAAAATAAATAGGAAAATTAGGAGAATAGATAGGGCATACTGATAAATGTGTATTGACATCACCCTACTCCTACAAAACTCCTCTTCTTGAATTTAAGATGTTAGTAATACCTAGGGGGATGGGTTTTACCCCTCTGACAACTCGCGGTCAGGGAAAGCACTCTGGGGAAAAACTGACTAGAACTTATTCATGAGGACCCAGGGGGAAGGAGAGGATGATGTCAAAGGGGGAAATTGATAGGGTTAGGGATTTGATTCAGAGTTCTTACTTAAATCTAATGCCTACATTTAAAATCTGTTATGAAATATAGTCTGTTATGAAATGCCTGCGTTGCAGTATCTCATGAAACTAACCTTTGTCTGCTATTGACACATTATTCTCGATGAAACCGCTTTTATTGTAACCTTTGGCTGCTGATACGACATTATTAGTCAAAAATGCTTTTATCAGCTGATATCTAAATTGTACTTTGATATTTTTGTCATGTAACTAATCTTATAAATATATTAAATAAAACAAGACAGTTAACTCACTGCGGGGCACTCACTACTCGTGGAATGAGACACAGACACTCCTGGCTCCGTGTCTACTTCTTTAAGGGTTAAGATTTGACAAAGCAATATAAACTAAAAGCAACTTATTTAAGAGTTGACCCTAACACTGGCAACACTAATCATTGTGTTTTGCCAGCAGGGAAGGCTCCCCACTGGCAGAACACAATAGTGTTGTGGGAGGGATTCCCCTATCAACACATTATTCAGTGATAATGCAATCAAAAATCAAGAATCTGATTGATTTCATCAAGTTAGAGATTCATCTATTGCGTGGAGAACTTTCCTAGATAGGGATTGGGGGTTTAATGCTGGAGCTGTTCCAGGCACTCTTTTTTGGGAGGCTGAAGCCAGGCAGACCAAGAACAAGCTGCAGATGGGTATAGGTCTCATAACTGAAAGTTGCATTGTCCAAAACAACCAAGCATTCGTTTCTCTTTAAATAAATCCACAAAACATGAAAGAAAAAAAAAGAAAAAAAAAAAACAGAAAAAAAAGACTGACTGCTATTGGAAACACAACACACACAAACACGTTTTCAACCATATTTCTAGTATGGCCTGAAAGTGCCAGAAGGGGGTTGAGCTCAAGGAGAAATAAACCAGATCTACCAAAAGAAGGTTGAGCTCAGAGAGAAGCAAACAGGATCTACCAGAAGGAGTCTGAACGCAGGCAGATTCAAAACAGAATCAGGACACTTAGCTCAGGAAGAGGCAGAGTCTACGAAAAGGAGACTGAATTCATGGAGAGGCAAACAGAATCTACCAGAAGGAAGCTAAGCTCAGGAAGAAGAAAAAATAGTATACCAGAAGAAGGCCGAGCTCAGGCAGAGGCAAACTTAATCAGCTAAAGGGAGGCTGAGTAGAGGGAGCAGCAAACAGAATCCACCATAAGAAGGCTTAGCTCAGAAAAAGGCAAACAGGGTCTACTAGAAGGAGGCCGAGTTTAGAAAGAGGCAAACAGAACCTACCAGAAGTAGGCTGAGCTCAGGTAGAAGCAAACAAAATGACCAGAAGAAAGTTGAGCTCAGGAAGAGGCAACCTACAAGAAGAATAAACTCAGGAACAGGCAAACAAGTTCTACTAGAAGAAAGCAGAGCTCAGGAAGAGGCAAACAGAATCTACAAGTAGGGATTTAATCTTAGGCAGAGGCAAACAAAATCTACAAGAAGAATAGACAAGCAGACTATACCAGAAGGAGTCTGAACTCAGGCAGATGCAAAACAGAATCTAACAGGACACTTAGCTCAGAAAGAGGCAGAGTCTACCAAAAGGAGACTGAATTAATAGAGAGGCAAACAGAATCTACCAGAAGGAAGCTAAGCTCAGGAAGAAGAAAAAATAGTATACCAGAAGAAGGCTGAGCTCAGGCAGAGGCAAACTTAATCAGCTAAAGGGAGGCTGAGTAGAGGGAGCAGAAAACAGAATCCACCATAAGAAGGAATAGCTCAGAAAAAGGCAAACAGGGTCTACTAGAAGGAGGGTGAGTTTAGAAAGAGGCAAACAGAACCTACCAGAAGCCAGAAGGAGGCTGAGCTCAGGTAGAAGCAAACAAAATGACCAGAAGAAGGTTGAGCTCAGGAAGAGGCAACCTACAAGAAGAATAAACTCAGGAACAGGCAAACAAGTTCCACTAGAAGAAAGCAGAGCTCAGGAAGAGGCAAACAGAATCTACAAGTAGGGATTTAATCCTAGGCAGAGGCAAACAAAATCTACAAGAAGAATAGACAAACAGACTATACCAGAAGGAAGCTGAGCTCAGGGAAAGGAAACTGAATCTACCAGATGAGACTCAACTCAGGGAGAGGGAAACAGAATCTACTAGAAAGAAGCTGAGCTCAGGAAGAGGCAAACAGAATCTACCAGAAGGAGGCTGTACTCAGGGAAAGGCAAAACAAATACCAGAAGAAGGATGAGCTCAGTAAGAGGCAAATGGGATCTACCAGGAGGCTGAACTCATGGAGAGGCAAACAGAATCTACTCGAAGAAGGCTTAGTTTAGGAAGAGACAAACAAAAGTCTAGCCTGGCCTCTTCAGTTTGCTGCCCCTGTGACCTCCGCTGGGATAACTGGAAGGGGAGGACTGAGGGATGTAGTAGATTCACTGCATGAGTGAGCATTTCTCAATAAGGCATCAAATACATTACGGACAGCGCAGGTATCATAAAGCAGTTCATGTTTTTAATTTATGGTAAATGGGTACACAAAATCCATTTAGAGGAAAAGCTTTCCGCTCTAAGTTTAGGTGTGGGGTACACAACAGGTGTCCTTCTTTATAGCAAGCAATGTACTTCCATGAGAACGAAGGTAAAGTTATTGTTTTTAGGACCTGGCTGGGAACTGCTGAACTTTACCAGGCCTTAGCAACATTTCAGCCTAGAGATATTAAGCCAAAATAAATCACCCATAAATCTTTGCTGCAGCACAGGCACTGACAAGGCCTGCTCTTGTGCTAGCCTTTTATGCATGCAGGTGTGTTTAACCGGCCAAACCATTGTGTTCCAAGTTCATTTCAGCTTTTTCTGTTATACTGAAGTCATGCAAGACGCTGTTATTCTAATGCTTAAATAGCAATCTGCTCTCTCCATGGGAAACATTATTACAGCACAATAAGATATAACATCTCTGTTCCTAATTCATGATATGACACAATGGATATGTTTGGATATAACGAAAGTCTTTTTTCAGTTAATGCAAACACAATGACTTTCCATTTATTATGGAAAATAAAATCTATCTTATTTTGAAGAAATCCATTCAGCATGGGTTTCCAACCTTTCTGAGCTTACTTAATATGAAACACAACTCACAGAACTCCTTTGTACAAATAAAATGCTAAATAAGTAAATGTAATAATATAGATTATGTAAAATTCTGCTTGGCTTCTTGCTTAGGGGGAACAGGATTTACAGATGTACAGTATATAAAATACGTTGTAACTCGACAGTGGTTCAGGTCTTTATTAAACCTCTTGTAGGCCCCATTCATACCTGAGCGTTTTGTAGCTTGAAGCTTCACGCTCCAAAACGGTCAACATTCAAAATCTCATGGTTTTCAATTGTGCCCGTTTACATTTGAAGGAAGTGTTGCTTGAAGCTTGCAACTTGTAGCTCAAAAAAGTACACATGCTTCTTTTGAGCTACAGTATCTCACAAAAGTGAGTACACTCCTCACATTTTTGTAAATATTTTATTGTATCTTTTTATGTGACAACGCTAAAGAAATGACACTTTGCTACAATGGAAAGTAGTGAGTGTACAGCTTGTTTAACAGTGTAAATTTGCTGTCCCCTCAAAATAACTCAACACACAGCCATTAATGTCTAAAACGCTGGCAACAAAAGTGAGTACACCCCTAAGTGAAAACGTCCAAATTGGGCCCAAAGTGTCAATATTTTGTGTGGCCACCATTATTTTCCAGCAATGCCTTAACCCTCTTGGGCATGGAGGTCACCAGAGCTTTACAGGTTGCCGCAGGAATCCTCTTCCACTCCTCCATGATGACTTCACGGAGCTGGTGGATGTTAGAGACCTTGCGCTCCTCCGCCTTCCGTTTGAGGATGCCCCACAGATGCTCAATAGGGTTTAAGTCTGGAGACATGCTTGGCCAGCCCATCACCTTTACCCTTAGCTTCTTTAGCAAGGCAGTGGTCATCTTGGAGGTGTGTTTGGGGTCATTATCATGTTGGAATACTGCCCTGTGGCCCAGTCTCTGAAGGGAGGGCATCATGCTCTGCTTCAGTATGTCACAGTACATGTTGGCATTCATGGTTCCCTCAATGAACTGTAGCTCCCCAGTGCTGGCAGCACTCCTGCAGCCCCAGACCATGACACTCCCACCACCATGCTTGACTGTAGGCAAGACACACTTGTCTTTGTACTCCTCACCTGGTTGCTGCCACACACGCTTGACACCATTTGAACCAAATAAGTTTATCTTGGTCTCATCAGACCACAGGACATGGTTCCAGTAATCCATGTCACTAATCTGCTTGTCTACAGCAAACTGTTTGCGGGCTTTCTTGTGCATCATCTTTAGAAGAGGCTTCCTTCTGGGACGACAGCCATGCAGACCAATTTGATGCAGTGTGCGGCGTATGGTCTGAGCACTGAAAGGCTGACCCCACACCCCTTCAACCTCTGTAGCAATGCTGGCAGCACTCATATTTCTATTTCCCAAAGACAACCTCTGCATATGATGCTGAGCACTTGCACTCAACTTCTTTGGTCGACCATGGCTAGGCCTGTTCTGAGTGGAACCTGTCCTGTTAAACCGCTGTATGGTCTTGGCCACCGTGCTGCAGCTCATTTTCAGGGTCTTGGCAATCTTTTTATAGCCTAGGCCATCTTTATGTAGAGCAACAATTCTTTTTTTCTGATCCTCAGAGAGTTCTTTACCATGAGGTGCCATTTTGAACTTCCAGTGTCCAGTATGAGAGAGTGAGAGTGATAACAACAAATTTAACACACCTGCTCCCAATTCAAACCTGAGACCTTGTAACACTAACGAGTCACATGACATCGAGAGGGGAAAATGGCTAATTGGTCCCAATTTGGACATTTTCATTTAGGGGTGTACTCGCTTTTGTTGCCAGTGGTTTAGACATTATTGGCTGTGTGTTGAGTTATTTGGAGGCGACAGCAAATTTACACTGTTATACAAGCTGTACACTCACTACTTTTCCATTGTAGAAAAGTGTCATTTCTTCAGTGTTATCACATGAAAAGATATAATAAAATATTTACAAAAATGTGAGGGGTGTACTCACATTTGTAAGATACTGTACAAGCTTCAAGCATTTTTGACCCTGGTAGACTTTAATTGGAGCACCTGAAAAACATGTGAAAATGCACACATTGCATGCTTTATTCTCTAGTAACTAACATTCCATTGTCTAAAAATAATAAAAAAAAACTCAAGCCTCAAACGCCCACAAAAGTGTGCAAAAACACCTGTACAAATGCTCACAAAAAGCCGACAATACAAAAAGACCAAAGACAGCTCTAATATGAATGCAGCCTTAAAACGGCAGTCCAACAATATATTATATATATAATAGGAGACTCACACTATAATATTTTATGTACATTTATAAAAGTACAGTTAAAGCCAAGTTTTAGGGAAGCCACAAAATACACTGTTTTATGCATGATCCAGCAGACTCCAGTACAGAAATGATCAATCAAGAAGTATACCTCCCAACTGTCCCGGAATGGACAAGATTCTTCCAAGATTTCATAGAAATCCCAGAGTTTCAGTTCAGAATGGAGAGCAGGGGGGCAGTAAATAAATTTACCAGCCCCTTCCTAAGCGATCAGACCCATTTTGTTAACTGAAACTGTAGTCATGTGATAGACCAGCTCACAAGTCTATTTTCCTCTGGTCTGCAGGGTAATTCTTCTAGTGCCCACGTTGGGTCTTGGTGATATTAATGCTGCCCATTGGCTGGGCAAAGTGCCCATCACAAGAGTTCTCACAGGGTCCTGTAGTGCTGGAGAGGTGGCATCATGATGCCAGGGGTAGCAACCAGACCAGAAGGCTGCACAGAAAGCTGCTTCCTTCACTGATGACCACCACCAGAAAAGACATTAATGGGAGGGGTCAAGTCACGGCAGATTCAGGTACATTCTTTTTATGGTTTCTTTACAGGTGTTTAAACTGGAATACAAAATAGTTTACAATTGGCAAAATAAGTGTTATACAGCCTTGAAATTTTGAAAAGGAAGTGCAAGGCATTACATCGGAATCAGGGTAAGAGTTTCTGGTGTGCATATGTACAGTAAATGGTAAGTTTACTGCATGTGTAGGTATATGTAGTCAAATGGCTCCAGCAAATTTTCTGGCAATTTGCCAGGAGGATGCATACTTGTTTAGGAGAATTATCTGTTTTATCTTTCTTTCGTCAGTTGAGTTCTCTTAAGGTGTCTTAGCTGAGCCTGAGCAGTTAGTCTATTGCCTTAGCAAGGTATATGCAATAGTTCAGACACAAAAAAGAAAGAAAGAAAGAAAGAAAGAAAGAAAGAAAGAAAGAAAGAAAGAAAGAAAGAAAGAAAGAAAGAAAGAAAGAAAGAAAGAAAGAAAGAAAGAAAGAAGATAAATTTGTTTCAACCACAGGGTACAAATCAAGTTTGTTCTGAAGTACCAGGAAAGTTATCCCAATGTTCCCAATTTATACTGAATAAGTGTTGTAGTGTAGAGGGCCAGGAGTGTAGGGTGAGGAACCCTTGCAGTGAGGTAGGAAAGGTAACCACTAGCGGTTCCCAGTGTAGTGGGTGGAGTTTACCTAGATAGGGAGTTTGTGCCAGCCTTACCCCTACCAGTGCAGGGCATCTTGGGAAGAGGGCTCTGTATATGTAGTCTGGCAGGAATCCACTTGGGTTGTTGGTTGTTATGGGAAGCATTGCAAGGACCAGGCTGTGGCAAAAGATGTAATCTTTGAAGCTCTAACTCTGGAAGCTTTCCCTAGGGGGAAGCAGGGATAGAGAGGCACATGACCTTTCGGACTACTTGCATCCCGTTTGCATGGAAAGCAAAGCAGGACTCTGATACGAGGTAACAGACTTGCCCTTCTCTGCTTTTGAGTATGGCACTCACTGCTTGCAACTTTAAAGGAATTTGCCATATGTTAAATATCTGCTTCAGTAAACAGTTAAAAGTCTTTTTTTTGTTTGGACTCTTCCTTTTCCTAACTTCTAGCTGGGAATGTCCTTTGGTAACAAACATGTACTAGATTAGGCTGCTTCTGGGGTCCATTGGTGTGAGGCCAGGCCAGGGGAAAGCGTGAGACTACTGGTGATGCTGGTAAGGCCAGGCTGGTCCCTTTCAGAGCTGCTCACCTGTTGGCGTCCAGAGGAGGATCCTATGTCCAAAGTACCCAGAAAGTCTAAGAGGACCAACCTACAATATGTTGTGCAGAAATGAGTAAGAGTGGGTGTTGGAAGGTGCAGCATGATGTGGTGGCAGGGGCGGATCCAGAGTCTAGTCTCGGGAGGGGCACTGCCAGAAAATACGTTTTTTGGGGGGAATTTATTAGGGAAATGGCTAGTGTTGGCGCTTCAATGATCACAGCACCATGGTTGTTATGATGTCAGGATGATTGAAGCGCATTTTTTCTATTATTACATTGTTATATGAAATGAAATAGTTCAACTCACCATAATGCAGAGTCAGGGGAGCCCCAAGCGTGTCACTTGCCACGTTGCCTGCCACCAGATGCGGATTGTCACTTTCCTGCTACAATTGTCACTTGCCACATCGCCTGCCACCAGATGCAGATTCTCAGCTTGCCACGTCACCTGCCACACATTGCGGATTGTCACTTGCCATGTCACCTGCCCCCAGATGTGGATTGTCACTTTCCTGCTACAATTGTCACATCACCTGCCACCAGATGCAGATTCTCAGCTTGCCACGTCACCTGCCACACATTGTGAATTGTCACTTGCCACATCCCCTGTCACACATTGCGGATTGTCACTTTCCACGTCACCTGCCCTCAGATGCAGATTGTCACTTGCCTGCTACAATTGTCACTTGCCACGTCACCTGCCACCAGATGCGGTTTGTCACTTGCCACATCACCTGCCACCAGATGTGGATTGTCACTTGCCATGTCACCTGCCCCCAGATGCGGATTGTCACGTCACCTGCCACTAGATGCGGATTGTCGCTTGCCACGTCACCTTGCCACCAGATGCGGATTGTCACGTCGCCTGCCACACATTGCGGATTGTCACTTGCCATGTCGCCTGCCACCAGATGCAGAGTGTCACTTGCCACGTTGCCTGCCACCAGATGAAGATTGTCACTTGCCACGTCACCTGCCACCAGATGCGGATTGTCACGTCACATGCCACACATTGCGGATTGTCACTTGCCATGTCGTCTGCCTCCAGATGCCGATTGTCACTTGCCACATCATCTGCCACACGTTGCGAATTGTCACTTGCCACATCATCTGCCACACGTTGCGGATTGTCACTTGCCTGCTACAGCTACAAATGTCACTTTCTGTTTCCCAGAGGGTGAGGCAGCAGATTACCAGTCAGGCAGCAGAGAGATGATGTAATCTCTCTGCTGCTTGTAGCTACCTGCACAGTGAGGGCGTAACTGCAGGGATGCAGGGCAGGCGGTGAGAGATGATGTCATCTCTCTGCTCCCCCGCCCGCCGGCTCCCTGATTGGCCAGCAGCCAGTCTCAGACTGTCACCAGCCCCCCTCGGCCGTCCGCTCTCACCCGCCCACCCCACTGTCAGGCTTAGACTATCACCAGCCCCCCAGCCGTCCGCTCTCTCACCCGCCCACTGTCAGTGACTGACAGTGGGCGGGTGAGAGAGCGGACAGCCGGGCTGGTGTTAGTATGAGACTGACAGTCAGTCTCAGACTATCACCAGCCCGGCCGTCCGCTCTCTCACCCGCCCACTGTCAGTCTCAGACTGTCACCTGCCTGGCCGTCCGCTCTTTCTCTCCCGCTGACCCAACTGCCTGCCCTCTCACCAGCATTCTTGGAGAGGGCAATTGCCCCGTTGCCCCCCCCTGGATCCGCCCATACGTGGTGGGCAGAAAACACACAGAATCCAAGTGTGGTAACAAAAATATATTGTAACAGAAGTCAAGCAATACAAAACAGACCTGGTGGGAAAGCAGCCAGATCGGGGATACTTACACGTTGTAACAGCAAAGCGGCAGTGGAGTGGTGGACCAGAGGTGCCGACAGCATCTGTCTCGACCAGAGGAATGCGGCCTGGCCACCAAACGGGGAGGCTTCCAGGAAGGATGACATGTCCCTGCACATTCCCTTCTCCTCTGGAACCTTGATGTTAAGCACTGTTCGTGACAGACAGGTGAAAATGCGTGTCAAACCCGGGAGCCAGGGTCTTAAATAGACTCTGCCTGACCCAAGAAGACTGCCACACAGGCGCCAGCATTCAATTGGATAGCTGCCCCCCTGTGATCAAGAAAACCATAGAAGAACTAGGTTCCTCTCGACTTCCTCCTACACCTGCATTGCTGCTGTGGACGAGCACCACATGCAGTGGAGAAAATAGACCGTACCTGCCTACATGAGTCCTTCCCAACCTCAAGGTTTTTAGTGCAAGTGGAGGACATGCAGCCTAGCATGTGGCTAGTCCATTACACAACAATGTCATCATCTAGTCTACCTATAAGAAGCTACTTTAAGTGTAACAATATGCTGCAGTTTCATTGTCCAATCAACAGGACAGGATGTGTTTCTGAACAAAGTTGCTTCTGCAGTAGGCAGAGGTACAAAAACCTGGCTAGACTGCCTGTCACTGTGTGAACCACAAAACCGGCTGCAGAGAATTCCAAATTCTTCGCATTAAAATAACTCTCTTGTATGTTTTTTCACGATACCCTAAGACCCCCTCCTGTTAACCCTTCCTGTGTTTCACACGATAACCTCCACTGTACCTCCAGCATGTCAAACTCAAATGAAACCGAGGACTAAATTGAGTGAAATTAATCTTTAAGGACCCGTGTTATGTCTACTGTGCACCACACCTACTTCACTCCGGAAAGAAATTATAGCACTTTGGTACTTAACATTATTGTAACTATTGTAAGTGAAACTAGAAAGTGTAGCTTTTATTATTAGAGAACAGCTAGGGCCTAATTCAAAATGATGAATTTAAACATTTTTAGCCCTCACCAGTGTGATTTGTCCTGCGATTTGACTTGTGTTACAGCGACTTTGAAAAAGGTTCCTGCACTACTTTTTTTTACGATTTCATTGCGGCTTGCATAAACGTCTGTTAAACGATGTCGCAAGCTGCAATGAAATTGGAGGTGCAAATCACACTGATCTGTGGCGTTGAAATCGCGCTGATGTAGCGTCATTTCAAAGCCGCACTGGTGTAAACCACTGAGGGTCACAAAGAAGAAGTAAAAAAGATCACAAAAAACACCAAATTGATGTACCTCTTGTAACCTTAAAGCGGAGTTCCACCCAAAAGTGGAACTTCCACTCACTTGTCTCCTTTCCCCCTCCGGTGCCACAATTGGCACCTTTCGGGGGGGGGGGGGGACAGGATACCTGTCTTTAACAGGTATCCTGTTCTCACTTATGGGAGTCCAGGCCGCGGCCCGCGATTTCACCGTGGGGCTCCTCCTCCTCCCTCCTCTTCTCCCTGTCACCGGGCCAGTAGGTAGAGAGGAGTGGGGCCTCGTGCAAGCGCAGTAGGGTTCCCGGTGTGAAGCCGTAAGGCTACACTGCCAGGTACCCTTACCCGCAATGGCGGCGACAGCACCCGACAGCTGATGGAAACCATCAGCTGTGGTGCCGACATTGCGGGACTAAAAACAGAGCACCACAAAGCATGGCATGTACAGCCATCTCAAAAAGTTTTGAGAATTACACAAATATATTAATTTTCACAAAGTCTGCAGCTTCAGTGTTTTTAGGTCTTTTTTGTCAGATGTTACTATGGTATAGTGCAGTATAATTACAAGCATTTAATACGTGTCAATAGCTTTTATTGACAATTACATGACATTATGCAAAGATTCAATATTTGCAGTGTTGACCCTTCTTTTTCAAGACCTCTGCAATTCATCCTGGCATGCTGTCAATCAACGTCTGGGCCACACGCTGACTGATGGCAGCCCGTTCTTGCTCAATCAATGCTTGGAGTTTGTCAGAATTTGTGGGGTTTTTTTTGTTCACCCGCCTCTTGAGGATTGACCACAAGTTCTCAATGGGATTAAGGTCTAGGGAGTTTCCTGGGCATGAACCCAAAATTTTGATGTTTTGTTTCCCAAGTCACTTAGTTATCACTTTTGCCTTATGGCAAGGTGCTCCATCATGCTGGAAAAGGCATTGTACCCCACCAAACTGTTCTTGGATGGTTGGGGGAAGTTGCTTTCCGAAGATGTTTTTGTACTATTCTTTATTTATGGCTGTGTTCTTAGGCAAAATTGTGAGTGAGCCCACTCCCTTGGCTGAGAAGCAACCCCACACATGAATGGTTTCAGGATGCTTTACTGTTGGCATAACACAGCACTGATGGTAGCGTTCACCTTTTCTTCTCTGGACAAGGATTTTCTGGATGCCCCAGGCCTGTTTGGGGGCTTTGGTGAAATATCAGGTGTCTAAACAGACCCCTGATGTCTCACTTTTGAGACAAAAAAAAAGGGACTGAGGTCAGTGATCCCCCAGCCCAGTCCCTTTCTCTGCAGCCTTAGCTGCACTGGACAGTGAATTAACAAGAAGTGCTCTGTGCTGAGCGGCTTCCCATTCATTCAAAAACTGAAGCATAGTAAACACAGTTTACTATACTTCAGTTATGAATGAACACAGGAGCAATCTGTACCGATCACTTACTGTGTTCATTTAGGAAAGGAAAGGGACACTAAATATAACATAAATATAAAAAATGTACTGTCCAGTAAATATGATATATAACATATTTACCACCCCCTCCCCGCTCTCCATCCTGAACCGTATCCCCCTGTGCTCTGCAGCTGAAGGGAGGAAAGGGAGTAAAGCTGTCAGTGCTTTGGGGGAACAGGAGCACACAGGGGGATCAAAGCAGAGGGGGAGGAGATACACAGGAGGAAGCTGGGTGCAGTCTGCACAGCTGGTGGGAGGGAGAGGAGGAGAAGACTGCTGCACTTCAGGGGAATCAGATCCGGATCAGAGCAAGGCGATCAGTGGAGCCCAGTGCTAGGCTCTGGGATTTAGCCTGGATCTGTGGGAACCTCAATGAAATCTCGGGATGGTCCCGTCCATTCTGGGACAGTTGGGAGACATAGGTGTGCACAGCCTATTGCATTAGGGTGTGCACCCCAAAGCTCAAACACATACTACCGATCGCCCACTGTGTTCATTCAGAAAGGGAAGGGGTCAGTAAATTACATATTTACCGGCCCCTTCTCTCGTTCATCCTAAAACATCCTCGCAGCATCAGCAACCAGGAGAGGAGAGGAGGGAAGCCAGCAGCTTTGCGGGGAGAAAGGGGGAGGAAGCTAGGGCAGTAGGGGGAATCTATGCTGCGCAGGGTGATTAGGGTGTGCCTGGGCCCACCTGGCACACCCTGTGTGCACGCCTATGTTGGGAGATATGGTTTAATGGGCAATGTTTATTTTATTGTGCTCAATGTTTTATGCTAAAAAATAAGGGTATAATACTACTTTAATGGCTGTCTGGAGATGCTTTGTAAACTTGTGAATTTCAGCAGTGTGATGTCCCCACTAACCATGCCATCACACTCATCCTGTTCAATTGCTCATGTTTTAAAGGAAAATGTGGAATGTGAGTCCCCACCTTGTTTGGGTGATATGGTCCTGTATATTGTGTGTATCTCGTTCACATTCTTCAAATGGTGATATAGACGTTGACAGTTTCCC
Organism: Aquarana catesbeiana; assembly: GCF_042186555.1. NCBI lineage: Eukaryota > Metazoa > Chordata > Amphibia > Anura > Ranidae > Aquarana > Aquarana catesbeiana. The sequence continues at coordinate 203,514,712 of NC_133335.1, read as the reverse complement.
TGTTTCCTGGCACTCTTCTTGCACAGGACACTGGTATTTGCAACATTTTCTCAGCCTTGTTTTCAGCAATATCATGTGTTGGAAGTCGGTCTGTTATCAGCTCTATAAGAGGTTCTTTAAAGAGACAGCAGCAACTGGGTGTGGACTTTCCTATTAAAGAACATGTTGATGGTTGATTGGAAAGATAACTTCCAGAAAAGTCTAATTGGAATCCGGAAGGGAGTTTATGTTTCCGTGACTGATAAAACTTTCAGTTTGATGAATGCAAAGTCTCCTCTATGTGTCCGTCAAGCAACTCCACCAAATTGCATTATTATACGCTAAAACTTTTTCTTTAAATATCATTATTGAATGTTGCAAAAGTAATGATTTGAGGACAAGACCTCCTTTTGTATAGCAGGGTTTGCTTTAATGTATTATATATTTAGTTACATGCACAGCTCAATTTTTCCTGTAAAATATGAGCTTGGGTCTGCCATCTTCCGTTGGTGAGACCGTTCATCACATTAAGGTCCAATGGGGGGGCAGGAGGTAGGGGGCTAGGCACTAAAAGTAAAGATTTTCATACGATTTCAGCAGCCTGTCTGGAATTTAGTGACCATTTGCATATGCTTTTTTTTACTGAATTTAACCGCTTGTTATATATTTTTGATTATATGCTCAGTTTGAACTCCCAGGTTTGTGACCGCTTTACTTTTAATTGTTTGATCTTGACACGCCCCCTACCACCCACCCTTAAAGCCGAACTAACCAAAAAATAAGTTAATTAAATCCACAAAGGCTTTTTTTTTACCACTACTATTACTTTATACAGTATTGGCTTTTAAAATTGACAAATGCAGTAATCTAGAATTTGGATGAAAGGTTTAGCACTGGGAAACACTTTTTGAAAGATAAAAAGTGCATTTTATACACAACTATATGGATCAGACCAAAATGAGGGACAAATGAGGAGGAAAGAGGGACAGAGGGACATTGCTTCAAATCAGGGACAGTCCCTCGAAATCAGGGACAGTTGGGAGCTATGGTGCCACCTAATCTCTGGCTTCCCAAAACAGGTTTGCCCCAGGAAGATGCGGAGGCAAACATAGCTCCAGAAATGACTGAGCATAGGTATGCCACCACCAACATGCCTTAATGCATAGCACTGGGCAACTTATTGGGAGGCATGAAAACTGCTATATTGAGTACGGAGGTGAGCAGGAAATTCCTTTGTTCTGTTGGCATCAGGTATAGCAACTTACTAACTTACCTTGTCATATGAAATCAAAGGGTGCCATCCCAGTACTGGAAGGTATCTCCAGCTTCCTGGAGTACTATCTGGAGGTATCTCCAGGAAGCCGGAGTGCTAAGCAATATGTGATGTGGGTGAGGACAGACCCATGTTTTACCTTTCCTGGAAGCCATGTTTGCCTTGGCGTAATGGCAACTTCCTGGGCCAGACTTGTTTTGGAAATCTGTAGACACCATCCAGTATTGGTCTGTCATCAATGGTTTCCTATGATGAAGTAAGTTAGTAGGTTATCCCATATTATGGTTATCCTATCCTATGATGAATTAAGTTAGTAGGTTTAAATACTGCTGAAGCTGAACCCAAGGGAGTATTTTGTCTTTTTGAGTTTAGTTCAGGAAACTCTCATTACAAATTCACTTTAAAGAATGTTCTACCCATTAGTGTAACATTGCAAACAGAATTTGGGGTCTTGCACATGGGTGCTCTGAGCTTGTGCAATGTAAATCCCAGCTTATTTCCCCCACTCGGGAAGCCCAGGTGCTGCATACCGTCGCCCAAAGACATGAATGACTGAATTTACATTGCACAGGCTCAGGACGTCCATGTGCAAGAGCCCTTTATGAAATATTATAGCACAATTACTTGTATGTAAGGGCTAAAACCATGAATAGGGGGTTATTATCAGTCAGGGTGACATACACAAGCTCTAACAGACGTTTAATAACATGCAGACTGGGACAGTTTCACAAAAATCTAAACAAAACTCTTTATCATGGCTAAATTACATTGTGACATTGCACATTCAAGGTCAATGGATAGAAGATGGAAAGAGCTGACAGAAATTGGGAGGAAAGTGCTGCTTTTGAAGCATAACATATGGATCAACTAGTAGGCAACCTTCACCCTGTACCCAGTGCTGCCACTTATCCCTGTATTATAGTCTTTCTACACCCCTCCCTTCCCCAGAAATCCGGAGTACTTGGTGCGCAAAGCAAGACGCAGGGAGAAATTCTCGGAGTGTTTTCTATAAGGTGCTTTAATCTCAGGAAATAGCAGGCCGTCTGGGGTTGGGGCAGGGGAAGCAGGGCCTCCTGGACTCTCACCCCACTGTGGAATAGCTTGCAGTCCATTGAAAATCATGTTGTAGCATTGATGCTCGCTACTGTTAGTGTACAGTGCTGTTCTTTTAGTCTTTTAGTTCCAAGTGCTTATCTGTATATCAGGGGCTGTAAACCCCTGCAAAAATCCCGCAGACAAGCAGGATAAGGCTCAGTTCACACTGATGCGACATAGGATCCGCCTTGTAAGACAGAAAGTCGGATGACATGTGAAATTCAATGTTTCCCTATGAGAGCTGTCTTAATTGATCCTACACAACTGGCTCCAACTTTAGAAAAGATTCCTGCACTACTTCGGTTCGACTTTGATACAACTTCAATGCCACAGAGTGTAAAAAGTCACATTAAAGTTGTATCAAAGTCGGACTCGAAAGTTGCATTGAAAGTTGCACGACTTTAGAGTCAGGCTAGTGTGAACCAAGCTTCAGGCTGGGTTCATACTGATACTACACGACAGTCATACGACTGTCATCCTACTTTGCTCTGCGACATCAGCCTTAGGCCAGGTTCACACTGGTGCGACACGACAGCCGTCCTACTTTGGATCCGACTTTGCCCTGCTACTTGAAGCTGACATACATCCGACTTTCAATGAACAGGGATCCGACTTGGATCCCCGCCAATACAAGGCACTGTGTTTGGTATGAATCTTGAGGGGGAACTCCACGCCAAATTTTAAATAAAAAAAGGGCATGGATTCCATCCTCCAAGAGCATACCAGGCCCTTGGGTCTGGTATGGATTTTAAGGGGAACCCCTACTCCGAAAAAACAGCGTGGGGGTCCCCCCAAAATCCATACCAGATCCTTATCTGAGCATGCAGCCCGGCCCATTCAGGAAAGGGGGTGGGGATGAGCGAGCACCCCCCCCCCTCCTGAACCATAGAAGGCCGCATGACCTCAACATGGGAGGGTGGGTGCTTTGGGGCAGGGGGGCGCACTGCGGCATGGGGCGGGGTCACTGGGTGACGTCATCCAGGGGCCCCGTCCCTGGATGATGTCACCGCCCCATCATGCCCCGGGCGGTGACGTCATAACAACAGTGGGGCATTATTCCCCCCGCTGACAGAAGCAATAGGGCACTTTTCCTTCCACTGATGCCAATGATGTGGCAGTATTCCTTGCCCTGATACCAACAATGGGGCACTGTTCCTCCTACTGATACCAATGATGGGGTATTCACTGCTGGGGTCGAGTGGCTTCTTAAGAGGGTTTTCCTTCCACTTGTTTTTTGGACCATCCAGTCCATTCTCATATGGTCACCTATCTTTGAATCAGCCAATATGCCCACCTCAGTTACCCCCTTCTGATGACCATTGATCCTCTGTGGGACTTGGAGCCCATTTCAGGCTGAGACTTGAACAGTATGCACCACTAGCTATCTCTGCTGGTCTGGACACCTGGTCATGTCCACTTTCTGATTGCTTCCACCTTCCTACCCCCTGAAGAAGACTTTGTATAAGTTGAAACATGTTGGGTTGATTTGATGGCTATGCATTTAATTTTAATCTTTGTCTCTTACACAAAATGTATCCCTACTCCCTGTGAGGTTAGAAGGAAATATTTTACAGAATAGGACGTGAATTGTATAGATCAGCTACTTTTTAATTCATTGTTCAATAAAGATTTTATATTTTTATATATATATTTCTATTGTGTGATTTCTATTGGTGCAACAAAGTCCCATGAGAAATATGTTTTCAATAATTTAATAGGGATGGAGCAGCTACCTTACCCGTGATATAATTGTTACTTCTTGCTTCCATGATAGGGTATTGTTAACATTCCCAAAGTCTGAAGGACAGTAAACTGGCCCTTTGTTTGGAAACCCCAGGTCTAAGGGATGAGGAATAAGCTGTAGTAGTTACTCTAACAACCTTCCTTTGCACCGGTCTTCTGTGGCCTCTTCTATAGGGCGCTATGGCCAACTGACATCATTGCATACAAGGCAGGATCATGAGTCCTGCATTGTATATGAGGATGGGAAGTGTCCACCCACAACCTACAGGATTTTCAGAGGAAAGAGAAGTGCACTGGCTGCCAGGGTAGTGAGGTATAAGAACATTATTGCAATTATTTCCTCCTGCCCCTAACAAGCAAATTAATGGGAAACCCTCTGCAAATTGTTTTTTTCCAATCCTGGAGTTCAGCTTTAGGTGAATTTTCAAACTGTCAGATTTTGGAATTGTTGCACCATTTCTGATATTGGATTAGTTGTACCATTTCTGATTTTGGAATAGTTGCAACATTTCTGATTTTGGATTAGTTGCACCATTTCTGATTTTGGTAGGTTGTACCATTTCTGATTTTGGCATAGTTGCACCATTTCTGATTTTGGTAGGTTGTACCATTTCTGATTTTGACATAGTTGCACCATTTCTGATTTTGGTAGGTTGTACCATTTCTGATTTTGGCATAGTTGCACCATTTCTGATTTTGGACTAGTTGCACCATTTCTGATTTTGGAATAGTTGCACCATTTCTGATTTTGGACTAGTTGCATCATTTTTGATTTTGGATTAGTTACACCATTTTTGATTTTGGATTAGTTGCACCATTTCTGATTTTGGATTAGTTGCACCATTTCTGAGTGTGACATAGTTGCAGCATTTCATGCTTCTTATGCCGCGTACACATCGGAAATTCGGCCAGCAAAAGACCGATGAGAGCTTTTGTTAGGAAAATGCGACTGTGTGTATGCTCCATCGGACTTTTGCTGGCGGAATCGCCGCCAGCAAAAGATTGAGAGCAGGTTCTCAATTTTTCGGTCGGAAAAAGTTCCTATCCGTAAATGCGTTCGTCTGTATGCAATTTGGACATGCAAAAAATCATGCATGCTCGGAAACAATTCGAGGTATGCTCAGAAGCATTGAACTTCATTTTCTCGGCTCGTTGTAATGTTGTACGTCACCGGTCGAAAGTTCAGAGAACTTTTGTGTGACCGTTTGTATGCAAGGCAAGCTTGAGCGGAATTCCGTCGGAAAAACCATCCAAGTTTTTTTGTACGGAAATTCCAATCGTGTGTACGCAGCATTAGAGTGGCTTTCTAACATCCAAACGCCATGCTGTGACTTTGGACAATTGTACATCGATCACATGTTTGCGCCTGTGGCCAGACATAATGTATGATTGATAACTGGATACATCTGTGTATGTTTGCTCATTACCCTGTGCCCCTGCCCTTCAGCTCCTTCTGATGTTAGTTTACTCAATTACTTGGTGCCCTGGTGGTAATGATCAAGGAAGGCCGGTGCTGGGAACTCTGTAACTATTGGTATTTGTTCAGCCGATGAGGTGGGAGGTGACACATCAATGGCATCAAAAAGACAGACGTCTCTGTTTAGTGACAATAAGGTGAGGAATTCTGTCAGTACCCTTAGCACACATAGATATAAACATACTCCAACTATCAACTATCCTTTTCTTTGGTCATCAGTCCTTTCCATTAATCACTGGATATGCATGCAATAGATTCAATGATTTTTTATTTTTTTTTGACGATAATTTGATGAATTCTATGATTGGTGCCAAAATTTATGCTGTTGATATATTACAGCTTATGTTGTCTTGTGTATGCAGTTTCCTTTTTCTTGCTTGGTAGCATTATGAGTAATAACATTTTTAGATTAAATTTAATATTATTGGTACTGTTTTTATCCTAACAATATTATTGATGGTAGAATTATGTACAGTGGGGACGGAAAGTATTCAGACCCCCTTACATTTTTCACTCTTTGTTATATTGCATCCATTTGCTAAAATCATTTAAGTTCATTTTTTTCCTCATTAATGTACACACAGCACCCCATATTGACAGAAAAACACAGAATTGTTGACATTTTTGCAGATTTATTAAAAAAGAAAAACGGAAATATCACATGGTCCTAAGTATTCAGACCCTTTGCTGTGACACTCATATATTTAACTCAGGTGCTGTCCATTTCTTCTGATCATCCTTGAGATGGTTCTACGCCTTCATTTGAGTCCAGCTGTGTTTGATTATACTGATTGGACTTGATTAGGAAAGCCACACACCTGTCTATATAAGACCTTACAGCTCACAGTGCATGTCAGAGCAAATGAGAATCATGAGGTCAAAGGAACTGCCTGAAGAGCTCAGAGACAGAATTGTGGCAAGGCACAGATCTGGCCAAGGTTACAAAAAAATTTCTGCTGCACTTAAGGTTCCTAAGAGCAAAGTGGCCTCCATAATCCTTAAATGGAAGACGTTTGGGATGACCAGAACCCTTCCTAGAGCTGGCCGTCCAGCCAAACGGAGCTATCGGGGGAGAAGAGCCTTGGTGAGAGAGGTAAAGAAGAACCCAAAGATCACTGTGGCTGAGCTCCAGAGATGCAGTCGGGAGATGGGAGAAAGTTGTAGACAGTCAACCATCACTGCAGCCCTCAACCAGTCGGGGCTTTATGGAAGAGTGGCCCGACGGAAGCCTCTGCAAGACACATGAAAGCCCGCATGGAGTTTGCTAAAAAAACACCTGAAGGACTCCAAGATGGTGAGTAATAAAATTCTCTGGTCTGATGAGACCAAGATAGAACTTTTTGTGTGGAGAAAACCAGGCGCTGCTCATCACCTGTCCAATACAGTCCCAACAGTGAAGCATGGTGGTGGCAGCATCATGCTGTGGGGGTGTTTTTCAGCTGCAGGGACAGGACGACTGGTTGCAATTGAGGGAAAGATGAATGCGGCCAAGTACAGGGATATCCTGGACGAAAAACCTTCTCCAGAGTGCTCAGGACCTCAGACTGGGCCGAAGGTTTACCCTCCAACAAGACTAAAATAACTAATGAGTGGCTTCACAACAACTCCGTGACTGTTCTTGAATGGCCCAGCCAGAGCCCTGACTTAACCCAATTGATCTCTGGAGAGACCTAAAAATGGCTGTCCACCAACGTTTACCATCCAACCTGACAGAACTGGAGAGGATCTGCAAGGAGGAATGGCAGAGGATCCCCAAATCCAGGTGTGAAAAACTTGTTGCATCTTTCCCAAAAAGACTCATGGCTGTATTAGATCAAAAGGGTGCTTCTACTAAATACTGAGCAAAGGGTCTGAATACTTAGGACAGTGTTTCTCAACTCCAGTCCTCAAGGCGCCCCAACAGGTCATGTTTTCAGGCCTTCCATTATTTTGCACAGGGGATTTAATCAGTTTCACTGCCTTAGTAATTATCACAGTTGTTTGAACCTGAGGGAAATCCTGAAAACATGACCTGTTGGTGCGCCTTGAGGACTGGAGTTGAGAAACACTGACTTAGGACCATGTGATATTTCAGTTTTTCTTTTTTAATAAATCTGCAAAAATGTCAACAATTCTGTGTTTTTCTGTCAATATGGGGTGCTGTGTGTACATTAATGAGGGAAAAAAATGAACTTAAAAGATTTTAGCAAATGGCTGCAATATAACAAAGAGTGAAAAATTTAAGGGGGTCTGAATACTTTCTGTCCCCACTGTATGAGTTTGGGTTTTAGGGGTTCGGTTAAAGTTTAGGGGTAGAGGTAAGGCTGAGTTGAAAGGTAAGGGTTAGGTTAATGAGTTGGGTTGTGACAGATTTAGGCTCCATTCACACTTGTGTGACTTGTCATGCGAATTTGGACACATAAATCCCATGACAAGTCACAGCCCATGCATTTCAATGAAAGCCGTTCAAATCTATGCAACTTAAAGTGGCAGTGGCTTTTTTTAAAGCTTCATGCACTACTTTGGTGTGACTTACATGCAACTTGAGTGCCACAGACTGCAATGTAAATTCTCAAAAGTCGTATCTTAATGTTATCAATGCGACAGTTATGCAAGAGTCAAAGCCAAAGTTAACAGCCAAGGTCGTATCCAAGTCAAACCCATTCAAAGTTGCAATGTAGAGTTGCAATTAAAATCGCATGACTTTGGATTTTCACAAGTGTGAATGGAGCCTTATTTTACCTACCGGCTATACAATAGAAATCTAGCAAATTCCTCCATTAACAATAAACAGCATGGATGGACACATTCACTGCATTCCCAAATAATGCCTGTTTGATCCAAGTGCTGCTAAGCTGACAATTGTCTGCACAGCTCGTTAGATTTTTTTAATTTAAGGATGTTGTGCGGTGGTGCCAACAGAGTCACACGTTAATCGAAGTGTGGAAAGTTCATTAGCAACCAGACAAAATTTGCTCAGTGTATGGCCAGCTTAAAGCAGCCCATAGATTATACAAATTTCCTTCCTTAAAATTGCTTACTTCCCCTGCAGCGCTTTTGTGTTCTGCCAGCAGGGAGCCGGCAAAACACAATGATTACTGCTAGAGGCTATAGCCGCCGGCAGTAATTGCATGTGTAGCACTAACGCTCGGTGGAGCTGCTGGTTTAAGCGGGCTTGTTACCTTCACTCTCCTTCCCTCTGTTTTACCGACACCGGGTCTAGGGTTCCATTGAGTTTACCTCTGGACGACACACGCACCAACACTTGAGTACGTTTTCAATGCTTTATTGAACAATTTACTAAGGAAATAGCAGGAAAGAGGCAGAAGGGAAACTGCAGAAGAAACTCAAATATCTTCTCATAAGGTTCTTGACAAATGTCCTGGTAGGATTTAGATATTATAATAGAATGCGCTCCCCTCGTGGGACACACTCTTTGCTCGCCTGGATAGGCCTCTCTCACTTGCCTAGCAGCCAGTACGTAGCACGAACAAAAGTCTCTACCACAGACTTGTTTGGGATAAACCGGTACGATCCTCTGCCACAGGATGTATTGGTCTTTTCTGCAATGAACATCAGTCACAGTGCTTGAACCTTTAAGCCAACCCGGCAACACTATGCTGTATAGTTACTTTTAAGATACGTCCTCCAACCGAGTCACCGGGCCCCTCTCCAGACCAGCGCGCTGCGTGATCCTTCCATGACGGGTCCTTCCCTGGGATCTCCTCGGTTGTCCAGCTTCTTCACTCTGGATAGACAGACCAGGACCATTCCTCGGCTGCTGTGGCAGGCCGAGACAAGCTTCTGGGCCCACCCTTGCACCGCAGCGGCGTGGGCCTCTGGAACGGAGGACCACGAGATTGCTCTCTAATGCATACCTGTCGGCCAGGAGGGCCAGCAGGTGGCTGAAAAACGAACCCCTCAATATGGCGTCTGTCCCATAAATACCCTCGCCCAGAATGCAACTCGGAGGACCACCGCCACCGAGTTGTCTCCGGGACAGAAGAGCATCCATACGCTTCGACACGTTGCCTTTCCAACACTGACCAGTGATAACAGCGACACCCACCGGTCAGTCTGGAAACACATACAACGTCAGCCAAGCTGGAACAGAGGCAAACTTAACCTATTTAACGAACAAGTTACTAAATTTACCTAACATATGGTAGATCGCAAATCTACCAGCGCTACACATGTAAAAATTCCAACATGTTGGTTGTAGCTAAATCAATCGATGGATAGACTTGGGTACAACCAGCCTGCCCGCAGATGGATCGAATCTCGACCCATTCGATCCACCTATGGCCGAATTTGGAGTTTAGAAAAGGGTAAGATAATTAAAAGTATTTTGCAAGTTCTTTAGACTTTCACTGAAATTGTTAATGGCAGATATGTTTGGGTGGGACAAACTCACTTTTGTTTGGAACCCAAGGCCTTGTGCACACGGGTATACTACAGTGTACACCCGTGCCAGGGCCGTGTTTTCCTGCATGAGCATGCACAGATAAAGGCTGTGCGCAAAGTCCCATTCATGACGAGGATGCAGCAGCTGCAAGGACACAGTCTCTGCTCCCAATTGGGGGGCAGATTTTTGCAGGGCTGTGAGGGTAAGATTTTTGCTTGGAAGGTGTCTGAATTGATGCTAGGGGAGTTGCCAGTTAATTGATTGCACTTTCTTGCCTGAATATTGGCACGTTTACCTGCATACTGTACAGGATTGCAGGGGGAGCAAAGAAAAGGTATGTGCGTGGGGTGCAGATGGTAAGGACATTTTCATGAACCTCAAAAATAATAATAATAAAGTTTCGCTATAAGCAGATATAATATTCATATGAAGGATCGTATATAGTATATATACATAGATATCTAAATGTGATATGGTGAACAGTAAATTATAACGTGAAAAAATTGCATCCACCTGCCAAATAAATCAAACATATCGTAATGTCCACAATAAGTTACAAGTGTAGCATACAGTAAATGAATGTGTACACAGGTAAGTGAGTTCCAAAATGGGAGATGATACAGATGAAATGCTAGAAAGCTCCCTGGGGCATGGATGGTGGAAGGATGGATCACAGTGTCAGAGTGGTAATCTGTGTGTGGAGACCCTTACCAGAAAAGGTGGACCCCCTCCAGCGCAGGGTCATTCGAGCAGACAGATTACCCTCTGTGGGGCATTGTAGTACCTTCTGATGTGTGGTATCTCCAGTCTCTGGATCACTTCAACTGATGGATGGAGGTGTCACACAGGGATACGGATAAAACCCGAAACGATAACTTGTCTGGCTCTGAAATGAAACCACTCGGGCTCCAGGCCCCGAGTGGAAAAGCGAGAAGACAAGGGACGTTGATCGTGTAGTAGATCGAAAGCGCTTTATTCATAAAACATGTGGATACCCGCAAATGACATATACAAACAGATAAAAAAAGCCCTACATGTTTCGCAATACCTTGCGTCTTCCTGGGGCCCCAGGAAGACGCAAGGTATTACAAAACATGTAGGGCGGTGCGTTGTGCTGACGCCATCACGCCACATGTGACCCCAGCACGCGGGTGTTTTGTTTTTTCATTTGTCCCGCCGGCTTTTTTATCTGTTTGTATATGTCATTTGCGGGTATCCGCATGTTTTATGAATAAAGCGCTTTCGATCTACTACGCGATCAGCGTCCCTTGTCTTCTCGCTTTTCCACTCGGGGCCTGGAGCCCAAGTGGTTTCATTTCAGAGCCAGACAAGTTATCGTTTCGGGTTTTATCCGTATCCCTGTGTGACACCTCCATCCATCAGTTGAAGTGATCCAGAGACTGGAGATACCACACATCAGAAGAAGGTCCTACAGTCCCCCACAGAAGGTAATCTGTCTGCTCGAATGACCCTGCGCTGGAGGGGGTCCACCTCTTCTGGTAAGGGTCTCCACACACAGATTACCACTCTGACACTGTGATCCATCTTTCCACCATCCATGCCCCAGGGAGCTTTCTAGCATTTCATCTGTATCATCTCCCATTTTGGAACTCACTTACCTGTGTACACATTGATTTATGCTACACTTGTAACTTATTGGGGACATTACGATATGTTTGATTTATCGCAATTTGGGAGGTGGATGCAATTTTTTCACGTTATAATTTACTGTTCACCATATCACATTTAGATATCTATGTATATATACTATATACGATCCTTCATATGAATATTATATCTGCTTATAGCTCAACTTTATTATTATTATTTTTGAAGTTTTTTACCATAGAGATATTATATGGTTTTTAGTTGCTGCTTCTATATACAATCTAGCGCGGTATTTCTTTCCTTTTTCTATTTTCATGAACCTGTTGCTTAGCCCCATATGGGATAAATATAGGTTCACTTTAGGCTGATAGGAATTTGTCTACATGTGTCTTACTGCCACAAGTGCCTTTGATGGGTCACAGGTTAAGCTCAGTCTGATACGTTTATGTGAATGTATGGCAAAATCATGTTAAAGGGGAACTTTATCCTTATCTTAAAAATTATAACAGGCGCACCTTTACAAATGTTTATTAACCGCTTAAGGCCCACCCCACGTACATATACTGTGGCAGGGCGGCCCTTAAGTGCGAAATCATGTACCTGTACGTCATTCATCCCCTCGGCTTTGGGGCACGTGCACGCGCCCGGCATGGAGCCCCGCTCCCGCTGTGATTGGACTCAGCAGGATGGCAGTAATGGCTGCCAGACACCCGCGATCATTCACAGGAGAGCCAGGATGTAAACAAGGCAGACTGCCGTTCTGTGATGGAGATCTTGTGTTTCTGCTAAGCAGAAACACAAATCTCTGTTTTCCTCCAGTCACAGCATTCCCCCCCCACAGTTAGAAAGCACTCCCGAGGAGCACATTTAACCCTTTGATTGCCCCCCGATGTTAGCCCCTTCCCTGCGAGGGTTATTTAAACAGTGACAGTGCATTGATTACTGTATTGGTGTCACTCCTCCCCAAAAAGTGTCACTTAGGCTACTTTCACACTGGGACGATGAGAACGTCGGCGGTAAAGCGCCACTAGTTTTAGCGGCGCTTTACAGATGTTTTAGCAGCTCTTTTCAGATGCTAGCGGGGCGCTTTTAACCCCTGCTAGCGGCCAAAGAAGGGGCTAATAGCACCCACAAAGCGCCACTGTTGAAGCACTTTGCAGGAGCTTCGGCAGCGGTGCCCATTCATTTCAATGGGCTGGGGCGGTTTAGGAGCGGTGTATACACTGCTCCTAAACCGCCCCAAAGATGCTGCTTGCAGGACTTTTTTTAACGTCCCACAAGCGCACCGCCCCAGTGTGAAAGCACTCAGGCTTTCACACTGGAGTGACAGGAACAGGCGCTTTACAGGTGTTTTGCCAAGCGCTATTTTTAGCACTAAAACACCTGTAAAGCGCCTGAGTGTGAAAATAGCCTAAGTGTCAGATTTGTCTGCCGCAATGTTGCAGTCCCGCTAAAAATTGCTGATCACCGCCATTACTAGTAAAAACAATAAAAGAATGAAAAGCCCATAAATCATGTAGCAGAATACATATTGGCCTAAATTGGTGAAGAAATTAGATTTTTTTACATTTCTTTTATTGGATATTTTTTATAGTAGAAAATAATGTTTTTTTTCTTTTTATTTATAGCACGAAAAAAAACAAAAACGCAGAGGTGATCAAATACCACCAAAAGAAAGCTCTATTTGCGGGAAAAGAAGGATATCAATTTTATTTGGGTACAGCGCCACACGACCGCGCAATTGTCTGTTGAAGCAACGCAGTGCCGTATCGCAAAAAATGGCCTGGTCAGGAAGAGGGTAGAACCTTCCGGGGCTGAAGTGGTTAATAACATACAATTAATATTTATGGATAATTGCAGGCTTTTTAATTATTATTATCATTCTTAATCTTCGTATACCTCGTTTTATGTTTCCTTCCCATTGTTCTCACGGTGGCCATTTTCACTAAGGGCAGATGAATCCATCTCCCTTTACTTCCTGGAACTCTGGGTCTGCTTCCTGGAACATGTAACAGTACACATTGTCTGAGAGGGAAGACACTGGTGATGTTACCTTCTCAGGATACCACTGTGAGGCCATGGCTACATCACCAGTGCCTCACTCAGCCAGGAAGTGGAAACTGTAGTTGTAAGAAAAAGCAAAAATGTTCATCTAATAAATGTAAGATGACTTCATATCAGCATGCAGAGCTAGCTGACTGCTGAAGTGATTTTTAGTAAAAGGGGAAAGGTGTGCTTTAAATGCATCTTATGTACATAGCTCTCAACTGTGCTTATTTGGAGGAACTGTCTTTGGACCCCAATCCCTCTGTCCCTAATTCTTCCTGACTGTCCCTGTCTTTGTTCTGGTGTAGGGATCTGTTTTAAAAAAAAAATGTATATTTAGTTAACAGCTGTGTTCATATTGCTCTAAAAGTTTCATCTGTCCTTCAGATTGTTATAAATATGTATATATAAGGAAAGGTAGCGGTGAAAAAAAAGCCCCAGTGGGTTCAATTGATCATCCACAGTCCTTAATTTTAATTATAAATGGTGAAAATGGCTAATCATCAGTAACATCCCAAACTAAAAAATTTAACTAATGAACAAAACTCAAAAAAAGAAAAAAAAAAGATAAAGACTGTGACGTAAAAAAAAAAAAAATATATTACATAAGACGTGAATCTTCATTAGCAGGCCCCAAATATTCACTGGCTTTACCAATTCCATGTACAGCACTACAATGCTTAAAGCCTCTAAACCCGAAACCAATATTTTCCTGTAGTGCATCTTACCAGGTTTAGATGGTGCTGGCTGCATTAGTTTTCCTTTTTTTTCAGGCTCTTCCCCCTTTATTTTCACATGGTGATCCTGCCAGCAACACACTTCCTGGCGTAAGGTGACAACACTCACTGTACTAGGCTGTGCTTCAGATCTGGACTACAAACACCTCCTCCTCTCCTCATCTCCATTATATAGAGGGGTGTTGCTTTGTAGTTCATAGAAGATAACTGAAAGAGCAAGCTGATAACAGTATCTGAGATTTCAGTTCGATCCCAAGGAAGTTACAAGAACACGAGATGCCTGACAGGATCAACTGAAGTATTTCTCTACTTGCAGGAAATGTACTTAAAGTGCTACTAAACACACACAGTTTAATGTACATTATCCACTCTATTTCTGTATGTGGATGATAGCACTGTAATTATTTTAATTAAAAAAAAAAATCTAAGTACCTTTTTCTCTAATTAATATACAATTGTCACCTGACTCAGCTCTCTCTCAGCCTGTCTGCAGGGAAACATAAACAGGAGGAGCTTCTAGTCCTCTGCTGCTGGTCACATGTTCAACATAGAAAAAAAAACAGCCTTTGGAATACAGAGTAAACATTAATAAATAATATCAATAAACAGTTTTAAATTGGCATACAAATATATATTTGAAATAAAATGTTTATTATTTTGTGGAAATAACATGGTATGGGCGGATTCCTGCCAGTCACAGGCCGTCACAATCCCCCCCCCCCCAGCCTGTGTCTTAGAATAAGAGGGAGGCAAAGCCTCCATTAATCTATATGTAATATGCCACCTCCATTGTGTTTAGTTGGTTAGTGGGCATGGAGGAGGAAGGGAGGGAGTGGGCTGTCATTTACCACTGTGTATACACCCACATGTGTGACTCTATAGTCACATGGGTCAGCTACCCCCTCTGTTCTTTTTTATTAAAGGGGGGGGGGGTGATCTTGCTTTTTTTTCCCATAAGTGAAGCCGATTCTTTAAAGATGGAATAAGGAGTTGTTTGCTACCTTATGTGCTAGTGACCTTTTTATTACAAAAAGGTCCATCAGTTTTGGTGAGTTTAAGCTGTCCAAAGGAGGGGGCACAAGGTTCCAGCAGTGTGGATGGAGCACAAGTGAAAGTTCACTTTTGAGTGGAGCACCTCTGGGAAATTTGGACTTGTTGTGCTGTCATCAAAAGGATTGTTATTTACTGCACAATTGCAAAAATGTTTGGTGGAGTGGAGGCTTTGTTGCACTTTGTGGAACTATGGGGGGCGATTTACTAAAGACAAAAAAAAAAAACGGCGTGCTTTGCAAGTGCATGTGCTCCAGAGCTTAGTAAATAACATGCAAGGAAAAATAAAACAGAATTTTCGCTTGTATATGATTGGATGATGGAGGTCAGCAGATCTTACCCTCATTTACAAAACTCTGGAACAACTGCACTTGCAAAGTGCACAGTCTATTTGCCTTTAGTAAATCTACACCTATATTTCACAGTTTTTTGCACCTTATGAGAGCAATATTTATTTATTGTTGTTTTATTGTTTAATGTATGCACACGCATTTTTGGTATGATGTAAGCACAAGCACTTTATTCATCTAGTTATATATAATATTTATTTCTATTTTGTTTAGGGACTGGTGCTGCTTTATATATGTATATATTTAAGTGCTGTACTGTGTTGGCTATCGATTAATGCAGAAAGTTTGGAGCTTAACGTCTTTGTGACAGTGTTCCAGATACATGCAGCAGCACGGCAGGTGGGTCTTAACCCCCAGCACCACTGTGGCGTTACTGTGTTGTTCTGGGATTCGCCTAATTGGCACCTCCAGGACTGTGATCAAGTTGTCACTGACAGCTCACGGTCAACTACCAACAATTAGGAGTCATTAGTATGGGCTCCTGATTACATCATCTCTGTGCAGTAGGGTCGCCACCTGTCCGGGATTTACCTGGACAGTTTGGGTTTTGAATCATGTGTCCGGGTTTCAGTCTGCCTGAAACCTGGACACAATATTCAGACAGGAATGTGGCTTGGAGCAGGGCCTAACCGGAGGATGAGAGGGCACTATGCTGCTGCATAGCTATTCCCCTTTTAGTGCCCAATGGTGTCCCAGGTCTGTTACAATCCTATAGTGTATGCTGAAAAACATTTTTTACTGTGTGCTGCTAAAATGTTCGGGTTAGGCTTGAAGAAAAAATGGCAACCCTACTGTGCAGCCTGTGGGTGGGGCCGCTTGCACCCTTCGCGCAGAGTGTGCTCATCAATGCCCGGGACCATCCCTGGCTTAATGATGAACCTTTTACATAGTTACATAGTTACATAGTAGGTGAGGTTGAAAAAAGACACAAGTCCATCAAGTCCAACCTATGTGTGTGATTATGTGTCAGTATTACATTACATATCCCTGTATATTGCGGTCATTCAGGTGATTATCTAATAGTTTCTTGAAGCTATCAATGCTCCCCGCTGAGACCACCGCCTGTGGAAGGGAATTCCACATCCTTGCCACTCTTACAGTAAAGAACCCTCTACGTAGTTTAAGGTTAAACCTCTTTTCCTCTAATTGCAATGAGTGGCCACGAGTCTTATTAAACTCTCTTCTGCAAAAAAGTTTTATCCCTATTGTGGGGTCACCAGTACAGTATTTGTAAATTGAAATCATATCCCCTCTCAAGCGTCTCTTCTCCAGAGAGAATAAGTTCAGTGCTCGCAACCTTTCCTCATAACTAAGATCCTCCAGACCCTTTATTAGCTTTGTTGCCCTTCTTTGTACTCGCTCCATTTCCAGTACGTCCCTCCTGAGGACTGGTGCCCAGAACTGGACAGCATACTCCAGGTGCGGGCGGACCAGAGTCTTGTAGAGCGGGAGAATTATCGTTTTATCTCTGCAGTTGATCCCCCTTTTAATGCATGCCAATATTCTGTTTGCTTTATTAGCAGCAGCTTGGCATTGCATGCCGTTGCTGAGCCTATCATCCACTAGGACCCCCAAGTCCTTTTCCATCCTAGATTCCCCCAGAGGTTCTCCCCCCAGTGTATAGATTGCATTCATATTTTTGACACCCAAATGCATTATTTTACATTTTTCTACATTGAACCTCATTTGCCATGTAGTCGCCCACCCCATTAATTTGTTCAGGTCTTTTTGCAAGACTTCCACATCCTGCGGAGAAGTTATTGCCCTGCTTAGCTTAGTATCGTCTGCAAATACAGAGATGGAACTGTTTATCCCATCCTCCAGGTCATTTATGAACAAATTAAATAGGATTGGTCCCAGCACAGAACCCTGGGGGACCCCACTACCCACCCCTGACCATTCTGAGTACTCCCCATTTATCACCACCCTCTGAACACGCCCTTGTAGCCAGTTTTCAATCCATGTACTCACCCTATGGTCCATGCCAACGCACCTTATTTTGTACAGTAAACGTTTATGGGGAACTGTGTCAAATGCTTTTGCAAAATCCAGATACACCACGTCTACGGGCCTTCCTTTATCTAGATGGCAACTCACCTCCTCATAGAAGGTTAATAGATTGGTTTGGCAAGAACGATTCTTCATGAATCCATGCTGATTACTGCTAATGATATCATTCTTATTACTAAAATCTTGTATATAGTCCCTTATCATCCCCTCCAAGAGTTTACATACTATTGATGTTAGGCTAACTGGTCTGTAATTCCCAGGGATGTTTTTTGGGCCCTTTTTAAATATTGGTGCTACATTGGCTTTTCTCCAATCAGCTGGCACCATTCCAGTCAATAGACTGTCTGTAAAAATTAGGAACAACGGTCTGGCAATCACCTGACTGAGTTCCCTAAGTACCCTCGGATGCAAGCCATCTGGTCCCGGTGATTTATTAATGTTAAGTTTCTCAAGTCTAATTTTAATTCCGTCCTCTGTTAACCATGTAGGTGCTTCCTGTGTTGTGTCATGAGGATAAACACTGCAGTTTTGGTTACTGAAGCCCCCCGATTCACTCGTGAATACTGAGGAGAAGAATAAATTCAATACCTCTGCCATCTCCCCATCCTTTGTAACCAGATGTCCTTCCTCATTCTTTATGGGGCCAATATGGTCTGTCCTCCCTTTTTTACTGTTTACATACTTAAAGAATTTCTTGGGATTTTTTTTGCTCTCCTCCGCTATGTGTCTTTCATGTTCTATCTTAGCCATCCTAATTGCACCCTTACATTTCTTATTGCATTCTTTATAAATTCTGAATGCTGTGGATGATCCCTCAACCTTGTATTTTTTGAAGGCCTTCTCCTTTGCTTTTATATGCATTTTTACATTGGAGTTAAGCCATCCAGGATGATTGTTCGCTCTTTTAAATTTATTACCCAATGGGATACATTGGCTAATGCCCTTATTTAATATGCTCTTAAAGCAAACCCATCTCTCCTCTGTATTCTTTGTTCCTAATATTTTATCCCAATTTATGCCTTTTAGCAAGGTTTGTAGTTTAGGGAAGTTGGCTCTTTTGAAATTCAGTGTCTTTGTGTTCCCTTCATGTCTCCTATTTGTGTGATTTATACTGAAACTAATTGACCTGTGATCGCTGTTACCTAAATTGCCCCGTATTTCCACATCTGTTATCAGGTCTGTATTGTTGGTAATCAGTAGATCTAGTAATGTTTTATTTCTAGTTGGTGCGTCTACCATCTGACCCATAAAATTGTCCTGCAAGACATTAAGGAACTGGCGAGCCTTAAATGAATGCGCGGTTCCCTCCGCCCAGTCTATGTCTGGATAATTAAAATCCCCCATTATGATAACACTTCCCATCCTTGCTGCTAATCCAATTTGTGATAGGAGATCCGTCTCCACTTCCTCCCTCAGGTTAGGGGGCCTATAGCATACTCCCAGTATTATTTTCCCCTTAGCTTCATCCCTTTGGAGCTCTACCCATAAAGATTCCACCTCCTCCCTAGCCCCCTCAGTGATGTCATCTCTCACATTCACTTGTACATTATTCTTGATATATAGGCATACCCCTCCCCCTTTTTTACCCTCTCTATCCTTGCGGTATAGGGTATACCCTTGAATGTTTGCCAGCCAATCATGAGAGCTGTTGAACCAGGTCTCTGAAATTCCCACAAAATCCAAATCCTCCTTGTACAACAGTATATCTAGTTCACCCATCTTGTCCGCCAGGCTCCTGGCATTGGTGAACATGCCACATAGTTTAGACCGGTCGCATATTGTCCTCGTATTGGGTGTTTCAAGATTGCAACTTGGACTTGCTACTATACTCACCTTGTACTCACCTTTACAGTGTGTCATAATTAATTACCAGAGTCCTTCTGTAAAAGTGCTGTTCTCTGTCATGCACACCCATTCCTTATGATTAAGCACATGATTCTGTGTGAAACGTGTCTGCCTTGATGGCTGTTGTTCCTGTGGTGTGTCACTTTGTTTTATGGATCAAAAATAAAGGACTTATATTCATTATCTTGGCGTGCAGCCGTTCCTTCCTTTTGCAGTCTGTACAGCGGGCGCGCCGTGGCTTGCACCCTTGGGAGGAGTCCTTCAATTAGTTCATCATTCACCTGGATCTACTCACCTGAGCGGTGTTCTCTGCTCCTCACCCTTTCTTTAGGTTGGTTACATTTAGGGGTGACACCGCAGACCCTGTGTCCTCCACCAGTCCTGTGTACATCTGTTCCCTTACTCCCTGTAACAGAATGGGGTCTCGTCTTGCACCTAGTGCGGACCTCATAAGTGCACTTGTTAACTCCTTCCTTCCATACCTCGTGACCAGATCATAAATTTCCGTAATGTGGGTTCGGTTCCGGTTGCTACTGGATACAAACCGCTGGGGAGGAGCCATATCACCAACCCCCTGGCTATCAGAAGACCTGTAATCTACACCAGGTATCACTCTTCATGACTGGCTGCAGTGTACCTTGCTCTACCTTATTCTTCTTGCGTGCCTTGCTGAGGAGACCTTTGGTAGAGACTTGTCTTCACACCCCACATGTGCTTTACTGACCCAAGTTCTATTTATATGCCAGAACCAACATGCACCCCTTGAATAACTTCAGACCAGGCTGAGAAAAGTTAAAGAGGAGCTCCACCTAAAAAAAAAATATTAAAAGCCAGCAGCTACAAATACTGCAGCTGCTGACTTTTAATAAATGGACACTTACCTGTCCAGGGTGCCTGCGATGTCGGCAGCTGAAGCCGATCGATCGCTCAGTTCTCAGCAGCTGCCTCCGCCATCGTCGGTGAGGGAATCAGGAAGTGAAGCGTTGCAGCTTCACTTCCCGGTTCCCTACTGAACAAGCCCGAGTCGCGCTGCGCATCCTAACTGGTCCCTGCTATCTCCTGGCACCTGTGTGTTTCCCAGGAGACAGCGGGGGGGGGGTTGGGGGCGTGACTCCCGCGGGAGTCTATTCCCGGAAGTGGGTTCAAATACCTGTATTATACAGGTATCTGTACCCCCCTCCCCCCTGAAAGGTGCCAAATGTGACACCGGAGGGGGGGAGGGTTCCAAAAAGCAGAAGTTCAATTTTTGTGTGGAACTCCGCTTTAATGTAACGTAAGGGTTCATAGCCCTGCTCTGGATGCGAGAATGCCAAGGGACAGTCCACCGCTGGATCATGGGAGGAGCACACCCTGCCAGGATAGTGTAGAATCAGATAAGTAAAACTGTTTCTCCTCTCCCCTAGACAAAATTAGCTAATAACCCTTGGAGTGCGAGTGCAGCTTCTCTGCAAGGGATCATTTTTTAATTGCCCGGAGTTGGGCTTCAAGTTATTAAAGATGTATGATTTTGGGATAATTTTGATCCCTTTGTCAGGCTTTTAGATTTCTGAAAAGGATTCTGAAACCCTCATAATATGGGGTTGATTTACTAAAGTCAAATAGACTGTGCACTTTGCAAGAGGAGGTGCACTCTGCAAGGGCATTTGCTCCAGAGCTTAGAAAAAGAGGGGAAGCTCTGCTGTCTTCCATCATCCAATCACGTTCAAGCAAAAATTCTGTATTTGTTATTTTGCTTGCATGTGACTGGGTATTCTTTGCAAAGTGAGCTTTACCTCATTTACTAAGCAAGCTTTGGAACAAATGCCCTTGCAGCCTGCAACTGCACAAGCAAAGTGCACAGTCTATGGGGTTGATTCACTAAAGGCAAATAGACTGTGCTCCTTTTAAAGTGCAGTTGCACTCTGCAAGAGCCAGCTATAAATGAGGGTGGTGGCAAGGTTTTGTGATCACGTTGGTGTGTGTATTGGTCCAGCAACGCACCAACACCCTTGTGCTATCTGCTGGGTGTTTGGTGTGCTCCTGTACCTTTAAGAAGGGGTGGGCTCCCTTCAGTCCACCTGCCCTCACTTATCCATTAGAATGCATGTGCCTCCACTGTGGGGACACCCAAATTTTAGTGTTAGGACCACAGATTACAGGGTGCCGTGACGTGGCTCTGTGGCCTACGCATGCGTTTGCAAATGCGTGCAGACTGAACCCCTGTTTTTAACGCATACTGTTAGACAGGTCAATTGGTTGTCTGCGAGCTGGTGGTAAGTAGGCTTGGATTTTTTCCTGGGCATTCCCCAGGTTTTGTTGATATCACTCTGCAAGAGCAGTTGCTCCAAAGCTTAGTAAGGCTCCATTCACACCTGAGCGATCCGAATCGTGGGCAGAATCACCGCGATTCAAAATTGCGGCAAATCACAGGACGCTTGTGCGATGCCATTACTTCTTAATGACACCCCAATCAAAGCGAGATTTTGCCACCATTGTCGTGCAAAAAAAGGTGCTGCAATCACGGCACATCGCAATGCACGATGCTGCCCCTCAAAAGAAGCTCTTTTTTTGAGCGGCGCGTGTTGCGATTGCAGTGCGATTTATCGCCCTGCAAAATCGCGCCGTGATTGGGGTGCCATTAAGGAGTAATGGGATCGCACAAGCGTCCCACGATTTGCCTCGATTTTGAATCGCGGGCAGAATCACAGCGATTCCATCGGCAATTCGGATCGCTCAGGTGTTAACGGAGCCAAAATGAATATAAGCTCTGCTGACTTTCATCATCTAATCATGTGCAAGCAATAATGCTGTTTTACTTTTATTTTTTTCATTGCACGTGATTGGGTATTATTTGCACAGTGAAGGTTTACCTCATTTACTAAGCTCTGGGGCAACTGCACTTTGCAACGGCACGGTCTATTTGCCTTTAGTAAATCAACCCCTATGCGGATAAAAATGTGTGTTTCAGAAACAACCTGAGTTAGCCAATAAAGGGTATCAAACTCCAAACTTTCTGCATGTTCTTTGGGTTTAGGTACACATTAATGCTTGCACATAGGCTCCTGTGCATGAGGAATCTGCAGCTTGAGTCAGGATGAGCTGGCAGTCCTGCTGGACGTCTCCGCTTCTCCTGAACTTTTTGAATGTTGCAGCGTACATGCTCGCTGTGCACGTGTGCCTCTCTGCCTGCGGTGAATGTGACATGCAGTGCCAGGCTGAGTCTCATGTTGCTGCTGGCAGAGGTAACACAGTTTCAGGAAAGGGTAGAGCAGGGGGGTATATTATTCTAATCCCAGAGAACTCCTCCTCTCCCTCCACCCCAATCACCCCCTCCCCTTCTACAGGTCTGGGGTATAGAGGGAGCTGTGAGGAGCTGTCAGGGACAGGGGGAGAGAGGGAGACTGGAGAAAGACAGAAAGTCACAACAGACTGATAGAAAGTAAGATTCAGAGAGACATACCGGGAATGCAGACACTGGAGACAGGGAGCGTTAGGAAACAGACAAGAGAATTTACATCAGAGGGATGTGATGAAGAGGTGTGAGAGCTGGAGGGAAAAGAAGAATGCAAAATAAAGAATTTGGGAAGTAAAAGTGAGTAGTGGAAAGAGAAGAAAAAGCGCAGGGAGAAAACGAGATGGAAACAGCGTCAGGCTAAGCCAACGACTCTAGCCAAGGACAGTCACACTTTGTGACAGTGACTCTTCCTGACATATAGAACAGATCCAAAGTCAGACAGGGACATGAACAGCTCTGGTCTCCTGAGAAAGTGGCACAAGTGACCGACCTCAGCTCAACGATTGACTTGCCAAAAGTCGTAAAGGACGAATTCTGTTCAGGCTCCTAAAAGTCCTGGTGATTTAGAAGACCATAAGACTGGCTTAAAAAAACTTAAGATCCTCAAACTGGAAGAGCCAGCTTGTTGTGTGCCACATAAAAGACAAACCACTTGACTTGTGAAGAAGCTATTGGATTGACACAAGGAGAAGAAGTCCACTCTTGTAGTAAAGACCCAGGAACAGCATATACAGAACATTTTAGACTGTTGATCCTGATTCTCCTCTGGAAGAATGCAAGATAGGATGCTCAGGATTTTGTTTTTAGTTTCCCTCTTTGGCGGGCTACTGTGCCCAGCCGAGGCCAAAGGGACATATTTCCCACCTCCTGCTACTGGAAGGTTCATTCACAGCCTCTATCAACCGGGTTCTCATCCCCAGACCTATGGCAAACCCATCACCAAGCACAGGTAAGCCTGGTGGCATGTTTGATGGACTGTGGTTATGAGAAGTAACATACTGTACTGTAGTTTACAATTTTAAATATGTTTGCTGAGTAAAATAAACTCTAGGCATTAACGCCTTGATCGGACATACTGGGTATACTAGCCTTTCTCAATGAGGGTTTTGTGGAACTCTAGGTTTCCTCCAGAGGTTGCTAGGGGTTCCTTAAGCAGCAAGCATTTTCTGACTCTTAGATATGTAACCCTGATAACAATAAACTTTTTAGTTATCTATAAGGGTGGGATTCTTCCTTCTGACCACAAATGTATTCGGGGAAAAAAGCCTGTGCTTTTAGAAGATCCACACCAGATCAGTAATAGATTGGTGAAGCACTTGCGTAATTATGGATCCATAGATTGCCAACATATCCCATGGCACTGTCCAGAGTGATGTACCCAACCGCTATGGAATTTGGTTGTTTGATCCAAGTGCCATTTAGCTGCCCATGCATATATTGGAAATTTTCATGCCAAGGAGAAATATGTGGAGCACAAAGAAAATTCTCAGCCCTTGCCTGCATACACTAACACGCTGTCTATTTTATTATCCCGCCTATTCACTATCCTAATGGATATGATTGGCTGCTAGAGTGATTACTTTGATAAGAAAACGCATGAAAGAGCAAAGTGCCGTAATCCAAAGTGACCAATCAGCAGTTATCATTTGTTTTTTGGCTATTTAAGATGAGTCTGATTGGTTGCTGTTGCTTACTGCGCTCTCACATCATCCTTAGTACTGAATTATTCATTATACTTTACACCCATAGGTCTAATGCATGCTACTAATACTAAAGCCATCAAAGGCCCTTTTTAGCTTTGCTGTGCCTTAATTCAAAGGGTATTAAACATAAAAGAATAACAAAACGTATTTAACAGACACAAGAGAGAACAGGCATTGGAATCCCGCTCAGATGAGCTGACAATGAATTCCTTTATATCTTTGTAATGCCTATTCTCCGTTGTACAGTACACAGGTAGGCAGTCTGTAGATGTATATTGTCTGTTAGAGAAGAATTGGGGAAGCATGCTGGAACTTGTAGTATAACAGTGCGTCTTTGTGTTTCCGTACATGATGAGTATCAGTGTAGGAGTGTCTGCATACACAGCCTGATCTTCATTACTCACTTTAGAATATGTGTTGGCCCATGAATTCTATACATTCATTTTATACGAGGAGCGTGTGAATAATTAGTGTAACAATATGGAACATCGTTATACAAAGCTATTAGAATTAGTCTTGGACCGGGCGCCCTTGCCTGTGCTTGTCTCTGGCGGTTTGCCTGGAATAACGAAGCAAAATTGTTTCTGTCGTTGACAGCATCCATCACACAACATGAGGCTCTGCTGTTAGTATAGAGGTGCGGGTTTAATAGGGCAGTGAGAAATGTGCAGTAACCCATAGCAACCCATCAGAAATCTCATATTATTGAGTAGACTACTTTGATCTGGTTGCTATAAGTTACATCATATTATCATTTTTATGCTAATTGAATGCCTTTCAAACAGACCTGTATAAAGAGCAGAAACCAAATATTCATAGTAGACCTGTATACCATAAATTGTTGGCACATACCTCTTATTCTACTTGCTGATCTTATAATGTGCCCCCCAGAGGCCGCCAAATTGCAATTCAAATGTCTTCCCTAAAAGTAGAAGCATAGGTATGCCCACCAAACCCCAAGAATGACTGGAACTCTTGTTAAGTTGTTGAGGCACACGGGTGGCTATTCTCGGATGGCCAGCCAGTAAAATTGGAAGTATGTACTGGCATCCTTAGTGCCTGCTTTACTACACACGTGTTGGCTTGAACCTGTTTTGACCTTTAACAATATAAACTGTCAACTGAATATTAATACTGAACACCGAGCCCTCTGTTATGCAAATACTGCTGATATCTAGAGCTGTGGTCTCCAAACTGCGGCCCGAGAGTCAGATGTGGCCCTTTTGCTAGCCTTTATCTGGCCCTTGGGGCACTATTGCACATACCAATACAAAACACTATTCCTCTCACTGACACCAGCAGTGCGGCATAATTCCTGCCACTGACACCAATTATAGGGCAGTATTCCTCCTACTGATACCAATGATGATGCACTATTATGAGGCACTATTCTTCCCACTGACACCAATGATGGGGCACTATTCCTTCCACTGACACCAATGATGGGGCACTATTCCTTCCACTGACACCAATGATGGGGCACTATTCTTCCCACCTACACCAAGGATGGTGCACTATTTCTCCCCATAATATCAATGATGGGGCTCTATTCTTCCCACTAATACAAATGATCGGGCACAATTCCCTCCACTGACACCAACAGTGGGGCACTATTCCTCCCACTGACACCAATTATGGGGCACTATTCCTTCCACTGACACCAACAGTGGGGCACTATTCCTTCCACTAACGCCAATGATTGGGCACTGTTCCCCCCACTGACACCAATGATGTGGAAGTATTCATCCCATTGCTACCAATGATGGGGCACTATTCTTCCCACTAATACCAATGATGGGGCACTATTCCTCCCACTAATACCAATGATGGGGCACTATTCCCCCTTCTACTGACCATAGGTGCTATGAAATGTATTTACTCCCACTGACCATTAAGCCTGAGGCGTTGTTTACTCTCACTGAATATAGGACATTTTCTATCCCCACTGGCCACAGTCTGGCCCCCCTAAAGTTTGAAGGACAGTAGACTGACCCTTTGTTTAGAAAGTTTGGAGAACCCTGACCTTGAGCATTCTCTACCAGGGTTCCAAAGAACTCCACAGGTTGCTAGGGGTTCCTTGAGCTGTTGCTGATTGACCTCTCACATGATGCCTGCATAATTCCTGGTCCAACAGCACTTGGCAGAGCTAGCAGCATTACACCATTACTTTTTTTTGTTCCTGTCTGTAAAGAGGGCATTCTAATCACCGATGAAAGGGGAACATTCTTTCCAGTAACCATCAATGTAAAGAGCTTCCTTCCCATTAACCCAAATTATTTAGTATTACCTGGGGTTCCCAGAAACTTGAATGGTTTTTCAAGAGTTCCTCTGGGGTAAAAAGGCTGAGAAAGTCTGGTGTAGAAAGTTGTCACTTCATCCTGCCCACCACTCGATTGTACTATTGGTCAGTGAAGCCATTGGGGTCAATTTACTAAAACTAGGGAGTGCAAAATCTGTTGCAGCTGTGCATGGTAGCCAATCAGCTTCTAATGCCGTGTACACACGAGCGGAATTTCCAACAGAAAAAGTCCGACGGGAGCTTTTCATCGTGTATTCTGATCGTGTGTATGCCCCATCGGACTTTTTACGTCGAAAATTCTGACGGACCTAGAAAGAGAACATGTTCTAAATTTTTCCGACGGAACCAATTCCTATCGGGAAAACCGCTCGTCTGTATGCTTTTCCGACGTACCAAAAACGATGCATGCTCTGAAGCAAGTACGAGATGGAAGCTATTGGCTACTGGCTATTGAACTTTTTTCTAGTCCCGTCGTTCGTGTTGTACGTCACCGAGTTCTTGACGGTCGTACTTTGGTGTGACGGTGTGTATGCAAGACAGCTTGAGCGGAATTCCGTCGGAGAAACCTTCAGAGTTTATTCCGACAGAAAAAACCTGGAAGCTGATTAGTTTCTATGCAGAGCTGCACTAGATTTTGCATTCCCCAGCTGTAGTAAATCAACCTTGTCTGAGGTCAGTGGGCACAATAAGTGACCAGTAGCAAGATGCAGTAGCTGGGCAGGAACAGTCTGTCACACCGACTAGTTACCTGACATCAGTTTTTGCACAACAGAAGTTAGAGGCTCCTGGGATGCTTCTATGGTTGTCTGTATTACAATTCTGCCACCCGTTTACTTTGCTAAAGACCAGCACAGGTACAGATAAAAGAGTATCACAATTGGCCTTATTCTACCAGGGCAAGGTTCAATGACTACGTGAAAGGTGCAGTAGCCCATAGCGTCTAACAGATTTCAGTTTACTGTTAAAAGGTAAATAGGTTGCCTAAGTAACCGCCCTTCCTGCATTGTCTGGTATTCCTTTATGGAACAAGGCCAGTAGTATGACGCCAAATCCCTTGTGTAAATTACATGGATGTTTTATTACTGGAGATACTCGCTTTATATTGAGCTAATGCTTTTTTGTTCCATCTCCCTCCTCCCCCTCTCATGTCTCTTCTTGCTGTCCTCTTTCCCCCACCCCTTTCATTTCCCAACTGTCTCCAAACTGTCTCCATACCACGGCTTTCTCCTGCAGAAATTACTGTGTCTATGTGGTGGAGAAGAACGTGACCTGCACACAGCAGGACGGCACAGAACCGTATATCAAGGCTGAGTACCTCAAGTGCAGCTGGGGACCCAAATGCCCAGGAACTGTTGTGTAAGCGCAATATACTAACAACCTTGGATATTCTTCTGTGAATAATGTACAAATGTATGTAACATAGAAAGCATGTAGAGGTGCTCCATGACCATTTTCCAAGCTCAAGGGTGAACCATTTTCTATAGGCTATGAAACATTTAGATTTGTGCAGTACATTAATGCACAAGCGTTAAGTCACTCATTAAAATGCATTGCGTTAAGGCAGCTCATTGAAATCAGTGGGCTTCCAATCCACCAAAACATCCCAAATATTGAACATGTCTCAAGACCATTGCCGCAATGCACCACAACACACATTTCCGGGTTGCCATGCATTGCAAAGACTGTACATCGCTTTAGCGCATTAGGGTGCTATTCAAAATGAGTGGGACTGCAATGTATTGACTCGTGTATTGTCTTTTACAACACATAGGTGCAAATCAATCCCAAAGAAATATACCAATAAACAGATCAGGTATTACAACAAACTATTAGACCCCTTTTACACTGAGGTGTTTTTCAGGCGCTTTTGGGCTAAAAATAGCACCTGTAAAGCGCCTGAAAAACGGCTCCCCTGCAGTCTCAGTGTGAAAGCCCAAGTGCTTTTACACTGAGGCGATGCGCTGGCAGGACGTTAAAAAAACTCCTGCAAGCAGCATCTTTGGAGCGGTGAAGGAGTGGCGTATACACCGCTCCTGCCCATTGAAATGAATGGGCAGCACCGCCAAACCGCCGGCAAAGCGCCTCTGTAGCGGCGCTTTGCGGGTCGTTTTAACCCTTTTTTGCTCACTAGTGGGGGTTAAAGTGCCCCGCTAGCAGCCAAAAACCTCTGCAAAAACTACGGTAACGTGCCGCTAAAAATAGCGGTGCTTTACCGTGGACGGCGCCGACGCCCCAGTGTCAAAGCAGCCTTAAGGTACTAGGCATGCCTGGTCTGCGCCAATGACCGCATCTATATTATGCATACAAAAAGTCACCTGCACATCGCAGTCCCCTCTTTAAAGATGGTGTTTTTAGAATGTATTTGGCAAGTAATGCTTACCTGTTAGAGGCCAACCCATAGTCATGGCGTCATTTACTCCAGAACAACATACTCACTGGGAAATTTTTATACTTGCATGTGTAGTTAGATGAAAAATGAGCTCAATAGCTTTGGCAAGGCTTCCCTCAATAGGTACCCAACTGTAAAATGTGCTCTTTTTGGGGTGTCTTGATTCCAACGTAGGTCTACTAGCTCTTAAAAGGGTTGAGTTTATTGAACTCAAACCAAACAAATACAGAAAAGAGCACCAGACCAAAATCAGATAAAAGAGTCAAAGACGATTTTAATTAATAAAAAACACATTAAAAATGTTTTAAAAAGTATTAAAAAAATACAACCTGTTTCAGGGCCACCACTCTCCCTTCATCAGGGCTCAACAGAGGCTAAAACATGGACTTCATATATCTATATTAGAACCAGTATTCAACTCCCCTCATAGAGAAACAACCTGACAGCAGCAATGGAGTTCCATGTGTTAGCCTGTGTTGAGCCTTACTGAATGGAGAGTAGTGTTGCCCCTGAAATGTGATGGCTGTTTTTAAATAACATTTTTTATCAATAATTACAATTATCTTGGTCTCTTTTAGCCGATTTTTGTCTGTCGCTCCTTTCTATATTTTTATGCAATAGTTTTGGATGTTTTAATTGCACATTAACACATTGCATATGTCTACTCAATTGCCATTCATTCCAAACTGCACCCCAGCAAACATATAAAGTATGAACACCCGCATTGCAGCATACCCTAGTGAAGGGTGAGTCACGCATTTTTGGTACCTATAGACTTCAATTGACGTTCCTGAAACACACCTGAAACCACACCTAACGCACGTTTTTTGCACAAATACTATATCTTGCCTCTCCTTCAAGGAACCTTCTTTCTATTGGCTAAAACAAAAACACTCAAGCCTGAAAACACCCAAACTGTATGGACAAATACATGTAAATAAGGCTTCAAAAACCCTTGAAGAAGCTCAGAACCTAGCCAGAAGTGTGAACAGCCTAATGCCTAACTACTAGCTTTAAATTGCTATATTTGAGTATCCACATGTATCATCAGCTGCCTGTTTGTGTCAGTTGATTGATGCAGAATCTGAATACATCTGAATACTTTAAAAGCACTGGGGGGTATTTACTAAAGGCAAATCCACTTTGCACTACAAGTGCACTGCAAGTGCACTTGGAAGTAAAGTCGCTGTAGATCTGAGGGGTACATGCAAGGGAAATAAAAAACAGCATTTTAGCTTGCACATGATTGGATGATAAAATCAGCAGAGCTTCCCCTCATTTCAGAGCTTCCCCTCAGATCTACAGCGACTGCACTTACAAGTACACTGAAAGTGCAAAGTGAATTTGCCTTTAGTAAATCAACCCCATGGTCTCTTAACTGGCAAACAGAACATGAAATCCTCAATGGTTCATTTGCACTGCTATAATGAAGGGCATATTTACACTAATGTTCACTGTGTTAAGGCAACCCATTCATTTTGAATGCACAAAATGGGTGTTATTTACAAAAGGCAAATCCACTTTGCACTACAGGTGCAAACTACAAGTGCAAAGTGCACTTGAAATTGCACTGAAAGTGCACTTGGAAGTGCAGTCGCTGTAAATCTGAGGGGTAGATCTAAAATGAGGGGAAGCTCTGATGATTTTATTATCCAATCATGTACAAGCTAAAATGCTGTTTTTTTTATTTTCCTTGCATGTCCCCCTCGGATCTACAGCGACTGCACTTCCAAGTGCACTTTCAGTGCAATTTCAAGTGCACTTTGCACTTGTGATTTGCACTTGTAGTGCAAAGTGGATTTGCCTTTAGTAAATAACCCCCAATGTGCCTCAATGAACAAATATCATTCCTGCACTATTTTTAACAACACAGCACAATTTACAGAGCTTATCATATCATCATTTTTTTTTTTCATTGGTTAACATAACTTTGGTTAACATAAGGAAAGACAACCTTGGATTGGTTGCCAAGGGTTACTACACCTCCCCCTTGCTGTTAAGCCTCTATAAACCTGTAATGCAATGTGATGTAAAAATAATTTGCTACATTTAATTATCAACAGCTAAAATTATGGTCCTTTCACACCACAACCATTTGGGAAAATTAAGACTTTTTTTTTTTAAGTCAGCGTGACATTTGGTGGGTTTTCCCACCGTCTTTAGAGAAAAATGTACCCTGCTGCTTCTATTTAATCACAGCCTGAAGTAACAAATTACTATTTGTATAGATTTCATTATAGAGCATTAGTGAAAGCAGCAAATAGTCACCTGCAGAGCTTCTCATTATTAAGCTTGATGGACCCTCAAGATCCATGGAATCTAAATGGACAGGGGGGGGATGTGGTTGACTGCCCAGCATTTTTAATTTGCTCCATTATTGCCTTATAGGTACAGGACACTTTTCAGGCCCAAGTATAAAATCGGGCACAAGATAGTGACTGAACTGCAGTGGCGCTGTTGTCCTGGACATTCAGGGGATGCCTGCCAAGAAGGACCTCCCATCCAGCCAGCATATCATCCACCTTACATGGGCCCCAAGGCAGCCCCAGGACAGAAACTGTTCCCTCCACCAAAGACTCCCCCTTCCTACCCTAAACTGCCACCTGAGACTCTTCCAGACCCACCAATATCACCTAAGAAAAGTGGCTATGGTAAGAAACATTTTGTTACACTTTTGTTATCATTATAATACTTATCTAAGCCCAACTCTCGTAAATGTAAAAAAAAAGCAGAGGTTAAAAAATGAAAAAAAGAGCTTTGTCTGCAATCCTTACCTCCTCCCTGGCACTGTATGCTGCAGTAATTTCTTTTAGCCACAAGATGTCCTCAGTTTTCTGGGTTGATAAATGGGTCTTCCGCCATTTATCCTGGAAGAATGAACATGTACACAGTGCATACTGTGAGTGAACCAATGGCTCTTGCTGATGTGTGAGCCAACGAAGAGAGAGAGAGACCCAGGTGCCGCTCTCAAGCACATCGCTGGATCGAAATGGGGCTCAGGTAAGTATAGGGGGCGGGGGGGCTGTGCAGAAAGCTGCACCCAGCAGGTTTTTTTTACCTGAATGCATTGAATGCATTCAGGTAAAAAACCTTCTGCCTTTATAACCACTAAAGATTTGGCTTTGACAGGAAGATTTAGAAGGCATCTGTAGGTAGATGCTGCTAGGTAACTTCACTTTATACTTACAGAAGTTTGCCCCTCTTTCCCTCCATTGACATTTTTTAAATGCATCAAGGGGCTTATGTAATACCCCCCTAAAACTCCAAAGGCAGAATGACACCCCCAGAGGCAGGTTCAAGTTTTATTGTAGAACGGATAAGGAGCTGAGTGTCAGGGGTCCCAGATGCCACAGCAGATCACTTACAGACTCTACACATAAGGATTAATGTCCAGGTTCACAGTTTCAGAACCTTTAAGCTGACCCAGCAACACTGTAAGCACAATCCCACACTTACGTGCATCCTCCAAGTGAGTCACCAGGCCCTTCTAAGAGACCAGCCTTCTTCATGGCTCTTTTCAGCAAGGGGTATCCCCTGGGTCCTTTCCTTGGCACAGCTTCCTTCAAACGCCAAGCAGGTCAGCTTCAGGACCACTTCAGCACACGTTAAGCCCCCAAACAGGCTATTGGGCCTAACAGCAGAGCTCCATCCAACAGCACCTCTTGTGGCTTCAGCCCATGGAAAGAAAGTGAGCACATGGCCTATCCCAAAAATGTATATCCTTCCCCAACAGGCACCAGTAGCATAAACCTCTGACTGGATTGGCTGAAGAAAATATAAATATTCATAACTTAGTTTTGTTTGTGAAATCTCATACTATGGCCAATGATACCAGTGACATCTACTGGTGAAAGTGAGAAATCACAAGACAATTTAAGCTTAGGGAAAACCAGGTGAAAAACTATACAATTAGTCTGAGCTAACTACACCCCAGCCAAAAACTAAATTATCATAGTAGCCCCTGTTTAGGTCAAGGAGGCTACACTTATACAATAAGGCACAGAGCTATATTTACAGTGTTTAATTCAGTAATAAGTCTGCAAGTCATTACTAAACCCTTGATGATGTGGTATATTCGCCATGTACTGTGAGCCATTGTACTCACTAAGGACTTGGTTAAAATAAGTAAAACACCAGGTTCACTGCCACACCTGCCTCCCCAACAAAACATGCTCACCATTTCCTTCCTTAACGTCCAAATAGGGTTGCAACCCTACGTCCAAATCACTGTAGTCAGAGCTTACATAGGGTTGTGGGCTGTGAGCTGTCCTTAAACCTTATGTAAAATAGCTAGGCCAATTTCCAAGCAGCAGCATTGTGAAAAAGGAAGATTGGAAATGAGTCACATGATCATTCATACGCAAAAGGTACCTGGCATTACCTCTACTTCTAGTAGGGAGCTGAGGAAAGGTAAATATATGATTCTGAGAAGTGGGGGGGGGGGGTGCAATAAAGCAATCCTGTTGACCCAAATTACATGTTTGTTTGATGCTCAATAGGAGTCTTAGCCCAAATGCTAACAATAAAATCAGGGTGTTGCAAAGTTGCATGTCTTACCCTCCAGCCAAAAAGCCCCCTGCCATTCAAGAAAGCAAGCAGTGCTGTTTATATATCTCTAGGTCTGGCTCATCAAGGGACATGTTGGACACAGAGTGCAGTGGTCCTTGTCTGCAGAGAGCTGGGAAGCATTGGGCTTTTTAGCTGGGGCTGGGGTTTGATTATCCAAAAAAAACGTGTTTTTAACCATAAGCAAACCATGCCTGGGACCATCTTTTCCAAGTGGTGCCAGGCACGGTATGCTTAACTGTACCTGGGCAAGGTTCAGAGCACTCACGCTACACATGAACTGGACCAAGGGGATGAACCATCCTCAGTGTGAGTGCATCCTAAAGCAGAGACCCAGAAACAAGCATACAGTATGCATGGTTATTGACTAACAAAGGTGCCAGCAGTAGATAAGAAGGTCACCCTAATTGCTGCTTTCGTATTTTTATCCTGACAGATTCCTTTTAAAGTAGACCTATATAGAGATACAGTAGTAGCTATGTCACATAATTAGACACAGGCACAGAAGTTATATGCACACAACATAGATATTAAAAGTACATTGATTAGACAGATGCATAGAAGATTGGTCTGTGGTAGTAGACAAAAACAGCAGTGTCCACCAGTGAGATAGGGTTCATGGTCTTAGAATTGAATTAACAGCTGCAATGCCTGATGACCTTAGTGCCCAATCGTTGTGTGCTGTTTGCTCCCATCCTGCTGGGAGGCATTCATCATCTGGGGACAAGTAGGGATTGTAACTTGGAGGTCTTCTCTTTGGCATTAATTGACATCAAAGCATGGCAAAGATAAAATATGTTACATAGTTACATAGCTGTGTTGTAACAAGGCGTACGCCTATCGAGCTCAACCAAATCTCCATAAAACTCAACTGCAGTTTCACAACAGTGCAAGGACATGGGTTCACGGGTTTTTGTTCACATCAGAGCTCATTTCTTTCCCCACACAAGTCAGTGGGAAAGCAAGCACATCTTAAAACAGGCTGCTGCAACTTAGAAGATGGTCAAATTCAGTCCAGCACAAGGTCAACTGCAGGTTAGATGCACCTGTTAATCATATCTGAATGATCTTGTTAGAATCTCAAACTGGTCTTATATGCTGACAAAATGCATCTAAAAACAGTCTGCATTTGCATTTTGACACAAACCCAAATCTTGTCAGCACAGTTTTTTCCACATTATCCAAAACATGCAGGTAACCAGGGGCGTTGCTTGGTCTACAAAAGATCTGGGGCTAGAGCCCATAGCAGCGTAATAAAGAAAGTCATACACTTGGGCAGGCATACACATGTATATACACTAGTGTGTGTGTGTGTGTGTGTGTGTGTGTGTATGTATATATATCCCCAGAGAGCCCCCCTTACATCAGGGTCCCCAGAGCCTCCTCCTTACATCAGAGTCCCCAGAGAGCCTCCCCCTTGCATCAGGGTCCCCAGAGAGCCTCCCCCTTGCATCAGGGTCCCCAGAGAGCCTCCGCCTTAAAATCAGGGTCCCCAGAGAGCCCCTCCACTTACATCAGGGTCCCCAGAGATCCTCCCCTCCCCTTGGGGACCCCTGCAGAAACTCGGGGCTATGGGCCCCATATTCGGGGCTATAGCCCCAAAAGCCACCCCCTAGTGACGCCACTGCAGGTAACCAAACCAGAATCCACCTAAAACTGATCCAACTGTCTGCATATGTATGCACACAGTAGAGATATTAGAATGTAAGCTCTGCCGGAGAAGGGGCTCTTCTCAATGATTATATATACTCTGTAATGTAGAATATGTTGGTACCATACAGTGGGGCAAAAAAGTATTTAGTCAGCCACCAATTGTGCAAGTTCTCCCACTTAAAAAGATGAGAGAGGCCTGTAATTGTCATCATAGGTATACCT
The DNA here is from genome assembly GCF_042186555.1 of Aquarana catesbeiana. Taxonomy (NCBI): domain Eukaryota; kingdom Metazoa; phylum Chordata; class Amphibia; order Anura; family Ranidae; genus Aquarana; species Aquarana catesbeiana. The sequence continues at coordinate 203,479,009 of NC_133335.1, read as the reverse complement.
CAACTATGAGAGTCAAAATGTGGAAACAAATCCAGACAATCACATTGTCTGATTTTTGAAAGAATGTATTTGCAAATTATGGTGGAAAATAAGTATTTGGTCACCTACAAACAAGCAAGATTTCTGGCTCTCACAGACCTGTATCTTCTTCTTTAAGAGGCTTCTCTGTCCTCCACTCATTACCTGTATTAATAGAACCTGTTTGAACTTATCAGTATAAAAGAAACCTGTCCACAACCTCAAACAGTAACACTCCAAACTCCACTATGGTGAAGACCAAAGAGCTGTCGAAGGACACCAGAAACAAATTGTAGACCTGCACCAGGCTGGGAAGACTGAATCTGCAATAGGCAAGCAGCTTGGTGTGAAGAAATCAACTGTGGAAGCAATAATTAGAAAATGGAAGACATACAAGACCACTGATAATCTCCCTAGATCTGGGGCTCCATGCAAGATCTCACCCCGTGGGGTCAAAATGATCACAAGAACGGTGAGCAAAAATCCCAGAACCACACGGGGGGACCTAGCAAATGACCTGCAGAGAGCTGGGACCAACATAACAAAGGGTACCATCAGTAACACACTACACCACCAGGGACTCAGATCCTGCAGTGCCAGACGTGTCCCCCTGCTTAAGCCAGTACATGTCCAGGCCCGTCTGAGGTTTGCTAGAGAGCATTTGGATGATCCAGAAGTGGATTGGGAGAATGTCATATGGTCAGATGAAACCAAAGTAGAACTGTTTGGTAGAAACACAACTCATCGTGTTTGGAGGAGAGAGAATGCTGAGTTGCAACCAAAGAACACCATACCTACTGTGAAGCATGGGGGTGGCAACATGGGGGTGGCTTTGGAGCTGTTTCTCTGCAAAGGGAACAGGACGAGTGATCCATGTACATGAAAGAATGAATTGGGCCATGTATTCGTGAGATTCTGAGTGCAAACCTCCTCCCATCAGCAAGGGCATTGAAGATGAAACATGGCTGGGTCTTTCAGCATGACAATGATCCCAAACACACCGTCCGGGCAACAAAGGAGTGGCTTCGTAAGAAGCATTTCAAGGTCCTGGAGTGGCCTAGCCAGTCTCCAGATGTCAACCCCATAGAAAACCTTTGGAGGGAGTTGAAAGTCCGTGTTGCCCAGCGACAGCCCCAAAACATCACTGCTCTAGAGGAGCTCTGCATGGAGGAATGGGCCAACATACCAGCAACAGTGTGTGACAACCTTGTGAAGACTTACAGAAAACGTTTGACCTCTGTCATTGCCAACAAAGGATATATAACAAAGTATTGAGATGAACTTTTGATATTGGCAAAATACTTATTTTCCACCATAATTTGCAAATAAATTCTTTAAAAAATCAGACAATGTGATTGTCTGGATTTGTTTCCACATTTTGTCTCTCATAGTTGAGGTATACCTATGATGACAATTACAGGCCTCTCTCATCTTTTTAAGTGGGAGAACTTGCACAATTGGTTGCTGACTAAATACTTTTTTCCCCCACTGTATAAATCAGGGGTACTGAATTAAAATTCATGGATGTCCGATCAATAAAATTTTCTTTCAGCAGAGGTCCGAATCTAATGTTTGTGCGATGACTCAGGTCCTTCACATCACAATCCCTCATGTTATGTCACAATCCTGCTTTTACATCAGTCTCGTCAGTCCCCCTGCATATCACAATCCCCCCTTCATATCACAGTTTCCGCTTCACAGCAGTGTCCTCTGCCCCCGCTTCATAGCACCCCCCCCACAGTGGTGTCCTCTGCCCCCCTTCACATCACAGTCCCCCACAGCTCTGCCCTCTTCACATCACAGCCCCCACAGTTCTGCCCCCTTCACATTACAGCCCCCACAGCTCTTCCCATCACAGTCCCCTACAGCTCTGGCCCCCTTCAGATCATATACACCCGCAGCTCTGCCCCCCCTTCAAATCACAGCTCTTCACAGTTATGCCCCCCTTCATATCACAGACCCCCCTGCCGTTCTACCCTGCTTGGCATCACAGCCCTCTGGATCTCTGCCCCCCCCTTCACATCACAACCCCCTTCAGCTCTTCCCCCCTTCAGATCACATACCCCGCAGCTCTACCCCCCTACAAATCACAGCTCTACACAGTTATGCCCCCCCTTTCACATCACAGACCGCCCTGCAGAAATTCAGTGCTGTCCTGTGTACTCTGCAGAGTTATCTCTAGTAATGTTATCATCGTTGTTAAGTTTGCCTGCTTGCACTACAGAACTCCTCCCTCTTATGTTATGGGTATAGGGAGGTGTTCCATAGTGCTCACACACTTCCTGTCCTAGGGCGACAATGCTGCTCCTCCATAGGTACAGTGCAGTGGTCTGGTATTGTCACCCTAGGGCAGGAAGGCAGGCTCACAAGGTAAAAATAAAGGAAGAAAAGAAAGGAAAAGCACAAAGTCACCTTATCTATGAAGCAGTAAACTGCAATAAACTACATTCTTGTTCTTGATAATAGATACAGTCTTTACCCCATTTGCCACCCAATTGAAATATCATTCGGGAACATTGCTTGTGGATTACAAAACTGCCCTTATTTAGAGTTAAAGATGTTGTAAAGGCAGAAGGTTTTTTATCTTAATGCATTCTATGCATTAACCACTTGCCGACCAGCGCACGCCGATGTACATCCTAAGTTTGGCAGCGGATATCGTTGTTATGGCAGCAGCTAGCAATTTACTTGGCGTAACATTATCTTTCACAATATAAAAAAAAAAAAATGGGCTAACTTTACTGTTATTTTATTTTTTTATTCAAAAAAGTGATTTTTTTCCAAAAAAAGCGTGCTTTTAAGACCGCTGCGCAAATATGGTGTGAAAAAAAGTATTGCAACGACCGCCATTTTATTCTCTAGGGTGTTAGAAAAAAACAATATATAATGTTTGGGGGTTCTAAGTAATTTTCTAGCAAAAAAAACTGTTTTAAACATGTAAACACCTAAATTCCAAAACAAGGCTAGTCCTTAAGGCGGAGGTTCACACAAAAATTGAACCTCCGCTTTTCGGAACCCTCCCCCCTCCGGTGTCACATTTGGCACCTTTCAGGGGGAGGGGGGTGCAGATACCTGTCTTATATTTGCACCCACTTCTGGCATAGACTCCCACGGGAGTCTACGCCTCTTCCTGTCCCCCTGCACTGTCTGCTGGGACACACACGGGTCCCAGGAGATAGCGGGGACCAGTTAGGACGCGCAGCGCGACTCGTGCATGCGCAGTAGGGAATCGGGAAGTGAAGCTGCAAGGCTTCACTTCCTGATTCCCTCACAGAGAATAGCGGCGGCAGCTGCCGAGGACCGAGCGACGGTTCGGCCTCAGGTGCCGACACCGCTGGATTCGGGGACAGGTGAGTGTCCTTATTTTAAAAGTCATCAGCTGCAGTATTTGTAGCTGCTGACTTTTAAAAAGAAATTTTTCGCGGTACTCCCTCTTTAAGTGGTTAAGATAAAAAACCTTCTGTGTGTAACAGCACCCCCAGCACCCCCCTAATTACCTACCTGAGCCCCTTCTCTTTCCAGCGATGTCCACAATCCCCTCAGCCATCCAGGACACTCCTCCTGATTGGTTGAGACAGCAGTGGGGCCATTGGCTCCCGTGGCTGTCAAAGTCAGTCAGCCAATCAGGGGAGAGGGGTCCGTGTCTGAATGGATACACGGAGCCCTGACTCATCTTGGGTGCCCCCTGAAGCAAGATGCTGGCTGAGGGGCCTCAAAGGAGGGAGGGGCCAGGAGCAGCAAAGAGGGACACAAGAAGAGGAGGATCGGGGCTGCTCTGTGCAAAACCACCTGCACAGAGGAGGCAAGTATAACACGATTTTTTTTTTTTTTTTACCACTTCCCGCCTGGCCCATAGCAGATGACGGCCGGACAGTGGTTGAGTTATCCTGACTGGGCGTCATATGATGTCCAGCAGGATAACATGCAGCTGCGCACCCGCTAGGGCGCGCATCGTGGCGATCGGTGGAGCGGTGTGTCAGCCTGACACACCGCTCCACCGATCTTGGTAAAGGGCCTCCGGCAGAGGCTCTTTACCACGTGATCAGCTGTGTCCAATCGCGGGTAATCACGATGTCAATAGGAAGAGCCGTTGATCGGCTTTTCCTCACTTGCGTCTGACAGGCGCGAGTAGAGGAGAGCCGATCGGCGGCTCTCCTGACAGGGGGGTGTGCGCTGATTGTTTATCAGCGCAGCCCCCCCCTCAGATCACCACACTGGACCACCAGGGATCGCCACTAGGACCACCAGGGAAGGGGCAATATGTGGATGGCCAGGTATGTACTTCATGGCCATCCACATGTGCCCAATCTGTGCCAATCAGTGCCCACAAATGGGCACTGATTGGCACCATTGTTTCAGTTCTGGCCAGCAATGCCACCAATCAGTTTTATCAGTGCCACCAGTGTCATCAGTGCCACCTGTCAGTGCCCATAAGTGCCACCTATCAGTGCCCATCAGTGCCCACCTATCAGTGGCCATCAGTGCCACCCGTAAGTACCCATCAGTGCCACCCATAAGTACCAATCAATGCCACCTACGAGTGCCCATCAGTGCCACCTATAAGTGCCCATCGGTGCCACCTATGAGTGCCCATCAGTGCCGCATACCAGTGCCACCTATCAGTGCCCATCAGTGCCACCTATCAGTGCCGCCTATCAGTGCCCATCATCAGTGCCCGTCAGTGCCACCTCATCAGTGCCACCTCATTGGTGCCACCTCATGGGTGCCCATCAGTGCCGCCGTATCAGTGCCCGTCAGTGCAGCCATATCAGTGCCCTTCATTGAAGAAGAAAATGTACTTATTTACAAAAAATTTTAACAGAAACAAAGAAAAACTTGTTTTTTTTTCAAAATTTTCGGTCTTTTTTTAATTGTTGCGCAAAAAATAAAAACCGCAGAGGTGATCAAATATCACCAAAAGAAAGCTCTATTTGTGGGAACAAAAAGATAAAAAATTTGTTTGGGTACAGTGTTGTATGACCGCGCAATTGTCATTCAAATTGCAACAGCGCTGAAAGCTGAAAATTGGCCTGGGCGGGAAAGTGTCTAAGTGCCTGGTATTGAAATGGTTAAACAAGCCTTTACAATCACTTTAAAGGGTTTGTTACCCCAACACTTTATATTCCTGATATGTGTCCACTGTACCATGTACTTGTATGAGAGAGTATCCGGTTCTCTTTGTATTGCTTCATTTATGTGAAATCACTGGTGTTCTGCCAGTCCCTCTGCTTTCCTATTAAAAACCGACCACGCTAAGCAAGAGAGCACACCATGGTCAGTTCTATAGCTATGCTGGGAACTCAGTGTACTCTTCTCCAATGATCAGACTTGTCCTGCCACGCCCCCACTGCACAGCCATTCACTGGGAAGCTCAGTATTTTGCTGTTTCTCCTTCCCCCAGCTCTTATGCAGCTGAAAACAGAGGGATCACTTATAAAAAAAAGGGTGAAAAAAGTATTTATAATGTTTTTTTATATCTATACAAAAATGTTTTGCCTTTCATTTCTATTTTAAACTGAATGGGTTGTTTCACAAGGTGATCACTTACAATCACTTTAAGCGTCTTTTGGAATTTAAATAATATAGGAATGAGGAAAGTTTAGGAAATCTATAATTTGCCATGAAAGATTTTCTTTCATTTCTTATGTTAACACTGTTATATTTGTATTAGGGTTTCCATAGTTGCACTTCCAGTTTCTCAATCAGCTGACACTGGATTCACCTAAATAAAATATCCCTCTTTTAATCACCGCTGACAAAATCAAACAAAAATAACACAGTTCCTTCCTCTGTGCATAAATATCGGTGTGTATAGCTCTGCTGGGTGTTTTATTCTTTTACAAACATAGTTTAATAATTTCATGGCTCAGGTTACTCATGAGAACAAAGTCGCTTTATGCCGCCGTGCCCTGTCTCAGCCAATAGATAGCACTGCTACAAATTATAGCTGGGCTTCCTAATGCCTTTCGCAGCCAGCTGATCAGCCGCCCGGTTTCCAAAGACAGGGCAGAACAGTACGCCACTACAAAGTTATATGAGGCACTCCAAAGCCAGGATTGTTCCAATCTGCCACTGCAATAACATAAATACAACCAGCTGAGCCCTGGATCATTTTTCCTTCCAAACCTTGATGAAAAGAACTAACCTCATACACAACCGTAGAACGGATGGAAATGTGGAGCTTACACTATCACCCCAATAAAAATGACATATAATTCAAATCAAACTATAAAATGGTTACAGAACAAGCAAAATCTTCAGGTTAGATTCCAATTTTTTGTTGTGAAAATGAATGCAATTTTGAATTTTTCACAAGTGTTGCGGCATGTTTTTCTAGCGTTGACACCATGTTTTTAAGATCACATCTTGCATTGCTTTATAAAAGCTGTTTCTATAGTTTTTTGCATCTATCGCTAAGCATTGAAATAATAAAATATTATATTACATGCAGGAGCTACCAATAACTTTTACAAATATGTATAGGAAAATACTTATAGCTGTACAGAAGTTTTCATTATCATTTTATGTAACTGGCTTTTTATACCCAACTCCAGCCAAAACATTTATTTGTTTGGGAAGGATTCTTTGAGGTTCTAGACTCCCCCTCCCCCCATCCAAAACTAAAAAAATAATCTTTTGCCTGAAGCAGGGATTTATTGCTGTTTATTCCCTGCCATATTCGGCACCAGATTGACGCCATGCACTTTCTAGCCCATTAGCTTTTTATTAAAAAATATTGCTCCTTTTGGTTCAATCTTATTTTATTAAATAAGACATACAAAGAGCAAGGAATAGAGGTACAAACGACGCAAGATCTCCAGTGCACCACATAGTATCATGAGTTGGGAAAACATAGTTCAGTACAAAGCAACATTAGATATATTACCCCAAAGCCCATATTGATAGCAAGTGTACCAGTATCCTAGTATGATGGGGAAAGAGCATTTATCATATAATATATGAATAAGTCAGTATGTATGAAAACACATCTGCATTTTAACTATCCTTTATCATCATCAAAAAAATGTAAAAATCAGTAGTAAAAGAGCGTCAGTAAAGGAAAAGAGGTTAAGGAATTAAGCAAGGTAAAAAAGCAGGATAGCAAAGATAAGGTCATGAACACTCCATCATGGCCATGGAGTATTGGAGGTCTGATCTTCCTGGGCTCAGACCGGAAATTCAGAGGAGTAGAACATAGACCACGCAGTCCAAGTCTGGGAGAATTGGTCCTTATTTCCTGTGCCAAAAAGTATTCCACGTCCCTTATGGAGTCTAATTCGATTGCCCGTTCCCCCAGAGAGGGTACAGTCGTTGATTTCCAGTGGCGAGGAATGCCTGCCCTAGCAACTGCAATGAAGTGTCTGAGGACATATTTTTTAGCGGATTTAAAGGATCCAGGGATCATGGATAGGAGAGCTGTCACGGGTGAAGCCTGGATAGATGTTGCATTGAGTTTGCTGTACAGGTCAAAAAAAATTTTTCCCAGAATGACCGTATGGATAGGCAGTCCCACCAAATGTGAAGCACGGCACCCCCAGCATGTGTCAGATATCATGTGATTAAAATGGTGGAGTAGCAATGGACATCTGTATCATCTGGTTACAAGTTTAGAGCCCTTTTCCTGAGTTTTTGTAGCAGGGGATAATTTGTTGGTCAAGGTAAAACACTTTTGCCAGTCCGATGGGGAAAAGGCCAGGTTTAATTCCTTTTCCCACGCTTGTGTGTATGAAGGAAGGCCTGGATAAGCTGCAGCTTGGAGAATGGAATATAGTTGAGAGAAGAATTCAATATTGTTCCTTTTATACCTACATTTTAAAGCCCTTTTTTAGGTTTTGGAAAGAGTAGGGTAGGGAAGAGGTAATCCCTGTGGCCCCAATGGGAAGAGTGTCTTTTACTTCCAGGCTTGGTGTCCACACAGGAGGTAAGAGGAATCTCCTCAAGAGAAACACACAGAAATAGAAATATAATAGAGGTTCTACATCCTTCCTTCCCTCACTCCTGTACTCTCTGCTAAAGAAAAGCGCTTTTTTTGCTTTGATTGTTCCTTATAGAGAGATACCCTTACTTCTTGTCCTAGTGACCATAGAGGAAGTGAAAAAAATTATGTCAGAGTCACAGACAGCAATAAAAAAAGAAATTCCAAACCTTACCCACTCTTTTCAAAGCTAACAAAAAAGTTTGCATGGAGATGGGCTTTCAGCACCCTGTGATCTAATGATCTCTTGAAGCATTTACAAATTCAAACGTAATGTAATAATGCAAAACTAGATACTGTAAACCTAGTTATAAAAAATTCAATTTACTGTATGTCCATAGTGGTGCTGACACCATTGGTACTGGACTGACCACAGAGGAAGAATAGTGATAGGCTGGGAAGTAGGCAATAATTTCAATTCTGTCTGTGCTGAGTCATTAACTCTTTGCTAATTGTCTGATTTGTATCCCTTACAGGTAGAAAATTGTCCCCTATATTTGGAGAACGTCTGGATCGTTTGGAAGAGGAAGTCAGACGTTTGTCTCAGTCTTATGACAGCTTACAAGGAATAGTAAGCAGTTTGGGGGACTCTCTACGTCTTGCCATACAGGAAGACACCAACAAAATGATTGGCTCATTAGTGAGCGGGCCTGGTTCTTCATCACAGTCATCTGTTGGCTTTGGGGTGATTCCAGATGCTTTGGCTGAGGCTCCTCATGTTCCTGGAGACTTAACTGGCAAAGTAGCTGAAGTGAGTGAACTTTTACAATCGAAAACAGAGCTTCTGGATGAGGTGAATGGGATGGTGATGGGTCATGAAGCACAGCTCCAACACTTACTCGAGGCTGCAAGACCTTCTCCACTTACCTCCACTGAAATGCTGGAGCAGTACTTGGAAGGCAAAATAGCAGAGGCACAGGCAAAGATGATGGAAGGAATAGAGGCACGGATACAGAAGATCCAAGGTAACTGTGATATTAAAGTACAGGAAGTTCAGAAGCAGTGCCAAGATGTAGAACAGGCAGCAGGTCACCGAATGCAGCAGGAAATGGATGGAAGAGAAGTTGCCTTGCAAAGAGAATTGTCAAAGTTAGGTGCCAGACTACAGGAACTGGGTGCACTTGATGGCTGTTGTGGACGTTTGGAAGACCTCAGTAGGCGCATGGAGGAACTGGAACGTAGTTTGCACCAACTGACTGAAGAACACCACACTCTTAGCCAGAGGATGGATGTGGAAGTTACAAGGCTTATGGTGGAGCCTCAGGTTGGAACAAGACTGGATGAAGTTGAGAGCAGGTTAAACCTAACTGAGGAAGGTGTAAGAAGATGTTGCCAGGAAGGAGTGGAAAGAGGCCACTTGTTAACTGAGTTGGATGGAGTAAGGGCTTCTGTAGATGACAAAGTAAGAGTTTTGGAAGAGAGAATTTTAACAGCTGTAGGAGAGCTCACCAATGCCTCGGCTCCTTTGGCCCTCGATGGAGCAGTGATGCCTTTATTGGATGCTCATTTGTCTGGGATACGAAAAGAAGGTCTTGAAGGGCTGGAAGGAGTACAGAGCCGACTTGCTGCTGTAGAGGAGTTGTGTGCTGCTGGATGTTCTGCATCTGGAGGAGAATCTCTTGTAGAGATTCATAATGAGATCTTACAGTGCCAGAAGCAGAACCAGGATGTCCAAAAACAACTAAGTCACCTGAATGGTACTGTTTTAGGCATTAAGAAACAGATTGAACGACAACATGAGGAAGCATTACAAGGAGAGATCACTCTGCTACAAGTTAACTTGCGCAGTGTTGGACGTACTCTTCATGGCTTGGAAGAAACTGTGAATAGATATGCAGATACTGTATCACAGGTAAATCTAACGGCTGAGGAACGGGGTAACCGACTGAGTGAAGAAATGGTTACTGTTCAAGGACAGATAGATGGACAAGGCTCTCAAATCCGGTACAGCCGAGGACAGCTGCTAGGACTACGTGGGGATATGGAAAGGATGAAAGCACGTCTTGCAGGTCAGTTAGGTAGTTGTCAAGTTCTTGCCCGTGAATTTCAAGGAGAAGTGGCACAGTTTGAACGTAGGGTGAACCAAGTGGAAAGTGCCTGTGGAGCTCAGGAAGCAAGCTTTTTTGGCTATCTGGACCATGTCAATAGCACACTAGCCTCCCATGATCGTGGTTTGGAAGCCCTGAGATATGAGCTGAATAAAATTACACAACATGTGCCAAGCTTGCCACTGCCACCTACCACACAGGACACTGCTGAAGGCAAATAGCCTAACTTAATTGCAGTAGTTCTTCCTTGAACATGGTGGGCAACCATAAACAAAAACTTAAGGACCTTAAAAAGCAAAATGCCCACTTGGAACAGGGAGACAGGAGAAGACTGGTTCTCAGAGTTTGGGGCAGCTAAGTCACTTTTTTTAGGGGGGGAGGGTGGGGTACATTTTCAATGCCACCTGTTCAATGCAAGATAAAGTGGCAATGCAGGGATATGTGTGGTGCTAGGGCATTATTACTATACAAAGGACTGGACTTTACACAGACTGAATATCTCTCAGTGTCTTCTTCTGTGTTACCCTGATGCAGTGCGAGAGCTTAGATAAAGCTTGCTTCATCTCTGTGCCTATCTGAAGATAACCTCACTCTGGGTCTGGGATGAATTATCATGCCCGAAATTAAGCCCCCTCTTTGTTCTCTGCCAGCAGTGGAACTGTTAGAAGTAAGCAGGGGAACAAAAAATGATGTGTTATGTATCATGCAAGAAAACCGTAAACACTAAAGGCTCAAGCCAAATGTTAACCCAATATATCCACTAGGATATCTACCTGCAATCATAAACCCTTCCTCACAAGAACTGCTAATCTGTTTAGTGCATGGTTACAATGTTGCAACAAGTCTACCATTTCTTACGATCAGTCCAAAATACCTAATAAGGTAATTCTAAAATCTTGTATCTAAGCGGGCCATCTCCTAGCTTTAGGAAGTTTGTTCCACTTTGCAACACACAGCATAGTCTCCTATCAAATTGGTTTCCTTGTTCTTTTAATGTTGCATATGCCCCCCCTGGTGGATATCTCCAGCATTACAGGCCCATGTTAACTATGATACAAGTACAAGCCCTGGAATGGGGTCATAAATCACCTACACAGATGTACAGAAAAGGAGCTTATTAGAACAATGAACAATAGCTAGGCTACGTGAATTGCATATATATGATGGCTTTAGCTCTGAATTTTCTTACTGTGTGAGGAACTGAAACTGAACTGAAGTTCAGATGGTATCTGTCTAAAAAAATATATATAAATCGCAGCTAATTTAGTCACTCACATTTAAACCTTTCACTTACATGTCTCAACCAATTGGCCATTGTGGCATACCCATGCTGATTTTTACATCAGTGCTTAAATAAAGTGTGTGGCTTTTTGGCACAAGGTCTTCGATGTGCTGGTCATTCTCCCTGTGTCTTAACCCTGTACTGACTACTAGCTAAACCATGCAATGCTGAAACTTTGAAAGAAGCACCTAAGATCCTTGCTTTAAAATGCATCTGTGGAACCACTCACTTTCCATTTTAGCACAGAATGCAACCAAAAACCTCATGCAAATACTGACTTTACAAAAGTCAGTATTTGCAAAGGGCTAGCATGCCCCCATTCCTCTGTGTACAATACTTAGGCTGTGACTTGTTGGAGGGCATGGATGCACGCAATGCTTGCCTGCAAAGGTAGGTGGTGCTCTATAGGTATCTTAGGGTGCCTACTGCAAAGTTTTTGCATTACTTTGCTCAGTTAGAAATCTGCATAGGGGGACACAAATGCAAATAAAGGTGTTGCCCATAGCAGCTATTCAAATTCCAGTTCTCACAATAAAAAGCAAAACTAACGTGTATTATAAAATTTGTGGGTTTTCAGCCCTTTCCCCACACTGTCCTATCTACCTATAGGAAAAGCAGTCTAATGCTTACCTGTCAGCATCTCTGGGCTCAATTTAGCCACTGCGGTGGTGGATCACATGGGTGCTGTCAAAGAGTGGCATTTGTATTAAGACGAGACCACTGATTGCCTCTCTCTGCCTGAACGTCATCCATATGACTATCCACCAACAGCTTAGCAGAGCTCTGAGCTGATGGTAGGTTAGCCTTGGGGTACTCCAGGTTTTTATACAAGAGGATCACTGTCCCAAAAATGTGGCATCTTTCCATTCCCCTCTAACAACTGAGCTGTGGTCTGTCATGCCAGCCTAAGAGCATGCTTTGATTTTCCCTTTTATGTATATGTCCTTTTATTCTTTCTCATATCTGTAATCCACCATCCAATCCTAAGTGCCTTTCAACTCTGCATTAGGCATTAACTGTAGTGGAGAAATCCTTTGAGAATATCTCCGGCCTGCAGATGTCATGACTGGAGCTGGGGCTTCTAAATCTGTTGCACATCTGTCTTTGTGTGCAGAGTGTTGGACACTATGGAGAGCAGGATTTATTTTTACAGTTTCTGCTGTTATATACTGAGGTCCCATTATACCATTTATTTTATTTTAAAAAGAAAGTTTTACAAGTATTTAAACAAAGAAAGGCTGAACTATGAAGCTCAGCTTCAGCAAACAATAGTCAGCTGCAGGTCAATTATCGTAGGATAGCATTCAAGCGGCTGTGCCACAATGGTGCTTTGACAGTTGATGAAAGAAATAAGAAGTTGCTATTAAAATCATTCCAAAATTAACAAACACATCTCCTAACGGTTCCAGCTTTTGGGGATCCTGGAAAGGTGTGGGCCCATTTGGGAGTGGCCCATTTTTAGGCAGAGCAGGCAAAATGTGCAATTCCCAATTGAAAATTTTGAACCATTTCTATTGAATGACTAATTTTTATGTTGTCAAAATGTCTATAAAAAATAGTTTTAAACAAAGCTGACCAATGAAAATTATACAACATATCTAAAGGAACCCTCTATAGTGCATAGATCAACATTTTTCAACCTTTTTAGAAGAGGAAATCTTAAAAATAAGTTTTATGTCTTAGGGTAAACCTGCTAAATATTTACATCTACGGCTCAGGATAAATTAGTGTAAGCTGTAAATTGTAAACATAATAAATACATTAAAAAAATGTATTTGACGCCCAGAACAGATAATTTTTATGAGGCCTCCCCTGTTCTATGTGATAAAAATTCTTTCCAGTGTGAAATGAAAGAACACACAGACAGTGAAAATTGTTGGGCGCCATCACATTGGTGGTCATTAGAGAAATGACCACCTATCCTTACCTCCTTAGGGAGGTAAGGATAGGAGCATCACACCTGTTGAGATCTAAAAAACGCTTATTTCAGTAAAAGCTTCAAGCAAAGTCTGCATGTATAGCCAACATGTTTAGGGGGCTCAAAAGCACACCTTTTATCAGCACTTGATCTATAGATGGAATATTAAGGAAGCAATCCACGGACCCTAATAGGCACGCTCTTCATCAGTTGGTTGTTACAGACCTCAACAAACTTCTGTGGTGACCTTATCCTTATTCCCCCCAGTTTTAATATAAAATGGCTCTGGATATCCTTCTGTATGTGGGAGCTGCCAGACCAGTGTCCGAAGACTGTATATTACCATTTTCACATTACCCAGTGAAAATGAAATTACCCAGCACCACCCATCCACACTTCTAACATGGTGGTCATTGTAGTGATCTCTTACATTAGTGGCCAGTTGAAGAACACCCAATGGTCAGTGGGAGAATAACACTCTTATATTGGTGTTCAGTGGGAAAAGCCCCCTATATTAGTGGTCAATGGGAGAAGTACCCCCTTGTGTTAGTGGTCAGTAAGTGAAGGAGCACTTTAAATTAGTGGTCACTGGGAGAAGAAGAACATTATATTAGTTGTCAATGGGAGGAAGAACCCATTTATACTGTTAGTCTGGGAAGACTGCCCCCCTAAGAGACATATTAAAGGATCATTGATGTCAGTGGTTACTGAGAGATACAGTAGAAATGGTTCATTGTTTAAGGGACCTCTTGAGGAACCCAAAAGGTTCAATGGAACCATGGCTGAGAAAGGCTCCACCTTTTAAGTTCCCAGTGCTTGTTAAAAATAAAAAGGAGACAAATGATTGCTATGGGTACACAGTTCTTTAAAAGCTGGTTCCCTCCCCCCAAGACTGTTTGAATCTCAAATCCACACCAACAATTTTAATTTTAAAATTACCACATTTATTTATTCTGGAACAATAAAGTTACAGGTTACAAGTCATAAAAAAATAAAACAATTTTTACATGTTGCATCAATAAATGACTTCTGAGTACAAAGTAAGTTTTAAACTGTAACCTCTAATTATCAACACAATGTATACTGCAGAGCAGTAACTCACCATAACCAATCAAGGCGAAGCTTTCACCTAGTCAGTGTTAAAGGACGATTTGTGATTGGTTGCCTTTCATCTTTCCAGTGCCTGCAAGCTATCATGCAAAATTGTAATTGCTCTTGCAGTGCTTTATTTTATTAAAGGATTAGTGCGCACAGATCTAATATTTTGTGTTTTTGGTAGATAAAATCCCCTAGTTATGATCTTTCTTAAAGGGAACCTGTCATGACAGTAATAATGGAACTAATTTCTATTTAATGGTGCAGACTCTGGGCCTGACCTCTTGATCACTACTTTACTACCTAGTCAGTCAGTGACCCGGAATAAGCATGTCAGGTTTGAACTCTTGATCTGCATACTTGTGTTGGGTCAGTGACTCAATGACACTTGCAGCTTTCAAAACAAGTCAGACTTAGCAGCTATGTTTTTCACATTTCTAGATTTCTTTCCTGACAGTCATCTTTAAGATTTCAGCAACAAGCTCTCCCTATGTTTTGTTTGCCTCTTGCCTAAGCATTTACAAAAAATCTTGTCACTCCCGGCATGATTTGCATAATCTAAAGTGTGTCCAAAGCCAAATTTTGTTTTTCTTGGTTTTGCATAAAGTTGGAAACAGTTAGACCCTTTGTCAGGTTTTTTTTGCATTCTGTTTCTCCGCTGGGGAAATACACCCTCTCTCTTAGTCCTGATGATTAATGTCACCAGGATGAGGCTTGTGAATGTTACAGTTGTCACCAAAACAGAGATAGAGGGCAAATCTTGCCAGTTATCACATTCAGGCACCTGTGTCTGCCTGTGCCTGAATTTTAGGCCCCTTTCACACTGAGGCGGTTTGCAGGCGGTATTGCGCTAAAAATACAGCCTGCAAACCGCCCCTAAACAGCCTCCGCTGTTTGTTCAGTGTGAAAGCCCGAGGACTTTCACACTGAAGCGGTGCGCTGGCAGGACGGTGAAAAAAGTCTTGCCAACCGCTTCTTTGGAGCGGTGAAGGAGCGGTGTATTCACCGCTCCTAAACCGCTCCTGCCCATTGAAATCAATGGGACAGCGCGGCTATACCGCGGCAATAGCCGCGCTGTACGAGTGATTTTAACCCTTTTTCGGCCGCCAGCGGGGGTTAAAACCGCACCGCTAGCGGCCGAATACAGCTGCAAGAACGATGGTACAGCGGCGCTAAAAATAGCGCTGTTGTACCGCCGACGCCCCCACCGCCCCAGTGTGAAAGGGGCCTAAGGGAGCTGCCAAGCAGTGACTGCAACTGTGGGATGCGGTCACTGTTCGGATGATACGTTTTCACCTGGCTTAGTTCATTTTTAAATTGCCTTTTTTTTTGCCCTGGGGGTACTTCCAGAGCCACCCATTATTTTAATTTTGGCTGATTCAGCAGGATTTAGCCAAAATTTTAGTTGTCTATGGGGGCCTTTACTTTATCCCAAACAAAAATAAATTCTTAGCTGTATATATACTTTAGGATATAAGTAGTATTCAGTGGTAACAATTAAACCTACTGGAGAAGGCGAGTGGATCTGGGAACCCGGAGACAGAGATCTTGCCAACGAATCCCTTAAACCTATAGCAGTCCATCCTACATGACTCGCTCCATAAAGCACAGAATGCCTACTCCTAAGTTCAGCCCTCTTTCTCATTAAATCACCTGGGCCTAGTCAGGGAACACCCACAAAGATTGTATATGAATTCCAGATGACCAAATGGAAAGGTAGAAAGAAGAGCAGGAGCAGAGTCTTCCCACCTTGTAGGCAGTGGTGGCTGGTGCTCCATTTTTGGGGCAGCAAACAAACTCCCTACAGCAGTTTTGGTGGAGAATTCCTTTAAATAAAGCCTAGCATGCTCTTGCACTGTAGGCAGGGCACTTTGTTACACATATATTATCAACCAATTTTGTTCTATAACTACATCAGTTATGGTTAGCCTGAGGTTGGCTTGAGAATCAATTTCTTTAAATTAGACATAAGGATAAAGAATGTGTACATTTCAGCTAAAAACTTTACATATTTACATGACAAAAATGCTATAAAATCGAATCTGCATTCTTTTAATTACAATACATTTACAAGAGGCAACTAAGAAGACTCTGGAGAGCCTAGTCAGCCATCTAATCTAGTCCTGCACAACACTAAATCATGGCTGTGTCTGGATGGACCTCTCGGGCTGTTGACAGGATGAATAGCACTGGCATTCTTTGGCTGTCAGCGGCCTCAAACACCCCTAATGTAAACATTTCCTCTACATGACATTCCAAGTAGCTGCCTCTTTGAATAGCTCTTAACCTCCAGGAAGGGGCAGAGCTACACTGCTTGTCTGTTGGCATTATCCTGTGTGTATCTGGGAGGATGGTTGTTTTTTTTTTTATTATAAAGATGTACAATATTATTTTTCGGTCAAATCGAAGCAAAACAGGAAAGTGAGAGAAAGTTTCAGTTTTGACTTTTTTTTTTTTTTTGTCGTATTTTGGTTTATGATGCTAAATAATATAAGGTGTATTTCTGTTTTGTGAAATCAAATTAACTGTGTTTTTCAACTTGTTACGTAATAAAGGTCTCTAAATCTGACTACACGTCCTGTGTTTGCTTGAAATACCCGACTTTGGAGGAGGAGCAAAAGGCCTTAAAGAGGAGTTGCACCCAGGGGGCCCATGAAAAAAAAAAAAAAAAAAATTAAAAGTCAACAGCTACAAATACTGCAGCTGCTGACTTTTAATTGGACACTTACCTGTCCCTGGGTCCAGCGATGTGGGGGATCGAAGCCCCGCTCGTCTCCCCCTCCGCGCTATGATTGGCCGCTCAGTCACCTAGGACCTGTAATGGGTCCCAGATGGTTGACAGGAGGGTGGGAGCAGAGCGGAGCCCTTCCTGTGCCAAGGGGGAAGTAATGTCACCAGCCCAGGCACTGGAAGGGGCAGACTACGAGGGACCACCTAGCAACAAGCATTTAGAGGTAAGTTAAAAAAAAAAATATCCAAATTTTTTTTGTTTTTTTTTAAAGGATTTTTCATGTATTTTTTTTTTTTTTTTTTGGGTGGAACCCCACTTTAAGGCCTCTTTAACGTAGGAAGCCATACAACATAAAGAAGGTGTGGGTTTATGTGACCTGGAGGTACAGATCAATGACAATCTGTGGCTGTATGCATGTCACCACACCTCTGATGGTTTGTGTGTGTACTGGGGAAGCATAAGTGGCCATGGATTGCGGGCAGTTTGCCCTCAGTGCCCAAGTGAATAAGGCCTAACTCACTGAATTTAGCCAATTCCCCCAACACCCTCCTTTTGAATAAAAAATGTACACTGCCTGTAGCTAATGCAGCTTTATTATTCTCCACCCCCACTTTAACTAATGTTACTTGTGCAATGTCTGGGCAAAAGAAATAATGGGCATCCAAGGATCATTTGATGAGAAGGAGATAGAGATACTCATTATTCCATATGGCCAGGTCCTGGGACCCAGAGAATAGTAAAGGTACACCAGCCTTGGGCAGGCTGAGAACTATAGTAAGTTGACATTGTGAATAGAACGGGTATGTTCAATTTAAAAATGTGGGTTTATGGGGGATCCACTAAAGATCTAAATGTGCAATCTTTCTGCAATCTCCCTTTTGGCCCTTTTTACACTGCTCTGCTGCGGTTTCCCCACAATGCAGGTTTTCCTGCAGGTTACCCATACTTTGCCATAGACTTTGTTATTCTACCAACCAATATGTTGTATGATAGCATACCTAAAAAATCCATTCACTTGGGTAAACCCCCAAACGACACAGTTGATGGCAAACCTAAAGGAGTGAATCTTTAAAGGGTCAGGGCATCCAAAACATATAGTATATATTTGGTAAAATGTCAGCATCGCACGTCACCCATTGCCTTTTTTGAGGCAAGATTTACAAATATGCACTTGTGGTAACGTGTGTTAAGACCTGCAGCACACAACACACAATGAACACAGTGGGGTTGATTTACTAAAGGCAAATAGACTGTGCACTTTATCAAGTGCAGTTGTTCCAGAGCTTAGTAAATGAGGAAGAGCTCTGCTCTTGCTCTTGCAGTGCAGATTCCCCCTACTCCCCGTCTCCCCCCAAAGCGCTGTCGGCTTCCTTCCTCTTTTCTCCTCTTTTCTCCCACCAGCTGCTGATGCAGGCACACACAGGGGGCGTTTTAGAATGAGTGGG